>NW_019211458.1:5973655-5996527 GCF_002443255.2 Varroa destructor
CATATATATATACACATATACATATATATATAAACAACCAATTAAGTGAACGTGTTGGTTGCCAGTGATAATGACAACGATGTCTTTCTTGTTTTTTTCTTAGATTTTATTTCTCGCTCGATGGTGTCGGTGCGCTCGTATAGGAAGCTTGCCTTTGATTTAAGTGAGACATTTCCAACAATCTGATGTCAGGGCTACGAAGGGAAGGCGCTGCCTGAGTGTTTTCGTTATTAGATGGTAGATTCACATCAGAGGTATACAATGGTAGGCTCGTAGCTCTACACTATCATCGAGAAGATGGTAGTTAATTAGAGATGTTCAATTATTCTTCTAACGACACTTACTAGCCAGCCACGGATTTACTTGAATTATACTGCTCAACAAGGTCGCTTTGGTGCAATTCTAAGAAAATAAGTGATTTTTCAAATGCTATTTAGAATAACAGTGGACGTCTATTGTGTGACTTTCAGTGATGTTCAACGGCGTGCCAGGCTGAACAGTAGAAATTAAAGGCCTTTGAGGAGGCAAAAAACTGAGAGGCGACGAGACGAGTATCGAGCTTCGGAGACGATGCTTGCGCTCGGCGAGAGACTTAAACGGGTTAGCGTCCTCGGCCCCCTCGGAACGGCGGGCGCATCGAAAGCGGCATCTGACAAAGATAAACTGACCGCTGCCTCCGGAGGATATCAACAAGAAATTTATTCATATCCAGGTGAAAATAAGCAGATGCCGATCATCGGCAAAAGGAATCGCAATAAGACTAAATATCGTTGTCACAATAGAAATACTAGACGTATATGTATGTTTTATACCTTCTTTGGCTATAGTTGAAAGTGTGTTTGAACTGATAGAAGAGCGATGGGCTTGTGTCTAATTAGTTAGTCTGCTATCTGCGCTGATGTACTCTAAGGTAGCCTGGACTTAAAATGAGAATAAAGTTCTCGAAATAGCTATTATCTCTTAACAAAGCATATTTGAACTAATCACTCGATGAGAAATGTTATGATCCGCTAGATATTTATTGTTACAAACCAACAAGGTATATCCACATAGTTCGTGATTTGTTTAAAACCATTTATTGCCACCTTTTTTGCTGATCTGTATGCATGTTTCGTCGTATTGCCCATACCTTTAAATAGTATGGAAAGAAAAAAATAACACCATCCAGTACGTTGTCGTGCTTTCTTTTTCAATACTAAATTTCCGCTACGCTCATATTAACTCGACATTCCGCGAGCCCCCCCCCCCCCCCCCCCCTCCCTGCCGGAAACACCCACGTTTGGATCGTCTTTAATAAATATGTACCTACGTTTAAAAGAGCATTATACTAAGGTTATAGAAAAAATAGAAATATTCTTCTGCTCATATCGCAAGAAAATAGTGGCACCGAGATGGTTAAACTGTTTGTCCTTTGGGCAGTTAGCCGGTCTATTCTGGCTTCTGGCCTCTGGCTTCACGACTCCTTACAAAGGAAGAACCCTTTAAAAGGCAACATAAAGCCAAACAGATTCCGTTAACACCAACATTAGCAGCAATCTGTCGATAGGTCATTGTGACTAACAATTCGTTGTATTATAGTGATCATGAGACGCAGAGAAGGCTTGTAGATCTAAGGCTTCTATTTAAGAGGCAATCGAAATCCATATATGGACTAGCCGTGACCAAGAAAAACAACCAGCAGGGGCTTTTCACTGAGCGCATACTCTACCCAGCTTGTTTAATCTATCTTTGTCTTCTAGGCTCTTTCTATTTCATTCGTTTAGCTAGTCTCGCGCGCCTCTCTAGATAGGAACAAACGCCGAAATAACGACTTTATGCTCAATTACCACATCGGGTGGAACGGAATACTGTGAAATCATTATATCTAACTAAATTGCTACGTTTGCGCCTTTGCATTGAACGCAGATAGAGTTATCCGCGCGTCTTTGGTCTCCAAAAATCTACATGTTTATTACACAACTAGGTTTGCATTAACGTAACGCGTTGCTTTCTTCGTGTCATTGCTCCTTTACGAAAATACCATAAAAAAGATTGCCAATGTTCTTCATTTAAGCATTGAACGCTTTGCTGCAAAAACACAATCAAATATTTGCATTAATATTCAATTATCGTTGCCGAGAAGCTATAGCTAGCTCACCACTGCAGCCATAAGAATCAAAGGCTAGCTGGACAGCCTATAAGTGCGTGTAAGGAATTTCGGCTTTAAACAGAAAAAAAAAAAAAAGAGAGCATTATTCTATACAATTGATAGAACAAAAAGAAAACTGGCTACTATAAAAAAATTTATTTGCTTTCTACCTTGGTTCGGCTGGTTAAATTATCCAATTGATAATATCATATGATTAGCTGGCGACTTACGACGTGTCTCAACCTTACGTACACGTACGTTTGGTGCCCCTGTAAGCTGTTCCCGTGACTATCGATGCAACGAGGACTTTGGCCTGGCCGAAACAGGTTAGTGAAGTGCGAACTCATTTGAATTTGGCCGCCTTAAGAAATGCGTCGGAAGGAGATATTTACTTCCTATGCAATCTTCATCCGCGGCTGGAACATTTGAACGATAATATAGTGTAAAAACATTATTAATTAACAAATGATCTTTTTTTACTCGAAGCCACCAGTGTATCGTGTGACAAATTATCGTTCATATCCGATATTTCAGTTGTCACACACAATAATAAGGATAGTTACTAGCTGATTTTCTAGCGCCGACCGATTACCTAGAGTAAAAATGATTGAAAAAAAAATTAGTAACGAATTTACTTATGAAAAAATTTAATTATTTTTTTAAGCTGTTCCTAAGGAGGCAAGCTGAGCCTGCTATGGAGCGCCCATCTTCACAGTTGCTTGAACACGCACTCATAATAATTAGCTAATGAATACTTGACCCGACAACTTGGCTGGAGTACTACTCCCAATAAGCTCAAGAACGATAATAATGATTATCTCCAGCTTCGAAACTAATGCAGCTCGCCGTCCGTTACTTTCTCCACGCGCAAAAAGTAACTTGTGCCCAGTGTCTTCCCAAGACAAGTCCTCTGCCAAGTCATTTTTGTTGATGATGACGACGGTTATAATTATCACAACAATTATCTTCATCACTAATTCAATGATGAAACAGTATAACAGTGCACACAGAAGTCACAGCGGTTGCAGTAGCAATGCTACGGTTGTCGTCGCTACTGGCGATCAGCCGTTCGCGGACGTAGGGCTTGATTGGCGCGACGTGTTTTGCCATCATCAACGTCGTTTTTCTTCCAAAGCCTTTCCCATATTTAAACCCTTGTGCCGTTGAAGCTACTGTGTAGCGGCGGCATCACCGGTGCTAACCATTGTTGCTCTTGCTGCTTCGTTCGATCAGGTCACGGGCCGATACTGAATGAGCAGAAGCGCGATAACAATGACAACCATAGTGATGATAGTGAAGGCGAGGGGCCGATGACGTCTGTTAAGCCGACGAAACCGACAAGCAGAAAGGGAAGAACAGGAAGAGATTCCTTCTGCTTTGGCTGTTTGTTACTATTTTTGTTTTTTTTTTTTTCGCCTTTCAATTAGTCATCGGCGGCAAAAGCATCTGTGTGAGAACTTCTATCACGACTTTTACGGTTGGCAAGACAATGAACTTCAACTATCTTTTTAGAATTAGAGCAGGTTTCACTAATCCATTACGTAAAAAACTCTTCGTGTGGAAGAAAACAATCCGGTCATCAAGTTAAATAAATACACGTTTATCAAGGCTCGATTGCCTCCTTACAGCGATGCCCAGTATCATTTATTTGGGCAGTATACCCAGATGGCGGTGGGTCTATGTAGCAAGTACGTGTCATTCAGCTTAGCCAAATGTGCTCATCTTCGATTTCACATAAACACAATGCGAATAAACATAGGCATTTTATGAAAAAACCGGGATTAATATTTTTCTCAGCCTCGTTGAGATGCTAATTTTGGTACTATGATGTTTGTTAAACTTTTCTTTGCACCTAATACATATACACAATTAAACTGGATCCTGAAACTTTTGGACGATACATAGTTTATGGTGGAAGCCATACATTGTGTTTAGTTACGACATGATGATTTCATCGATGCATGGTTTAACATGGCTCTAGACGCGTATGAATCTATACCTAAATTTTTTAGTATGTAAGCCATTAGATACTACTTCAATCTGCATGCCTACCTGCGCGAAGGTTGCGAGGAGTTGGCAATTAAATGAAGTGTTGCTGTAAACCTTTAATGAACATAGATCTTTAACGAGAGAGATAAACTGAACGATTTCCACCCCCATTATGTAATGGGGTTCGAGAACATGTAGCTCATATTTTGCATAAGATCTTTACCCACACCTCATGGAAACATATTATTTTTATTTTCGTTTTCTCCTGGTTATAGATGCCGTCGCGGTACAGCTTCTGCTTCTTTTTTCAAGCTCCATGTAATTTCTATTTTCACGGTAATTAAAAAATGTATCGTATAGTGTAAATAACTTCCTGTACGTTCGTAGTTCAGCCTATTGGCATGACTGACTGAAAGACTTCGCCAATGTTAAGGGCATTAATTTGGTTTTAGCCCTTCCAATAGCATCGATATGTTTCCTTAGATATAACCGTCGCTTTTCTCAATAGAAGCAGTAAGACCTTGTAGTGTTCGAAATAAATTAGTATTAGATTTATATGAGCTTTAGATGAACAACCTATCTGTATTGAATAGATTACAAAATACAGGATGTTAGTTTTAAATTCAGACTTCTATTGTGAGCTTTTTTAACACAAACAAATACTTCAATGATTTTGTTATGAGTTAACAGCGTAATTTTCGACGGTCATGTTTATTTGATGTAACTATTGTTCACCGTGATTACACTTTCGACTGGCAATTTTAGTTATTTCCAAATATACTTCCTTTACTATAGCTCTTCCATAGTAATCTTGTTTTAAGTGACATTGTGACAAGTGTTGAATTAGAGTCGTGTACCAAAGACGCCCTGCAAAAAACAACGGCGACATCAAGCTTCGGGTTAGGAGCAGTTAATTTTATAAATACAAGGGTAAAAAATGGCCAAAAGAGGCAAAAGCTTTTAAAAATACTAATTGTAAGAGCTTACTTGGTCGATCCAAATGGCGATTAATATAAAAGGGGCATCTATGGATATGTCTCAGGATTGCCACAAATGGTTTTAAAGTCACTTGATGAGTATTTGCACCCTATAAGTCGTACTCAGGACTTGCAGAAACGGGCAACGACGTAAACCTTAGACTCCAAAAAAAACAAAGATATTGATTTGCGGTTTGAGGAGCGTTTGTAGTTGTTGCCTTTTGCCAAAAAAAACAAAAAGTTCTGCACTGTCTATTTTTTTTCCTTCAGGAAAACGGTTTTTGGATGAATACATTCACGACACCGCTGTCGAGCATTCAAGAAAAATCAGGATAAGCATGGCATATGGGACCGAATGAGCCTTTTCCTTTAATGTATACATCTGTTTTTGCATAGAGGATCCTTTTATCATATACAGCTTTAAGTAAACTGTATGCCTAATATGCTTGATGATAATTAATACATGATTTGTCTCTATTGCTTGAAGCTGTTTGTTCAGTGACGCCCGGAGCAGGTCTTCTTCTTTAAGCGCAGCCATTTTTCGTTCCACCTGTCTGCTTATGGTGACATCCTTCGACAAAATTCATTAGGTTTTAAAAGGTCAATGAATCTCGAATGTGCGTTGAAAGAATGTTTTACCATAGTAGATTCATTTTGATGCTTTACTACTGAGTCCTTAGACTATGAATTAAATGTCAGTTGAGTTCAACAGTATTTAGAGAGGTTTAGAGAAAGTAAGCTTATCAGATTAGTAAACAAATTTCCCCTATCGTAAGGGGTAGTACTGTTTTTCTAAGCTGTTCAACAAAGATCGGTCATTGTAACTGCGTAACACTCAATACGGGGTCAAATATTGAAATGCAGCATCAAGCTGTGATTTCTTGTTGAATTCAGAGGGTTGATAAGGTACTCAAGCTTCAAGTTCTAGCGCTAACCCTAAATACTTAGGGTGGTTCATAACGGTCTTCTGACTGCAGCCCATCATTTTAGCAAATTCCCGAATTGTCGTTCGGTGATTTTCTAAAGGAAAATTTCTAAAGGAAGTGCCTTCAAGCAATCATTATTGAACATAGACGATTACACAGAACGGGGGCATCGTCTCTGTCCTGGATACCGTTTTCAAATTTAATAGACCATTCTTTGGGAGTTCCTTTTGCAACAGTACTGTGACCGCGCATATGGCAAATGTCTTGAGCTGTTTCGGCAACGTTACCAACAAAATGCTTGGTACAGAACATATCTGTACTGGTAATAGGTGTCCCTTCAAGAACTTGAGACGTGACAACCACGCTTATCTTCATCTGCACTAGAGAAATATAAATGTAATGACGATGCAATGTCGATGAAAGATGTAGACAGTCACTCTAGATTGTGTGTCAATCATAGTTTTGACTACCGGTCAGATTCGTTGTGGATTAATTATGACATTCTACATAAAAAAGTTTACTGTAATATAGAAAGCGATGTTCAATGACGTCTACCGGTTTTCCAGTATTGCCACTGCTCAAGCATTTCTAAAGGGAGGAATTCGACGACGAGGGTTTTAAGGCAACTGTATGCTTGCTATACCTTTTTGACGTACCTGATTTTCATACAGCATTCCGAAGGACTATTTTTATATATGTGAAGGCCAATTGTCGCATACTGACAATATAACGGATTAACACCTATTTATTCTTGATCAAGAGACGTTGATGCGTTACCAACCATGCTGCGTCTGCGCAGCACTCGGGTGCTCCCCGAACAGCAATATCTGTCGCTGCTTCGTGTTGTCGTACAGGTCTCGCGTCCTTCCTGCAACGCGTCGCAATATACCACTGCGCGCCATCGCCTGTCTTCCGATGGTCTAGTGTTCCCGCACTAAGATTAGAAAATTTATCGAGCTCCGAACCCTCCTTCTGCCAACACTGCTCTTTCGGGGCCAACCTGCTTTCCGGTTGTTGTTTGAGCGTCAGCGACCATGCAAACTAGAGGTTCAAGTTTCTAGGTATACTGAGGAGGCTCTGTAAGCGCTCTAGCCACCAGCCGATCTGCCTCCTATATACAGCAATCTGGCGGCCGATTTCCGCACTCATAGGTTCGTCGTCAGTCGAACTACAGTCGAGGAGGAATCGGCTCCAACTTATAACACGGCCGACTTAGTAACTACTTATCCTCTATATAATACTTAGATAGCATTTATCAATTTTTTATACTAATACTTTTTACTTGATTACTACCGTGCGGGACGTTCTCATCTCGCGGCCACCATAGCTTTAATAGGGCCTGTTAGGCTTTTGCGTTGCTGTCTAGGCTCGCAACGGACTACTTTTGCGATCCGTCCTGGCTAGAATCTTGGCATAAGGATCCTGGACGGTCCAAGCTGTTGTTATGTGCGACGCAGTTCAACTAGATTTTTTAGAAGAGCTGCCATAAGCCTCCTGAATAATTCCTTATACCTCTCTCAAGTAGACTTTCGCGCCTTGAACACAATTGGCTGAACATGGGACACGGTTACATGTCAGAAACTTGTGTTTCAGAATCTACGCTTACCTTGTCGTAGCGATTGATGGCTGGCTCCAGACGTTCCAAACGGCCTATCTCCGTCTTTACATGTAGTTGGCGACCAATTGGCGAAATACTCAAGGACTGATCCCTCTCTCCGTATAATTTTTCGCCTTTAGTTTACGCATGGCTTGAAAAGCGTTTAGGTGAATTTTGTCAGGGCTTGAGTACAGCAGAATGTCGGCTTACCGCAGAAGCACTGCATGCACTACGTAGTTATTAAGTGTGTTTTCTGCAAGCATAAACCGGCTAATCTTTATCTTCTTCAAGTACACTCACTATCAGATACCATCGAAAACTTATTATTTGATGCGCTGCTAACGCTGGCACAAGAGTAACCCCTAACAAAACCTTTCGCTTTACACATAATACACAAGTTCAGCTCGGTACTGGCAAAATATGGAGCTAAAGTCTCTCAATGGCATGGCGCCGCAGGACGCCGACAGACCATTCTTGAAGCTTGCCGGACTTTTGGTTTAGGCCGAAAGTCAAATCTTTTTCAGTCAAGTCAGGTCTTTCCGACAGATAATCTTAGATTAGATAGATTAATTCCGCAGATCAATTTGTCCCTTCTGCTGTAATAAAATCACACATACTTGACTTAAAAAGGACAGACGTCAGTCGTATATTCGCAAGAAACACCTTCGAATCGAGGCCTTGCTTCGTCTAACAAGGCTTGCCTGGCCCGCACAAAGTTCACAAGCCTGGATCACCACGAAACAGAAGAGCTTTCTTCGAGTACAGCTTTGAACACCTCGTGAATCATATGACCTTAACTTCACTGACAAAAGCTCCACTAGACCATAATATAGTTATCACAAACAAAAAGAAGGAAAGTCAAAATATGCCGCTGCAAGATTTTCGAGCAGCCATGTATAGTCAAAAAAACAGTGCGGCACATAACACTTTCACCGGCCATTCATTTAAATCTAGATGTCCGGTTGTTTCTTCCATACAAATATATCTCTTATTGGTATAGATGAGATGTGTAATTTATACTGTTTAGACAAAGATAGCAAGAAATTAGTATGTCTACACATAGTTTAAATGGAAAATCATCTACCATACTTCTACGCTGTCAACACATTAAATTATAACCCAAATACATATATCGTTAAGCTTATCTTTTCAATATGGGTGAATTGATTAAAAAAAATAGCGGTTAACAGCACAAATCAGATTACAGTCGGTTAACTACACACTAAAGTTGGCTTGGGCTTACTTAACGTTAATCTATTCTAGTTTTTTTTTTTTTTTTTTTGGAATAGAACGTCTGAATGCTCGATGCAAAACAAGTGGTTTCATCAAGTGATCTTTTTCGACAATGGCATTACTACAACCGTGTTATTGTTAGTAGGTAGACATAGAGCGCTCATTAAGGTAGCTTGTCTAAACACATCAAAGCAATTTTGGTGACCATGCAAAAATGGCAACGTAGTTGTGCTTCATTATGAGAGCTGATTCAGATTGTTATATATATCCTAATTAAAATACTATTTCAAATGAAATCCTCATACAGTTATAATAATTTGACTAATCCAGCTACGGTTATTTTAACTGTTTGATGTTCCTATTCAATGTTGCTATTGGTCCTTTTTCGTGCAGGACCAGGGGCAACAGAGATCGTCGAGCTGCTTCGACGGCGCCTAGCAGTGTTATCAGGTATGCATACCTATCTTTCATGAATTTCTCATTTTATCTAGTAAAGAGATTTTATATTTCACGAAATCAAAGCAAAGGGACCCGTCAATTTAATACTAAACTCATTTGATGAAGTGATCAGAAATTTTGCAAAAACAGTTCTACTTTAGTGCGTATCATAATAGATGTTATTACGTTATAAGTAACAGGAATCGAGTTTTATTGTCCTAATTTTGCATGCATTACCCAAAAATATATACCTGTGTAATATATCTTGTGAACAATGTGCTCAGTGGAGAAAATGTCCTAAAAGAACGTAGTAGTGGTATGTATTTGATGTATTTGTTGTCGAAATTCCAGGTGGTGAGGACAAACGTGGAGGCCCTGTCGTAACCGTGTTTGCACCTAAAGATGACTTCAATACTAATGACTTGAAGCAAACGCTACACTTTCTGAAAGACCTTATCGGGTAAATACTTTTCGTATATACTATTAAAACTGACTACCAACGCCCCGCTTTCGGGGCAGAACGAGTTTTAGTTGAGTTTTGGGTAATTACTTTCGTTAAAACAAGACCCGCAGCCAGATAACACTAGCAGATCTAATTCTTATTCCCTTATAGAAATTTTATTAGAAGTAAACTCCACAGTTTTTCTTTTCTCTCTATCGCACCAAACAACCATTTGGTCCTTAATACTGTAATAGATATCCAGCGCATCTACACATATACTGACCAGGGTGCACCGTTATTTTCTTGATTGATTCATTTCTAAGGTACGAGGAACGTAGCAGTGGTATTTCAGTTTTACTCGAAGGTTCGCCAATTCTGACGCGTTGTCTTGACGAAGTAATCGGTGCTGTACAGAATGTATTTGGTGATTGCTTACATGCCATTTACGTATATGCCATACACGGTCTGTGGCATCACAAAAGTCGATCTTCGCCGGACATCCGAAAGGCACTGCAGGATAACTCCGGCGCTTTGCTTAGTTATATGACACAGCAAAAACTGTTCAAAGTTATTTCGCCATTTCAGCTTACAAATGAGTTCGGGGGAACTCTCGAGTACAACCACTTAGCCTGGCTAGAGAGACAATTGGCCATCGAGAAGTTTTTACGGGACGCACGAATCATACGCAAGCATGCAGACGCTACAATCCAGACATGTGAAGCTCGGTTAGACGCTGAAGGCCCGACGCCTACCTCTGTAGAAGAAATTCGGAGAAATTGCGTATCCATGGTCAACGTCATACATACGACTTATGTGAACGGCCAAAGATTATTGCTAAGTTTACAGAGCGAAACCGAAGGCTCGCTGTCTCAATGCGGCAAAGGAGCGTTGAAACAAAATGCAAGTCAGTTGCGCTGTATCAAGACGGTGCTTGACTCTGTGACATCTATCAAAACCGCGTTCGAGTTGCGTTGGACGACCCTACATGGAGCGCTGTGCCAGATCTCCAATATGCAACGCTTCATACAGGAAAGCGCTGAAGTTGTAGCCTGGGTTGACTCTGAGGGTGAGCGTCTTTTGACAGAGGGAAATACTCTGGTAGGAATGACTCTTGAAGAAGCCCTAGTTCGTCGTAAACACATGCACCAGGTGGCGTTGCTAGCCATGGATTGCTACGCAAGATATTCACAGTTGAAAAGTCTTGCTCATCATCTTCTTCGAGTATGTAGCTCGCATTAAAGAGGTATAATTTAGTGTAATTGCGCGGGTGTTGACCAAGTGCTTTTTATAAGAGGCTGGAGTATTTTGTCATGTTCATGTGTTTCGTTTTCCAATATCATCGGTAAAATAGTAATATTGGTACATTTTATATATGCTCGTGCTCCCTATTATCATGTAGGAGGCGAATCCAGATACGACAACGGTTGAGTCAACTATGCAAAAGCTAGATGCTACCTGCCAGGTGTTCGCAACGAAAGTAGATGCTCGACGTAGGATATCCGAATTGGCAGTCGTATTTCATCAGGCCTTCGAACAGACTAATAAACTAGCGAAGGATATCGAGCGAAGAGTATGCGCTGGTAATTCAAGTAGCGCATCGGGAAGTGATCCTGTTGGTTCGGCTGGAGAGTCGGCCTGCGACTCGTCAAATTCGGATGGATGCAGTGTCGTCGACGAGGATGATCCACCAGCTGGGAACGAACTGCATCTTCAGCTTCAAGGTCTGGCCAATCCAGGCGGTCATATAACTCAAGAAGCGCACAAAACTATACTGGAGCTAGATGACACATCCGCTGTGCTGAACTCCAGCCTAGATGATTTTAAACGAGTGTCGATCGCTTTCAAAAAGAGCTTGCAAAACCGAGACTTCGAGCTGGCCCAACCGATGGTTCAGAGAATGTGCGCTGCCATTACAAAAGAGGTTGATAGTGCGAAAGCACTCATCGAAATTAAAAGAAACCACCTTGTGCAAACTGTCCAGCTACTGAGCTGTGAACAGGACGCCAAACAGGTATGCATATAGTAATATTAATTATTAGGCCATTTCTTATTTCGAAGTAAAGCTAACGGAACATAGTATACATTATCCTATATCGAACTGGCTTTTAGCTGTTCACTGCGGCTGCTATTGTGATGACTGACTGGTTGACTATTTCGAAGTAGAACGTCAGTGATCATGCTCTCATGGGCGCCGACTAGAAAAGAATAACTATGTGGCCGTCATGACGATAGCAGCAATGATGCTGATTAGCTTAAATGCGTTCACCTTCAAGCAAGCTTATTTGTATCAATCAAAACTAAGGGTAACAGCCGAAAAATTGTTTCTTGAAAATTTAATGCTATGACTTTTAGTCGGTGAGCTGGCTTGACGATCTTTGCCTCGCAGCACAAAACGCTCTCGAATCGGACAGCGGAATCGAGGAACAAACGACGAGGCTGAAGCACGACAAAATGGATACCACTGCCAAGGCACGTCTTCGAATCGAGTAGCAACTTAGGGACACCTAAGCTAGTCATCTGGGCTCAAAACCGAGCTCAGAAATACTTCGTCTAGTGCCGGAGGCTAGCAGGGCCTAACGACAACACCGGAAATTTATTTCGGCAACTATTAAATAGTGATGGCATTGTTCCGCTTCTGCAGATAATATGCGAGGAACAATTTCGTCTGCCAAAATCTTTTATACATTACTTCATGTTTATGATTGATGATAACTTTTTCTGCGAGGTCTGGAGGTAGTACGAGTCCCGATTCGCTTCATTCTACAAACCTCTCTGTGTTTCGAGTTTTGCCTTTAAGCATCCTATCAGACAGCCGGCTTCCAGCGCGAAACGAGGTGTGTCTATGTTCGGGTTTGAGCCTAGACCACAACGTGTCCCTAAGATTGGCAGGCAAATGCGCTACCCACTAAGCTATCACGGGGACTACCAGCCCAATAAACCCTAACAAACCAAATTCTGGAGCTTTACAACATTTTCCTGCCTTTCCCTTAAACTTAATTTTTAACAGAAAATCACTTAGATTGTTACATAGCTATTATCAAGAGTGAAGAAGTTTGTAAACCGGCTATTTTCTAAAAGCACTATCTAATTACCTAAAATATATTCATATTTCTACAGGTAAATTAAACGCTAAATGTTTGCAATGGGTCATTGAACAGGCATAACTTAATATATAGCAATGCAAAATAGCATGATGTAAACTTTTCCATTTGTTCGACTTAAATGAACGTTGCGTATTTAGTGCAGCTGTTTGATGTTTACGCTACCGAGGCTCATATCACATAGATATGATATATGAAGGCACTCAGACACTGTCAACGTTCATTCAGCGTATATACATAGAAAACTTCATGCTAAACAGCATGAAGTATATAATCACCTAATAACCGCTAACCCTAAACGTATGTAGATGTTTTTTCAGCAGGTCATTGGTAAGGTTTTGTTGCTAGAATGAACGGCCCGTCCATCACAGAGTAAATGTTTCGGGGGAATGAATGTTTTTATGTAATAGCACCTGTCGTACAGTGTAATTCACCTCATAACACTACTACTACTATACTACTAAGTACCATAAGTAGAATGATTCAACTCACGAAATTTAACAACCATTGCGTTCTTCAAATTTCCACAAAAGCATTATAATTGTCCAAGCTGATTAAATGCTTATTATTATTATTGCTTAATCAAATTAAAATCGTTAAATTACATTTTCACAGGAGGCATACGAATATGGGCGTCGTTTACTGGACACTGCAGTGAAACTGCGCAAAGAGTGTAAATACAAAACGGGTCCCTCAATTCGGATTGCCGACCAGTTATTCAACGCGTGGATACGTTATCTCAATGTGACTAAGGGTGGACGTTCTTCAGGTAGTCAGAGTTCTTCGACGGCAGGAAGCTCACCTTCATCGTCGCCCATAACCTCGAAGGTGCCCTTGCGAAACACCTTGTCAAGCAACAGTAACGGTACTCGAAGCAACAATAACAACAAACAACCCATGGCTACATCAGCTATCCGACAACAACGACGCAGCGCCTTCTTTCCGCCGCCGCCGCCGCCGCCGCCGCCACAGCCGCCGCTGCAGGCTATCACCACCAACAACAATAATAATACGCCCCAACGCAGACTGCAATCATTCCACAGCTGCAGTTCACTCGTATAGTAGTTATGACCAATTAGACTGAGTAGTGATGTATGACGCCGACGAGGAAAATCGAAGAGGACACAACACGTACTAGGAATAACAATAAGCAGCCTCCAGGAGCTAGCGGAAGTCCGACAGCGTCTGAGTGAGTCATGGCAATATATATGCATATACGCGTATATGTCGAGGCAATTGCTGCGAGCAAGCATACGCCCGCGTCGAGCAAAGCGAAATAGTTTACAGAAAGGAAGAAAGTTCTTCTAAATGAAACCTGCGGTGGAGATACATACGAACCTTTAATATAGTCAACCGTTAGTACTATGTCAACTTAATGCCGCTCAATAATCAAAGGGACGTTGTGTGATACATTTGTTCACACAGGATATGATACAGTACAACAAAAGGGTTTCGAACTTCCGACGACCGTATTCGACGACGTGTAACAATGGAAACATAGTCAATTCTCTGAGCGGCAAATATGCCCTAGCTTCTATATGTATATATTAGTTGTAGCGTACTGGAAAGCCAACAACACTTGTTAGGTGCTGTTACCTTTGGCGGAAGCATATTCGAGATACGCATTTTTGTTTCGCTTTAGGCTGATACTCGAATTAGTCTATATGATTCAGTTGACCTTTACAGTCATCAACGAATTATTTTGATGTTTTTTCCTTCCTCTCACCATACTTACTACTTACCGCCAACTGCTCCTTCCGTTTCTGTCGATGCATCAAACAACCTGTTCCTGGCGATAGGAGCGAACAATAGTGCCTTAAATGAACCTTGTGTAAAATACCTTGATGCTTATGAAACCAGTCAATGAAGAAGTTACGATTAAGCGAGCAAACTTCTACTTGATATATACAGATAAAACTACGGAAAGTGTGCATCTTGTGTATCTAGTAGAACACGCCTGCCGTGCTAGTGCAAAAAGAAGCGTTTGAAGGCCAAGGCTAAATGGCGTTATGCTAGACATAACGACCCTTTTGGCCTTTGCCTAACACAGTCGAAATAGGATATAGCTATCTGCATTACATCGGTACAAAAAGCCTTTAAGAATTGCGTTTTGCTTATACCACATAAATGAGGAACGTTTTGCAGGAGCATCCACACACAAATGAGAGTGAATGAAGACATGAAGGAGATAAGTAGGCGCGTTCGCCAGATTAGGTACGGTTGCAAGCTGCTGCTACTAGCAGACTTGACAAGGATAAAGCTAGTTGTCTATTAATCGATGACAATAATAGAGAAGACTTCGTGTTTTTCGAAGCTTACGGCCATTATAATGAAGTCAAACAAATTGCAACAATTATATCCTGATTGCGCGTTGAATCTTCCTGCCTGCCTGCCTGCCTGCCTGCCCATCTGATGGCAAAACGAAAAACACAAATATACGTTATATCTTAGCAGTACGTACCACGCTATAGAATAATACGTCGTACTGCTGATGATATTTGAGTTTAGGAAGTAAATACATTAAATACAAACGATATACCTTTGAACAGTACATTTTTCTGTTTTTTTTTTAAATTTATTTTCTTCATTTTTGTTCGTTTTCTTCATTATCATACATGGTTGCATAAAATTAAAGAAGATGGCTGCAATTATAATTTACGATATTTGACTCCAAACTGCTCTGGCACGGAAGTCGACTCTGCCGTTCGATAGCAGTCCATATTCTAGTTGAGCATGCTTGATTTGGCATAAATGTTGCCAGAAAACTTTTTCGCATAGCGTTCAGTTTCATAATTTCTTAATAGGGTGATTTCTATTCAATGGCTTTGATTTAAATGTATCGACTGACTTCTCTGAAGCATTTTCCCTCGCTAAATCAGTTAACGGTCACCGTAAAGGCCACTTGTGTAGCAACAGTACCAACAACTAATTCAAACACAGGTGCCTATCTATCTAGGCTAGAGTTTGTGCTGGGTTTTCGGGATCGATAGCCGACATCGATAACAGAAAATAACATCGCTTTAGTCGACTTTTTTAGGCTATTATGTGTTGTTTTAATGAGTAATATGTACATACGGCAGCTGAAAGCGTAGCGCCAACACAGTTTCGCGGGGAATTTAGTGATTAACAATATTTCCATATACAACGGTCTAATACAGCTTATGCTTTTGTTATATGTGATCAGGTCGTTTGCGATTCGAGAAAATCGTCCGATCGTTTTGCAATATCAATGAGAGCCTGCGCTTTGACCCTCAAACACACCTCGAAGATTCGAAGCGAAGGCTTCTTTTGGCTTTCGCCAATATCCATCGCATGTATTGCATCGTTGCCTTCAAGCTGATCCAGCTTAGTTCATGGACGTTCCTTACTGATGCTCCTTACTTTTGAATTAGCGCTCGGTACCTCAGCATCATACAGCCTGCAATTGTAGTCTTTCACAATATACCTAATTTGATTTTAGGTATTACTTGAATGATATCTGCAGTACGACGATGACTGTCAATAGCCTACAAGGGTACTCATGTGTTATGGTTGTGAAGTCTTGGCCATACCTATTTAATTTTTATCTTATGTAACTTGAGTTTGAATCCGAAAAGTTCGGACAATGCTGCGGAAAATGCCGACACGCAGATGACTTTGGTGATGTTATAGAGATAGGGGTTGGCACAGATTCCGGAAATTTTGAACGGACTTTCCAATTCTTTGAGCAGATCGGCTGCTAGTTTAAGAACATTATTAGCGAGTACCAGTTCTTCCTTCTTTTGTGGTTTCTGTTCCATGTGCAGATAAAGATTGATCTGCTCAGTGATAAGGATCGAATGATTACGATACTTCTTATTAATTTTTAGACCCAACACCATGAAGCGTGTCATAAACAGTCCAATGCCAACACACCACAGGGCGCACTCCCAACAGAAGAGGCGCTCCAGTGAGCCTCCGTCACGAAGCATCTGGGCACAAAAAAGGGACAGGATGCAAACGCCCATTATAAATGCTGTAGATACGATTGCATCAACAGATTGCTGTGGACCGTGTTTCTTGAGGTACGATCGTACGCTTAGCCAGGCTTTAATGTTCCTCACTTTATTTAGACGAAAGTGCGGTAGCTCTGAGCGATACGCTCGTCGTGCTGATGTCAACTGACAAAAATGTTTGGCATAAAGGAATCGCTGAGTGAACGTTCGTTCGGCCACACACAGCAAATAAAAAAAGGTTCCAGTAAGGCTGAAACGGACGAGACAGGCGGTGATTGTTGCCATCATTGCGTTATCAGGCAATCCCGCCCACGACAGGTCGATAACGGCCTCATCGGCAGACGAGTTATTCGTAAATAAACTATTGTTAGGTGCAATAAACTGCCGCAACGGACAACCAAAGTCATTCTTGAAATAGAGCGGGTAGATGGCAACGACAAAGCTAAGAAAGAGCGCGAGCAGAGGGTATTCGTTCGAATGGCGCCACGTGTCCACCTTGCGGACGATTGCGGATGCGATGTCGAAGATAGACAGGTCCACTTTCTTACAGTCACCAAGTTCCCAGATTGTACAGCTGACCTTGTCCACCGTGCTACATTGCAGCGGCGCAATATCGTCTCCATAGTCATCATCATCTGTTGCTTCGTCGGAATGGATATTCTCCGAACTAGAGCTCATGTAGTTGCAATCTGTCTGCGACAAGTTAGGCCATTCGAGGTCACACTGGAGGTGCTTCGCAAGTTCTGGCGGTTCAGGCGATAATTGGGATTCGTCGGCACTACTGGCTGTCTCCCCACGGTCGCACAGATCGTCGACCCAAGCGCGTTTGCGGACGAAAGAAGCGCCGCTCTCCGTCGAAAGCCTTCGACGGACATTCAGATCCTCGTCCAGCCGCAGATGGCTCAAGTCGTAGAGAACGCCATCAGAACGCCGCTTTAGCTTCCTGCGTCTCCGTAGATTGTTCATCTCGCTTCGGCTCTTCGCTATAAAAAATTCCTCGTCATCTGAGGAAATGACGATATTGGGCTGTCGCAGAGGTGTTGTTGGCTCACTCGGACTTGTTGGACTCGATCCTTTTTCTGAACTGTCAACGGTACGCTTTGTTCCCATGTCAAGACTTTCAAGTCCACTCTCTTTACTGTCCTCCTTCGTTTCAACCTTAACTCCAGGCTTTGGTACTTTTGGAATCTTACGCCTCAGGCATCTCTTCTGTAGTTTAGGTGATCCCACGCATTTCGTCGTAATCTGCTCATGGATGGCGCCAAGACACGCCATTAGTATCACAGGCCCGTATACCTCAACTACCATAAAGTCGAAATGATCTTTGGTTATTTTAAACAAGTTGAGATACGTCACATGCAGTTGAGCAATATACAACATGAAGAAGTACAAGGAAACTTCAATGCTCGTGTGCTGCGCCCACCAGCAGCAGAAGAGGGGGTAGAGTAACGCTTTGAGTGCGCCCCTTGCGCAAAGTATCAGCCATGAGCTGCGAGGCTTCTTTTTTTTGAACGTTGATCCTTGGACAAGGTCAACGTCAATGAGCCCCGCCTTAAATTTGGTATTTTTCTTCGGTAGCCCGCTGACACCGCGTCGGACCCGGCGTTCCACATCTCGTTCCCATGCTTCCTTGTCGTATGCTCCAATCTTCTTCTGATACCAACCAAGACTTTGGTCAAGCTTCAAATCCATCTCTGTAAAGTACCCATCATCACAAACCAATTAGTAAATCGGCTAACTAGGACGTGATTTGCAGAAGGATCAACATTCAGAATGTAAACGAGTGTTCCCGCATTCATAACAACCTGGCAAATTGACTTTGTTATTTGACTTGGCTAGCTCATATACTTGTATAGCAATGTTGTGGGAACGGTCACGGCAAATTTAAATGTGTTGAAACTGATCGAACGTTGATCGCTATGAACACACTATTTTAGTATATGGGTTGCACGCAGGCCTTAAAAAGTTTGTTTCCTTTTATGCAGCGCAGTCATACTCGTGTCTAGTGTATAATATCGCAAGCGTTACAGTTCGTAGACGAGAAGTCAAGATCTAGAGAGGACTAAAAACAGAGAGCCGAGGCTTTAGCTCTTGCCAAATTAGGTTCCGGAGTAAAATCTTACTAACGCGAACGAGCTAACTGATAGTGAAAGGCCACTTACTCAGAGGCTTGGATCGTTCTATAATCCTGGCGACAGCGATCACTTTCGCCTGCACAGAGTTGATAATCACTATCACCAATTTTCCAAAGGTAATAATAACAGAAAACATTAGAAACCTTGGATAAGTAATCTACAAACACCTAGTCCTCAATTACTTATTTCTAATTCCGAGCATATAGTGACTTGAGAACTAAAGCTTCTGCATCGATGCAGTTCCTTAAGTAAACCATAGTAATAACTTGGCCTGATTTGATAATTTTTCAAACGATATGAGTTGGCTTATTGTCTTTTCGAACATCTAATTGCGAAGACGCAAACGTGATAATAAGTAAGTACGCAGCCGAGAAGATGGCAGTAATTCACTGAAATCTTCACACACGAGTTCACGTCTGACAGAAGCGAGATGGGCTATTTGGTACTGGTCATCTGATCATCGATCAATAGAGCGCGGTCTCTAGCTAGATTCTTATACACTAATTTGCTTACGCTTGCCATTCGGTACTTCAAATGCTAGGGAAGTCTATCTCACTTTAATTGTGCCTTAAAAACTAATTTAAAAAGCAATTTATGGGGGTTTAGCACCTGTAAGAGTAGAGTTGCGACGACATAACGCCCGCCATAAATGAAGGGGTCCCATGGCGTTACACAATCAAACAACTAAATCAAAAAGCAACAACCAGCTATTCCGCTCAAATAATCTCAATGGACTGGCCGGTTTTCCATGGCAGCGAGAACAGCGCGCAAACACTGTACAAAGCCGCAACAGCGGCTCAGTGACGACGAAAGGGAGCTGCAGCGGCAGCCATGACTGACTTGGAGGATTTTTTAAGGAGGCAGCGACGACGATAGTCATCACTTGGCGGTATTGTATGTGCGTAGTATTTTCGAAGGCATAGCCAAACAATTAAGCGGCTAACGGACCGACTGACCATTTCCTGGCGCAGTCACGAACGCCTGTCGCGATCACCAAGCAGTAGAATGGCCATTGTGCTGGCCACTAACCAAAGGAGTAAGTGTTTTAGTGTTATAGAGGAATATATGGATAAATGAGGGCAGCACATAACCAGTTATCGAAATCCGGAGAGGCAGCCGCACTGAGCCTTTCCTGAAATCCACCTGGAAGGGGTAAAAGAGCGTGTACATTCAAAGTGTATTCGCTAGAAAAATAGATATCAAAGTTGGGAAATAAGTGAACGCCTTCCATCACCGCTCTTCTGCTAAAACAGCTGTCGCAATTATACGGTGCACTGTACGCGACAATGCGCGGTACATCTTCTCTTTTCCGCCTCGCTCTCTCCTGTCACTCTCCGTTGTACGCGAGTCCCTTTAGTACAATTCCACTCCACGACGAAAAGGATAGTAACAAACCAGGAGAGAATGACATGACAAGACGCCTTTGCATCGTAATGCCGTCCAAGCAAATATTAAGCTTCTCTATTGATTTACTCTTCTTCTTTGTACCTATCAGGCATTATATTACCAAGGATTAGTTTCTTTTAAGGGAAGAGTCAACGACGACATACGTAAACGCGTTTTGAACTCACGTATCATCACATACGATTTCAACCGTTATTACACATAAGGCGCTGGTAAAGGTCAACTGGAAGACGGCAAACATTGATCCGACGGAATTGACATTCTGCCACGTTAGTATTAGATTACGAGTAAAAAAAAAAATTGTTCCATCTTGTTAGTGCCGTTTATGGAGTCGCGAAGAGAAAGAAATGAGAACAGAGGTGCTTTTCAATGATGAACTCGATTTCGTGTTGCATTAACCTCAATGGTTGCTCTTTATGCTAGCGGCAATACGTAAACTCTTGTTGTTTTGACGAAATACTGAAAGTATACGAGAACAAACGTTAAAGTATGCGTAATAGGATGGTGCGTAATAAGATATGATCTTTTGTCTAGTGCAAGCCCTAGTTCTTCATCAAAAGGCTGAAGAAAGATAGCTTAATTATTTCTTTGTATTTGACACTACCGTAGACTATTGATTTTCATTTCTAGTGACGATTTTGTGTAAAAATGTATTTTCTTTCTGCCCAGCAAGCGGCGGAGAACGAATAGTTAAGAGGTTGCCAATGACGTCTGAACAGATCTTATTCGCACTTGATTTATACATCGCACTACTAATGCCTGGAGTCTATACCAAACATTTAACTAACTAGTTCCAATTTGTGCAATGAGCTTTCGAATTTCCTGGACCGGCTGAGTATCACTCAAGAGGACCAGGCTCCGTCTACTACAGGGAGCGTTCGAGTAATTTCAGGGGAAAATCTTAACTTTTAAATTGCTTAAGACCGTTTTGATACATTCTTTCTGACACTCCAATATTTCTTTTACTTTTTCTACTACCCATCTAAACCTTAGAATATCAGGCTCAGCCTTTGCAGCGCAAAACGAGATGGGGTCACATATACAGTGATTCGAGCTTCATTCATTGCTCCCGAAGAAACAACAGCAGCGGTAATGCGCGAATTATGCGGCTCACCTATACGATGTAACGCGTAATGTGTAAAGTTAAGAGACGAAACCGCCAGATTTGAAATTCACCGCTTTGTTCATAATAAAATTCCTGCTATTTCAAAGATAAATAAAATTACTTATGAATCAATTCAGTATGCGCTTTTTAACGGTAGGAACGCGAGGCCATATCTTTCTTTCAATTATAAAAGCATTTTTTAATAAATATAGCTATATTATTGACACCTGTAAACATTTCGCTGTTACAGTAAGAAGCACATATATACTTCTTATAATAATATGATAATAAAAGTAATATATATGCAGGAGCTCAGTTTTTACATATAAGAAATGCTACTTGTAAAGAATCATGCATTCGATGATCTACCGGATCTGTGATTGCCCATGGTCTGTCATTCCGAAGGCCGCTTTATCTAAAATACATCTGTTATCTGTTCACATGTAGCAACTTATAAATAAAAATTGTATTCTAGTGAAGTTGCCAGTTATTTCTTAAGATAGCTAAAGATGAGCTTTAGATACGCCTGCTCTCTTATGACTTCTAATTAACTTTAGTTAAATGGTATTTCTGCCTAAGCACAATAAACTATTTTAAAAGGTGAGCTTGGTAAAGTTGAACTGGCACCTTCAAAACGATCTCCGGAAAATCGTCTACCATTAGAAGAGAACGGAATTAAGAACAAAACTAAATGCAGAGAATAAAAGCCGGAAACGACTAGACGTTCATTATAGACATTAGCGTTGTATCAAGGCAGCTCCCCTAAAGCGTAGACATGATATTTATACTGGTTAGCTTTCTGGGGATATTATCTTCCTAAACCACTTACTCTTATTCAGAAGCTTGTTTTCATATTATTTGTTAGTCAGACGTAGAGAGTCGACGAATTCGCGGACTTTGCCCCGCACCTTTTTTGTCGTTAATTAATCCAAGACATATTGACAGTCATCCCGCTGCAATTATCTGCCTCCCACAAGCTCGTTAGCCTTTTGCTATATTACATCAGCCTACTGTCATCTGAACGAACTTTTGTCGGCATAATCTAAGTGACAATTCAATCGTGGACCTTCATAGTTCGCCTGTCGCTCCAAAAATCCTGCCACACAAATTTCGTTATTCCGTAAGAGTCATTCTACTTTTTGATTCAGTGGATTTATTAACTCCGTTTCGCATTGAAATATTCCTAATAAACCTACAGCAGTTATTATGTGAGCGTGTTCTAATACTGTTATATCCAACCTATGGCACTGCTGTATATATTTTGTTGTACCCTTGCAACTACCAGGTTACATTAACGACATTCCCTTAATTTATTAAATTCTATACCCGCAGCAATGTGATTCATGTGCAGGTACAAATACTTCATCACCCTGTTGCGCTAGTTATTAGTTAGTTACTTCGTTATTTTTTTGCAGTTCGTATA
>NW_019211458.1:5996627-6084668 GCF_002443255.2 Varroa destructor
TATATAATGTGTCTGCTCTGCATATAATCTGCTCTTTGGGGAATTAGCTAAGCTTAACTTAAGTAATTAATTTAATTAAGCTCCTAATTTTTTTGGGACTTGTATTACTCTCGTCGTACACGCAGCGCTAGTCTGAGACCTTATCTAACTCACACCCTGTGCCCTTCTTCCAAGTCTGCAGCCTGAAAAA
This sequence comes from Varroa destructor, assembly GCF_002443255.2. Taxonomy (NCBI): domain Eukaryota; kingdom Metazoa; phylum Arthropoda; class Arachnida; order Mesostigmata; family Varroidae; genus Varroa; species Varroa destructor. The sequence goes on from NW_019211458.1 coordinate 5,996,818, forward strand.
AAAGTATACATCCAATCTCGAAATATCTAAAAATTGCTTATGATCTGAGATGATCCATATTTCATCAGCAATTTTGCAAATCAACCGAAGAAGCGCCACGCTCCCCCAAAGGAGAAACTGCCTTGTATATACGAACTGCGACTAGTCACATTTTATCGATTCCGAATTGATTTTAGGAAAAATAAATCTGGTGAACCCTCAATAGTTGTCGAGCAAATCGCAGAAAAACAACTAATTTGCGCAAATGAACATCACATTTTATCGGGAAAAGAAGCTCCTCTTGAAAAAAGTATACATCTAATCGGTATGTGCCGATTAAAGCTTCCACAATCTACTAAAAATCAACCCGCACTTTGACATATAAGCAAACACAAGCACAAAATTTTATTGTATCTAATCCCGCTTGTATGCTTCGCTTTGCGCTTGTTTTCCTGTTGACTTAATTCCTTTATGTTATCATTAACCTAACGTGAATTACAGTACACATTTAATTTTACCGTTGCAGCTACCCTGGTTCACCTAGCCCGTTACCTTGTTCGATGTGTCCTGATATAAATAATTTCTATTCAGGTTCGACTTAGCCAAACATAAAGTCTAAACCATTCGAGTTTACTTCTCCTGAGACAATTGCCCTATTTCAACCAACATTCAGGCAATGTTGATCTTCGAATTAGGCTTCCAATTAGGAAGTTATCCAATTAGCCTGCAGCGATATTTAACACAAGTTACATCCAACTATCGTTCAATTGCAAACCCGAAACTTTTATAGGCCTTTTTTCTCAGTCGTAAATCTTTCGAAACATCGTTAAATTGATTCTGAAACAACCACCAGCGTGCATTAATTGACTTAGTCAATTACTTATGTGCGTGATTCCGCTACCTTAATGTCGTTATTCTATCATCCTGTTGTATTCTTTGATTACCCTGCTAGAATGATTGTCCCAGTATCCTCGCTTTTGTTGGCAATTGATCTTTTAACCCACTGCACGCATCCTGCTGCTTGTGTAGTTTTGAAAAAAGTTGACATACAAACATTACGCAACCTGTATGTTTAAAATTAAACTACAGCCACTAACGGAGTGCCAGTCTGAAATCTTACCAAATTAAGGCCCCTAGCTCTTATACAATTAATTTCGTCCTAATCAAAACAATCTAATGTTCGAAAAAGAATATCCAAAGAAGTAAGAACCACATATGCCAATATTATATTTGTCAGCTATTTTGCATATAAGCCATATAGCACTACGCCAAAACTAATTGCACATCCAAATTATATGGACTGTGATGATTCATCAAAAAGAACATTCTTTTTTTCTAGCTATATTTTTTACTAAAATGAAATGCTAGTTAAGTTAATCGTTTTTTTATCAAAACATGTATATTCGGGTTTGCTGTTGTCGATAGCCCACATGCAGTTACATCGGCAGTTGCTGTCGGCTCCAAAATGAGCTCATGTGTACGATCCACAACGTATTTTAAAATCAGTTTAAGTAAGCTGTGTTGCCAATAATTCCGTTGACCAACATGGGTTTACCAAGTATACCCAATATATATAATGCATACACAATACAGCATTTGAGTTAGGATAAAACTACTACCTCTGGTGTCAGAAGACGGCCAGTTCTTTTCAAAACGAAGCAACAAACTCGCCATAGCGAACTACAGTGCGTCGTTTCCGGAGTTTTAGCAAAGGTCAGTTGTTGTCTTATCTCTACGCGAATAGACGAACTTCCAGTGGTTGAAGGTCGCCTAAGGCATTTCCATCTGATCGGTGAATGTTATCCTCAGTCTTGACACGGATTCGGAAAAACCTATTTTCTGGATTTCTACTAGGAAACTTGAAAGATCCTTAATAGGGTTTAGATTTGAAGGGCTAATAAAATCATTAAAGCAATCCAAAAAGACATGCATGATATACCTGGCTTTTTCATACAGCAGCTAATGGCCGTTTTGAGTAGGAGCATGCCCACTGCAACTACTTATTTTTTATAACCTTTTTTCTCCATTTGCATGCCTGGGGCTTTTCAGCCGATTTGAGTCCAACATTTTTGACACCTCAGCTTGTCATCGGCCCAAACTTATCAACTTCGCTTGACGCATGATAGCCATTGAAAAGTCTCTGGCGTCTTCAAACGGCAATACCTTAGAAAAATTACTAGTTAAGCTGCGATCGCGGTGCATAACGATATATTAAGTAGATTTTTAAGGAGAAGCGTGTGTAAAAAAATCTCCAAAAGTTATTCAAATACAGTCCTAGAAATATTCTCGTAAAAAATCGATTTTAGGTACCGGCGGACGCGATGAAGTGAGCGGTGAGCCCCTCTGGTTGATAGGCTTTTCATGTCTGTCAATGTTAAAGGCGGTGTATGCCACGGCGTTTTGCATTGATTTAAGTGTATTTAACTAATTCCCACACACCTACTGATCAGTGCTCAAAGTGTCCTAGTTAAATAGTTCTAGTCAATTAATCGTCACAGTATAGGTCGCGTTACAGAAAATTAATATTCCTCCCTTATGCGAAAAATGACTGAATTAACGAGATGTACAATTTATATGAGATCGAGAGTCAACACATAACTATTATTCTTATGAAACAGTTGCTTACTATCATCTCCTAACCCATCAATCAATCACGGAAATCTTCTGCCGCAACACAAAACTCCCGCAATGTGATCGGCATAAAGCTTGCATGATTTAAAACTGATCTGATGACCTTTATGTATATATTACGCTAATAATTAAATTCACTGAAACAAGTTCCGACACTTTAACGAATATGTGAAGATGCATGCATAAATAGCAGTGTGATGGCTGGACATGATCATGGTTTTCAACTATTTAGGCCATGGTATTCTTATCGAGTTGTTGGACCATTTAGAATTCTTTCATGATACTTTTTCGTGATTCTCGAATCGAGTTCTCCTATGTAACTATTTAATAATCCTGAGCTCTTTTTTAAAGCGTTAATCAGAATACTGTTCTGGGCCTTAATCTATTTCTTCGTTACGTTAAAATCTCCTATTTATAAGGAATGAAAAATAAACATTTCGCTTAGAAAATCACTACACGAATTAAAATAGGAAACACGGTCGTCGATAATCTAACTCTAACCACTAGCTCCTACCTGCCCGCTTTACTTGATGTTTTACGCCCTCTAAAATTTCTCTTCAGACAAGTAGCAGTTTTTTGTAAGCAACCTCGTTCTCCTCCTTCTTCTTGAATTACTTTTTCTCCATTAGAGGTACCCGGAACTGCATACAAATATGCAAAACACAAATCTCTATTTGTCTCTTTTGTTTCCCTTTGTCTAATCGTACGAGGATCCGGCAATAGCTGTTGAACAAGCTAACTCTTCTCAAAACTATGGACTGTTTGCCACCTGCAGAATTCCCCATGCCTCCTCTGTCTCTCTCCCTACCGTTCAGTGTGTACTCCTCCCAGTACCGCCCAAGTCAGTGCACTTTGCCTCTGCCTTTTGGCTTCCCGGTTAGGCGGCTCACCCCCGTGGCCTCGAGTCCGTTTATCCCCTACGTTTCCGCGCGTCGCTCACTCCTCTCGTTTCTGATTCCTTTTAGCAACTGCTACTTCAGGGCTGCAGCTGCCAACTTCTCGCAATCTCTTTCCTCAGTTTTCTTAAAGGTTTCGTCATTTTGTCTATTTAAGGGTTATCCTCTTATTTGATTTTCCCCATCTTACTATTATTTATTATTAGTGTACCTCTCAATAAAAGACCCTATTTAGGCCAGCAATAAATTAAAAAAAAAAAAAAAAAAGTATGTTCTGAATTGAATTCGAAAGTAGCTTTTTATTCGAATAGTATAATATTTAATTTCAGAATAAAAAACAAATTATTAGCTAATTCATTTTCATTAACAGATTCTGTTTCAAAACGTACCTACTCACATAGATATAAATGGAAAAACAACGTTGATACTAGTCCGGACTATTTTAGCTACCTTTAAAATACTAGCCAGGTAACTTGCTGTATCGCCATTACCTGGACAAGTAAAAGTGCGATTCGATCGTCCGCGTTCTCTGTATCTCCCATCAGTTGTGAGATAAATCGCTTGCGTCTGCTCAAAACGATAGAGAAAAACGCGCTGCCTGCCATTGAATAGTTACTGTCGCGAAGGTTTATCCGATAAAGGGCACACTATACTTCTAAAGCGCTAAAATAGTAATGATAGTAATAAGCAGAGCAAACCTGCTGTATTATAGACTGAGACGCTGTCTCAAAATCATACGGAGCGGTTATTTTCACTTTCGAAGATTCTTAAAAAGGGTGTATATTTAAAGTTAACGTACGACTGATTGGTCTAAAAAAAATTCCCAACAGAAGTTTAATTATTGTTCCATTCATGACATTCACCTATGTGAAACTGTACTTTTTCTAATCAAACCTCTTCTTCGCGGCGGGGCAGTTTTAAAATGGTTGCTATTTAGTGAAATTGAAATCCTACCTGTGTGCGTCGCTTGTATTGGTATCGACCCACGGCCAACGAGATCTTAGCTCTCAACTTGCAAGCTGCTGGCGAGACGCAAGGAGACGTACTTGAATACCAAGTGCATCCATTTCGTTCAATCCCGGTCGCAAATTGCCAACCGAAAGAAATCACCATATCACAATAGATTAACGATACCCCCAAGCCCCGTTTACCATGCTGACATTTACAATGTGTGTTGTGTGAAGATCAATCGTAAAAGCAACTCATAAGCTTCTTTCATTTTCTGCACTTCCGCGAATGCGCCAATAATACGGTCGTCTTCTGTCGGACTGCACTCAGCAGGTGATTTACTGCAACTTGGAACAAATAGTATTGCTTTATTGCTTGTTAACTTGACTGAATTAAGGTTAAGCTGCGCACTGTTTTTCTAAAGTGGAAATAATCCTAACTCACCAGAACCCTTCCGTTTTGAACTCTGACGTCCCAATGGATTCGTTGTTGATGGCAGCCGGAATTTTTGTTTTGTTGTAGTTGACGCTACGCCAAAGTGCTTGCTACAACCTGCCATACACGGCACGCAAGCGGAGTTCAGCGTTTTCGACCAGAATCCGACAACTGGGAAAGTCTGCCCCAGTCCTGCAATGTTGCCACCACAGATACGGCCGCCATGTTGTGTGCCACGATTGCCTATACTTGAAACTGTACCCAAGACAGGTTCGGCCCCTCTGTGAGGGTGCAAACGCTGTTTGTCCGTTCGTCGTCGTCGTCGTCAGGGTGCCTGCCTGCCTCCCTGCCTGTGAATGAGTATTCTGGCTGCTACTAGTATTGCTTTCTGCTATGTTTATTGCTTCACACTGAACGGTACTACAGAATCTCCTCGCTACTGGGTGGACCGTTCGAGTGCGAGTAGAGGCGGCAAGATTCGTCCCTTCCCCGTACTCATGACGTCATAACACCAGAACCGCAACAGCAGTAGCAGCCAGTAGTCCTGCCTAATCTAGTCTGTGCATGTTCGAGTTGGGGCCTGTATCAGACCTTTTAGTGAGTTTACCAATTGTTTTCACATTCAATAAAAACTCGTACACTTCGTCCCTATCTTGCTTTTACAGCTGCTGTTGACTTTGCTTTTAAGCTATGTTATCATCAGACAGATACCCTGCATTAAATACAGCCTGTTAGATTACGTAATGCTTGTGATTTGTAGGTTTAATATTAGAGACAGTGACCATTACGAAATTTGGCGCCACCACAGCAGCCACTGCGCGCGTCTACTCCAATGATATTCAGCCAGTGTTACTACAAAGGTACACAAACACGAACAACTTTACAACGACAAACATAATAACAACAACCAGAAGTGACTCTCCATGCCCTTACTCCTTCCGCGCCGCGCGCGATATATCGCGCGCAGCTGATCAGCATCACCGCAGACCCTTAGTACGGTTCAAAATTTTGCGCCGTTCTAATCCCCTTTCATTCCGCGGTTGTGAGCGCCGTCTGGCGATCATAGCTTCAATCTCAGCTACCAGCTGAGTAGTCTCGGTTTGTGTACCTTGTGGTGGTGGTGGTGGTGGTGGTGGTCGGTCCTCTTATTCCATCCAGTGCTATTGCTGCTACTAGTACCACTCTCGTCGTCACGAGTCAGTATCACTACACTACAGTATCAAACTGCTGCAGCGTCGATCCCGCTGCCGCGGTTGCAGCTCGCTTCAGCCAGCGGCTGCCACTGCCGCCCCTGTTCGCTCTAAGGAACAACGAAAAAGAAGTTATATCGAAAAAGAAAATAACGTAAGGCTTCTAGTTTCTATGCAGTAAAAAAACGGACATCTTTCAAAGGAAGACTGCACTAGCACTTATAGATAAAACGACAAAGTAGATAACGGCGACGACGAAGACGACGAGGAACGTCAAACTGCAACAACGCAGGAGGGAAGCGTGTAGTAGTTACCTATTATTACTGCATTCAATTTATGATTATTATGGTTATGATTTAATTGATTTACTATTGTTATTGTTCGGATTAGCACAGAGACGGCTTGTGGGTGGACTTGGGAAACGTAAACCCATTTTGACCACTACTATGACTGTATTATAATCAGTGATACCAGTATTAGCACTTTCACTGTTATTATTATATTATAGTTGTTGTTAAAATAGCAGCAGAGTAGTGAAAGCAACTGCAACAGTATAGTAGTAATCGGGCGGGTGGGTGGTTACAGGCGAAAAGTGTCTGTTGGTGCGGGCACAGCACATCGCCTGTTTTCGTTCCGAAAGAGAGCCTGAATTATTAAAACGTCGGCAAAAAAACAGACCACGGGGTGAGACGATGAGGTGATGACGGTGATAATTGTCGTCATCTCTTTCTTCATCAGTTGATTGATGAGTAGGTTCCTTCGAGCGCTGCTCTTGACTGGTCGTGGTAGAAAATCGCGGTGATTTGTGGTAGTGGCGGCGCTCGTGACGAATTACGATGGTGGGGGTCCGTCTAGGCCGGAAGACGACCGATAGACCAACGTTTCGTATATTTGGTGGCCGCAGTGTATGGAGTTATTGCTGCAGTGTACGGACCGTGGTGCTCTTTGTGCTATGCTTAAGTGCTAATTGTGCAGAAAGTGTCGTCCAGCAGCGGAATGAGAGCACGCGGGCTCCGATATCGCCTTTATCGGCTATGTCAACCCCAGAAGCAAATACGACAGCTTCCGCCGATGTTTGGAGCATTGTATCATTACTTCGTTCGTCGCAGGGTGTCTCAGAGATCATCGCTCGGAGACTGATCACTCTGCAGATCCGGGGCACCGGGCTATCAAAGGTAAAACAGATGAAGCACTTTCGTGCAGCGTAACCAACCTAATCATGAATTCGCTGTTCGGTGACACCATACATATACATTTAATATACGTATTACAGATACTAGTGATGACGAAAAGTGGTTGGAAAGGAAAGAAAGACGAGCTGTATCCGAATGTACTGAAAAACGTTGCTTTTCTTTGTTTGGGACGATCTGTTAGTTAGCCATCGGTGCTAATACTGAAGGGTAAATAAAGTACAAGTAGTCGCGACTTGTACTTATTAAGCGGTGGAGCTCGCTGTGTACGACTGTGTAGGTCACCCAACATGTACTCTCCTCCAATACGACATTGAGCTTGAGCTTGAGCAGTGATTTAGCTATGATTCCAGAGCTAGTTGTGCAGGTGACATATTTCACAATATGTCGTAACATTTTCACATGTTGTCTTTGGTCACGAAACTACTGGCTTCTTGTATTTAAAAGTGAAAGCGAATCGAATTCAAAATAGTGCGCTGAATCAGATATGACATTCTTGCGACCGCCATATTTACCGGTACGCTCGTCGGCGCCCGAACTCATTATGATCGATAATTCTTATTACTGTTTGTGTTGGTGTAGAGCAGGGGCTGCAGTATTCTATCTAACCTGAAGTGTTTACGTGCGCGATATTGAAATCGTTACTTTCCGACTGATGAAAAACTTAGCTAAAAAGGTCCGTATCTCGAAACAGATATCTATAGCATTTCAGACATAGTTTGCGATCAGTACAAATTACTCTAAAGATATTTTCGAACGTTCGGTGGCGCAGTACTCGAGCAGCGGCTGCGATAATGAAATTAATGTAGTATGATGTTCACGGTAAGGAGAGCGTTCCAATGACGATTTACGATAAACATTTTTTGCATATCCTAAAAATGTTCTCGCAGAAGGCCAATTTCATCGATACTTAGTTCGAAGTTCGTGGCATTAGCGGTAGAAAATTTTAACCCGTATGGTATGTTCTCCTGATGTACTGGGCACAGATTGATCATTGATGCATGTTATTCTAGCTTTCTTCAAGATCGGCTATTGAGGCATGTTTTCATTTGTAATTTTTCGAAACGGAACAGTAGTAAGAAAGAAGTACCGTCTGTTAAATTAGCAGCTATGGATGAATAGGATATTTCACAACAGTAAGCATTTAACGAATGTCGAGATGCCCGGCTTAGAAGGCCCAGAACATTGTTGCGCGGCAAGCACGCATTAGAGGCCTTGCCCCTTGTTTTATGTTGAATTAATTGCCCATATAACGCATACATATGTAGCTTCTTACACAGCAGGAATTGTGTTTACAGTTGTCATCCGGGTCAACAAACAGATGGCGCCACGAATTCGTAGAAAGTCTTTATGCTGTTTATAGTGTTTAGATATAAACTTGTCATACTACTATTTGACTTTATGTTGAGTATAGCTTGACATACTATACTATGATATTTTTATTCTCTACGTTTAGATGAAAGTAACTGAAGTAGGTCGAGCCTCTAATTGACTAAATTGTTCTGTGCACAGTCGGACTCGGACCTGGAGTTCCAGAGTTCTAGGTTCGAGGGTAATATTTGCTTTCCAAAAAATATTCCTAACCATATTTTGGCCTTTGATGTATGATGTATGCACACTGACTTAAGTCAACACAGGGCTCACTAAAAAGAGTTGTCCGGTGTACATGACAATATCGAGATAGCTTATACGTTAATGTTTTGATAATCACGCCAATGCGGTAGTATCTCTTGAAGGAATTTTTAAATACGTATTCGTCGAGAAGCTGCTCCGCATATCCTTAACAGTCATGTTTATAGATGCGTCAAAGGGGTCATCTGTCTTCCTAAATCCACAGGGTATCTTGAACGCCACGTCTCTCTCCCTTCTTTTTTGGCATTTAAGCAAGCTTACATTAAAGGTATAATGTAACAATACATGAGGCTCTCGATCTCGATTATATATCGCCATATTAAATAGATATTGAAACAGGTATTGTGCCGCTCTGTTCCTTCGAGTCGATTCATGCACCGGTATCCACCCATACCATTTACCACGGAATGTTCATATACGTTTCGTCTCATTCAGAAAACAACAATTTCACGCAACAAAGCTTAAGATCTAAAGCGGACTGACCATCGTTTATTTGACAGAACCGCTACGACTGTTAACGGCAGCAGCTTGTTATGATTTATAATGTCACCTACTTAGTGCGCCCATCGTTGCGTGATGCCGCTTATTGCATGAAAAGTATATCGCTGTCGTATATACATATATATGTTCACATATACACACAAGTGTGTATATATATATATATATGTGGTGTGTAAATTTGCAACAGGGCATTCATTATCCACAAGCAAAAAGTGTGATGAATGCCAATTATTATGTGCTCTTCTCCTCGTATTTGCGCAGTTTTTTTTTATTGACATGCGCGTCTGCGTGTTTCGCATTGAAGGATAGTTAGACATTTTGGCCCGTCGTTCTAAGTTTTCAATATTCCCATATACCCAGCTAGTGACTGCTAGCAGACTATTATTGCTCACTCGTAGTGGCCTTGTCTTGAGCTTATGACTAGAGACGTATCCTAGTTACCGTTGGCGGTCGGTCCTGCAAACTGGGTTATATGGCTACTTACCTTTAGGACTGTATAGGCTGCATGGCTACTGCTGTTGTTGCTTATAATGCTGAGTATCATAAAGGAAAGATCAGCAACGATGACTGAGTGCGTGAGCGAGCGCCTGCCATCGTAGTGAGTCGATAGGGCCAATCTACGAGCATACTGTAGCGCAGCGGTACGACGGTGGTCTCTATAATACGAGTCCGAGTCCTTTGTCAACATAAGGGTCGTCAAGTCAAAAGTGTTGATCAGTTTCTGTGGCTATACTACCGTTTCCTTCCAGAAGTGATTGTCTGTATTTCTCACGGCTAGGTACACAGCACATAGACACACGCAAAAGCAAGTAGCGCCGCCAACAACAAGCTAAAATGCATGTCTATGAAGAAAACGGCTTCCTTCGAGATATTGATTTGATATCTCTATCAGAAGACGTTGTCAGTTATAGAAAAAAAAAACATATCAAGTTAATTCCCTTATTTTTCTACTTTGTCTTGTGAACTTGCTTTTGGTGTTCAATATGCTGTTGCTGCTGTTTAAATAATACTATTACGTACTGCATAATCAATATTTAAAATTAACGGTTCGTAAGAAATAGACCTTTCTTTTAAAACAGTTTTGTCATTTTGAAGTTCGACTTTCTAAGTTCTACAGTTAATAAGTTAATAGGTTCTACAGAAACAAAATTTTTTCTAATTGTATGATAGCGTAAAATGGGAGTTAAACTCAAGATAACACCTTTACAGTTTAGTGATTGTCTGTAGTTTGAGTGTGCCATATTCGTATTTTCATTTCATTGTCGTGTTCTATCATGGTGTGATACATGGTGGAGCTACATGTGTTACGTAGCTGGTTTTCCTCTCTTTAGAAAAAGATTTGTGGTTGCGTAGTGAATGTTTTGATTATCATCCCGTTTCCACTGTTACACACACACTATATATATATATATATATATATATATATATATAAATTCCGAATTTAGATAAAATCCTCCCTAAGACTAAAAATTTCACTCCTAATTCGTTATGTTCATTCAATACAACTATTATTTATTATGATTGCAGCTTTGAAAACAAAATCATTTACTGCCCATTTGAAATTATCTCTTTTTTAATCTGCTAATGATTTTTTAATAGTAACCGTCTGTCAAAGGATATTTTTAGGTAGGTTGATATATCGCTCAGATAAGAGGGAGACTGAATTTTAAGCTGATAGCAAAGCAGAACTCCCAAAAAATGGAAAGGTTCAAAAGCGGCCAGAATTCCGAGAAGTATCAAAGGTGCTTACCGTTGAATTTGATCTGGACAGCCGGTTCATTCGCGGTGTTCATTACAAAAGCCCTTGAAGATTACCTGCCGGGGAATATTTGGCTTATAATATAGCAAAGCACTGTCTGCGACAGGTTTATTCCTATTCTGTTTGCATCGATTGGGTTTTTCTATCAATATACAGTGAAGCTTTTCGAAAGGACAATGCACAAAATTGAAAGACAAGGTTTAAAAACAACTAGTCATTATATCGTATTTGCAAATCATATGCCTTACTCTGCTATTATTGGTTAACGAGTAAACATATTATGGAATTCTTTGCACATGATGAACGTCTCGTCGTGGCTGTTGTAAGTAAATGCCGTTGTCTTAGCTAGCGTTAATAGGTATTTTTCTATTTCGAGTACTCTATAACTCTTCGATTTTAGAAAATGGGAAAACTTAAAATAGAAGCAGAAGTTGGACTAATATAGGTTTTCTCATGGATAGATTTAGCTGGCTAAGTATCGTCTTTAGTCTTCAGAACGTTTAAAAAATCAATTTGTTGAAGTTAACTTTCTTGTTTACGTATACATTAATCATAGAGTTGACCCGTGATTCGATCGGTTCACGCATCGTTTTTTGCTTTCGGTGCAAAAACGAAACTGGTAAAAAAATACCCTTAAAAAAGAAGACGCGCTCTATTTTTTCAGGACCCAGTTAATGCCGCATCTTTGAATGTATGCTATGGAAATGGTACCAGAGTTCTAATGTCCCCATTTCTAGATCCTATGATTATATAAAGTGTTTTTGGAACAGCTGAATTCTCGTTGAAACGTTTTCTTCCTTTCCTTTACTTTACTTTGTGTTGAATCTTTGTCTTTCTGCGCAATATCAGTCCGGTGAGAAAATATCGTTCCCTAACGAGTCGTTCAGACTATCGCTGTCGTGTACGGACGTTTGTCGCGGTTAAGGACAAATGTTGAGTATACATATATCTCTATAACATTTATTGACTCTCTCGGTATCAATTAAGTCAAGTGAGCGTCGGATCGGTTATCCGTAGCGTTACTGATGTTACAATAGAAGTCTATTGTTTTAAGAGGCATTTCAAGCTGAGGACTGAGGGGTATGCTGAGATAACAGAGGTTACCGCCGCTACTATGATATCATGACGGCGGTGCTAAAAATTGCAACGTGAAAGTAACGAAGTTTCTCGCGTACGCCCATACACGGGCATTTAGAGCACTGCAAGATGCGAGATTATACTGTCAATGAAAAAGGATCGTTACTTGCATTGGGTTAGAATTTGTCGTCCAGTGGGGCTGTGCTAGTGGTCACTGTATAACTTATGTGGGTAGCTTCGAAAATTCACAATAGCTTCTCTTGTCTGTTCTACATCACCGTAATACTTCACAATACGGTACAGAATAAGTAGGTTTCATTTTGTAAGGCAATTACTACCTTATGCAATTACGTATTGGCAAAAATCATGTAAAATATCATCTTCAGATAGTGATTCCATGTGTACGCAATCTACAAATACACCGTAATTAGCTAGCAAAATATTTGGAAGAGTTAACCTCCACGATTTCTCGCAGTCCCTGATGAGTCGTACCGGAAATCGGACAAATGCAAAAAACTATCACAAACCGCTTAGAGCAAATTTTAGAGAGAAAATGGTATGTCCTGGACTTTAGCATAATAGATTCAGTTAACAAAGTGTATGATGGTTATTGATCTAAATATTAGTGATGAGCTAGCTCATGTATACGTGGTGTAGGCCCCACCAGCGACATACAATTGTCACACAATTCGTACGACTGAACGAATCGGATCGTTGAGTACTTTAAAAGCCTTAGCAAAATAGCGGTTAGGTTTTTGATACGGTGCAAGGGAAACAATTAAGCAGTTTGGTAATATTTGTTTGAAATGCTTCAGTAGCTCTGAACCTCAGCAGTGGGTTTTGCTAGCGGCTAATGAGCGCTAGAAACTTCAAAGGATAAGTAGAATAGCGCCAAACGTGCTACGCATGTAATGCAAGCATATTGAGCTAATGAGGCTAGAGAAAAGCTGATACTTGAAACTCTTCGAAGGAAGAAGAATAGAATGAGATGAATTTCAACTAATGAGTGCAACACAAAAATGGAACTGTTCATTTTGTGCATTTTCTCAGTTTCATGTGATCGCTAAGTGGATTTTCAGGTATCAAAGACGAAGAGATAAAAGTGCATTGTTGACGTTTGATCGCTCAGCGAGTTCAACAGATACGGCTGTTCGATAACTTCCAGTAGAGGATTTGACCATATGCCAATGGAGGATCGTGTTGTCGAAACCTTATCTTAGTGGGCACCGAATAATCTAAAGAGAAAGAACCAATTTGGATAGATATCGAAATGGCCAACAGCTGATAAATCATATATTTAGTCAAATTCGCCTGCTATGAGCCACATAGCAGTAGTAATGAATGACGACTGGTGATCGTCTCAACCAAGTCGCTAGCTCACGGCTACTCCTGCAAAGTGAACGATAGATATTGTAATTATATCACAACAAGAATATGGCCTAATTAAAGGTAATGGGGGCAAGTGGTTAAACAAAATGCAATTTCATGTGTCACATAACCGGTGAACAGTGAGAAACGTGGAGAGACGCATGGGCTGAGTGCATAATGTAAGGGGGAGGAAAAATGAGATTCGATTATTATTGTTCCATCTTAGAAGTTGTCACAATATTTGAAGATTGAACGGGGGCATCGTCTGTAAGAAAAAAGAACTCTTTATTAAATCAGACCTTTCTCACTTCACTGTTAAAGTTCATGAAATAATGAGAATCTTTGTATAGCACTACTAATTGAACGGCGTCTTTAGCAACGAGCTCTTTCTGGCTTTTCTTTCCTAGGTTAAGGGTTTTGAATGCAAACGTCATGACGTTGCGCATGATGGTAATAGTCCATTCCTCCCGTAACGTCGCAAGTATGAATAAAATCACAGTGCGAATAATCAGGATAATTCACGAGGAAAATTCACGAAAGAAAACATTTCGTATCTGCACGTTCACTAGTGTATTATGGCTGCAGAATGCGTGCATTTATCCAGAGCCAGGTGTGCCAAGATAACGTTTGAACACTTTCATATCGGACCTGCCCGTAGAAATGCTTGTAAAAAATTAGGGGCACGCAACTGCCATGTGCCAATGTACGACGGAAACAGAAAACGTCAGCAAAGACGCTTTGCTCTCATTCGCTTTCCTAATGAGTTATCGCCATTATGCCATTGCATTATTAGTGAGCATATGAGCAATCGACATAACAACAAAGAACCTGTCTATTGTGCCCTTTCTGCGAACGTTTTGTACAGTACCACCAGGTGCCTATTATTCGAGTTTCGTGTTGTCTCTTAGGTCTGTTTTATAATTTAAACACAAGCTGAAACGCTTCGCGTTTGACTTTGTTGTATGGTAATTTGTCGAGAGAGTGAGGTTCGTGCTTTCAAGTATCTGTCCTTTACTCATCGATCCAAACGTGACCAAACGTATTTGTGAGTCTCTTCTTATTTTAACGCTGATTTGTAAAAACTACAGAAGTTCTCGAAAATAACACCAACAAGCACAGCATGATAGTTTCTATTCATCATTACGCGCTTAAGTAGAGATGAAGTCTGGAGCAATTGAGTCGGTAAACTTTTGAGGCCATAGAAAAGTTTGGTCTTGCCTTATTTGCAATCTATTTGCAGATAGAAACTGCTTACTTCATTTCTGCAATTAGCTTAAGCGTCAGTTACTTCTCATATTGATTATAATTATTTCAAAGGTCAACTAGCATGGAATTTTCCATTTGCGTGCGCCTAACGAACACATCCTTCTTGTGTTCATTCAAACTCAATGTATGCCCGAGGTGGTCAAAAAGGGTCGTATTGTTCTGGTATAGTCTATTAAGGCAGGCCAGGCATTAGATGTTAACGACACACAGAGCATTTTTTTCATATGTCACTTGTCACTTTTTTCAATGTTAGGTTGGCTCTAGTCTCTGTGCGCATATGCTCCGAAATTATAGGGAGATTTGTCTTTGCTTACTAGGCCTTAGAAAATTAATAGAAGAATGACCCACTGAAAAGTGAGATTCCACTAGAAATTATCTACTCTATACACTTCACAGTATCTTGAGAACATTACGAAAGAAAAAAGTATATGTATATATTTATAAATCATTATAGTGCTCACATATTAACATTTCTTTCATTCCACCCACATCGTTCGTTGCTATGACAAAACATAACGTCCTTTAGGGGAAGGGTCCGGAGAATATGAACAACAAAATCTTACATTTTCGTCCGCGGGGGCAGCCTTGACGATGTTTGCCGTTTGTAAGCTTGCGTTGCCATAAAAAAGCAGGATCTGACCTTGTTTGTTGTCGATAGCCTGATTCACTCGATGCAGCTGAGCCAAATAAACATGCCAACCAACTGTCCGGTTCGTAAAAGGTAATTCCCAGTGAATCAAGTACCTTCAGTCGTATCAAATGCAAAACAATCTGTTCTGGAAAAAGGTTTGGTTGCGTCATGGAGCTTGGACACTTAAAACTCTTAAGTAACTTTTTCAGTGATAGCGTCATTATTGTGTACAATTCAAATGTTCTGAATTTTTTCTCGCCTCGACGAAGTACATAGTAGGTGTCAAAAATGCATTTTTTCTACTTGGAACCTGTGGTCGATGCACAGAAAATGCTGGGTGTATAGGTCAAGTAGCCGCAACACTGCCTTGGAGCCTTACGGTGCCTTACAAAGTTAGGACCTGTTACTTTCGTTTGACTGACGCAACCCATTCAAGCGATGCCTGCGCACTGATGTGTTCTCATTCTCAAAGCAACGACAATGGTTTGTTTTTTACTCGCGCGCTTCTGCAACCGCGTAGCGGGCTTCTCTAACGCGCAATTACTCGAAACTAAATTGGCGTACGGAGTTACCTTGCAGTGGTCAGAAAGGCCAAAGCTGCCGATGCCGTCGTTCTTTGAATGCTTCCCAAGAAAACTTACCAGTTTCTTACCCAGTTATCCAGCAGAAACCGCGATGCATGCGCCAATCTTGGAACTGAACTAAGCTCAAGCTGTGCCTTGCAAACGCCTGCAAGCTCGCCTGACGACCGGGTTCATTTCTTCGCGAATCGCCCATATTTCCCAACTCCTCGCTTAAGCCATTTCTCGTCGAACGTCACTGGGGGATGATTCGTAACTAGCCACCAGAAGTCGAGGAAGTCCTTCATGACTTTGGCCATATCTCCACCCATATCATCAAAATAAAGCATGTTTAGTTGTGTCGGCGGCTGACAGGGACGAGTGTTTCCCACTGACTCGGCCTGTTACCGTACTCACGGATATATTCGCAGAAGCCGTAAACTTTACTCGTTCACTACAGACTGGATATTGGTATGCGGATAAAAACGAGTGTGATTTTTCGAATTGCTAATGAATTCGTTTGGCATCGTACCCTATTATGCCTGTATATGGCCTTATACTTTCCTAGGGTGTCAAAGCGGCAATTTGTTAGAAGCAGAATCCGAATATCAAAATCAGCTTTTTGCAGTTGTGCAGTGTAAGAACTAGCAATTCGTATATCTCATTGTATTGATGGAAGTTATTTTTGATGATAGTAACCAGGACGGCATTATTATGTTATTGAAATTTCGCGTTCCCAAAACAACAATGTATGTATTTTATTCTTACGGTAACCTCGTGCGACTAAAGTGCCTTTTTTGCGGTGCTGTAATGGAATGGTCCCTTTTGTCACTATGGGCTCAATGTGTCTATGTCCTGGCACACGCGACACAGACACAGACGCAAGCACAAACTCGTACGTGAACGGCGTGTTCAGTACCCTGAATTATATGTAGAGCAACGTTAGCAGATATTGTGCTGTTACACATAAAACATATCTTTTCAATCCAGCCTAATCGAACTCGATTCATCTTGGAATAACGTTTGTTCCGAACGATCTAGTCTACTAGTATAGTGGTTCTTAAAGCTTTTTCTTTTTTTTTTTCGAAATCATGTCCAGCTGCACGTGGATTCGCGACAAACAGCGTCATAAAATACTTCACTTTCTTTCATTTTCTACTATGTAGTTTGCACTCCGATGAAAGTGCTAGTTATTTCTATGTGAGCTTAAGAGCATAGTGCGCCTGTACGTATGTTAGAAGATTCTATAGCTATAATAGTTTTTCCTACTATGGGATATTGTTGCTCATGATCTCTTTATATATACATATAAACCACGGTTTGGCATATGACACTTATTACGAAAGCATCAGAAAGGTACAGTCTGTAACAAAATTGCCATTGGCAAAAATATCCATGGATATCGGCTTCGTACTGAATCCTGAATTCATGAAATCCGCTACCTCTAATTAGTTAAAATGGCATTGGTCTAATACGATATTAGGTATTCTAATGCATAAATCTCCAGACCGAATACTTCGTTGACTGGGTGCGCGTTTAGCCCCGTATACCACTCGAATCGACGGAACCCGTAATAAGCTTATTAGCAGATAGTCGACCGATATCCAACGAAGTTTGTCAGCGGATTGTGTCACGACGACAGCTCTATAGCGTGTCTGACGTTGTCTGATGGGGGACTGTGTGAGTACTGATATCGGTATCAATGCTGTTGTAAAATTTTTTGATCCGTGTCTGAATTTACCGAACAAGACGACGAATCGCAAACGTACATGCCTAGAGTAATGAAAAATTTTCCCACCAGTCACTACGGTTTACCTTAGGTGCTAGGTAGTAATACCTTAAATATCTTCCCCTTTACTTAAATACCATCCTCCCCCTTTTTATCACCGTTCTTTAATGCTTTCATAGTGGGCCAAAACGATAACCGTCAGGTTATTCGTTCGTTCACGAAGTGCAGAAGGTAAATTGAACTTTGTTTATTATCATAGATGAAAAGTGTGATTATTTGGTTTAACTTTTGTCCACCTTGATTACAGCTTTCAGTCGGGACCTAAAACGTTTACTAGTCATTCCTGTTCCAATTCGCAACTGGCTTTTTAATGGTAACCGTGCGTCAAGCGATGCTGACTAAAGAATATCCGTAAAAACTTCCCTCGTTGTGCAAAAACCAACGTTTGGATTGATGGCAGGTTATAGGCGCCCAAAGTAAAGCGTGTGAGCTTATCTAGAAGTACGGGGTTTTTTCAAAAACTGTCGCTAATTTCTATGCAAAAAATTCCGGGTAACTGAAAATAGCTTCTGCGCTATTGTAATTAAATTCCAAGCCTTTTTAAATATAAATCCTGTTGCGGATTTTTTGCTTTGCTTTATGAAAACCTGCTCTGGGTTTTTCCAAGTTGGCGTAAGAGTAGGTGAAAACATTCAGCGGAGATGTATTATCGCAGTGGAAGAACGTTTGAAAAGATCAAGTGACGGCCGAAATTTCGACAACGGAGCAGTTTTCCGCTACAACTGTTTCGCCTACTGATTTTTTTTTCTCTATCTAAAAGTGGTGTCGGATAAATGCATCCGTGAAGCCGCAAGCGACCGGTCCAAAAGACCCCGTGTTGTCAACGTATCCTGTACATATATCTATTCTGTAAATTATACAATAACGGATTTTAAGATTGCATCTTGCTAGTACATTCGTGCTCTCACCAAGTAAAGCCTGGCTCAAACTGGTTTCATCTGATCCGACTGTAGGACAAGAAAAAATTCCGACATGCTATATAGCGCGTCATATACATATTACAACTCTGGGCGCTTTGTTCTAAAACGGGACACGTTTGACAAACTCAGTCGAGCACTGAGAAAGCAAAATCGGTTACCGAAGCACAACAAAAAATGAACAACAATGACTTGTTGAATGAAACCTCTGGATTTCTGTGCGATTTTTGAGCGTCAACTATGCCGACCGGTGACCTTTGCAATTTCATTTAAATCAGCGATCATTTCAGTGGCTACGATTGAGTTGAGTTGAGTTCATGTTAAATGCACTCGATGCGTCGTGTCTAAAAAAGAGAATAGCACCTGTATTAATACAAATTAATATATAAAACGGAGTGACAATGTAGTGCTGAAAGACTAAAAAATACGGAGTTCGACAACGACCGTTACTTAGATCGAATTGTAGAGATGCTTTAATGTTCCCACAGATGTTCAAAAGTCCACTATAAGTCGTGTTTATTATATCGTATGTCTGCGGCTGGTTGACGAGAGAGGAAGAAAGAGAGACCAAATTTGTAAAAATCTCGCTCCGAATACCCGTCTAGAAAAGGACGAACTATTAAGTGTGTGAGCGCTAGTTGAAAGAATGCTTTTTCTATTAGCGAAGTATGAAAAAATATATCCCAAAGAATACTGCAGCACCTCAGAACACCACACGGACATTTGTTATATGCAGGCGCAGCAACAGCAGGAAAAATATACCCTTTTTATATACAATATTATTTATTGAAAACTCATTTAGCAAGCTATGCGCATTTTTTTTGTTTTGCTGTATTTTAAATTTTTCTTGCTTGTACTCCATTTGGAGCGATGCAAACGTGCTATTGCATTTTTTAAAACAAAAAAAAATAGCGCGAGAATTTGAATCAGTCTTTGGTAAACAACTATGCACTTTATCTACAGCCATACGTCTATGTTGTCTTAGACATCAAATATATTAAGAGTAACCTATTTTTTTCGACAAAATAGTGCGAATTTGTTTGCATATTTATGGCATTAGGCAGAGATCGGTATCATAATGCGTTTACCAAAAACGCGAGACAAACTACATCTCCCGAGTGGTAATCAGTCAGATCCAGTTGGTTTTTTTTTCATACTAGTGCTCGCGTCGGTTTATAAAGGATCATCGCGGCAAAAGCAGCAGTCGATAATTTCGATAACAGTGTCACGGTTGATTTCAATGAGCTTTGAGTGTGATATTTAGGGTACAGAAGACTTTGACGATATGTCAGTGGTGCTAGTACTAATTCGCGAAAGTGCACCTTATAGAGTCGATGGAATCCTCTTGAATTATGATCTTTGTTTGTAATATACAAAAAACGGCAAAGCTATCCTCGCAAATGGGTAGTGCAAAAGCTTGAAATTGAATCTTAGCTGAAAACTTTTTAGTCAAATACAAAACGATTTTTGCATATATTTAAAAAAAATTCATAGAACAGGTCTCACGAATCGGTTGTTTTTGGCGAATAAGCCAAACACATTCTCACATATGCTGCATAACATAGCTTCAACATAGATTGCGTTTCCTGGGTAACCAGCGCCGACAAATTTTTCCACGAGAGAAAACGCTTTGATTGTGGTTTCATATAGTGTAGGTTGCTCCACACAATTACTGGTACGTTTTTTTTTATCGTATTAATTAAGCTCTCGCGGGAAAATGCTTGATAGTCGATAGTTCTTAACGGATTGCTTATACCGCTAGATACAATAAACACAACAGTTGGCGTACTCGTGTCTCAAATGTTCTGAAGCTCAATAAGCCCAAACAAGAACACTGTTGCAGGAGACGCGCTTAGTTCAAAGCGGGTTTCTACGGAAATTTGCGGTGATCGTGACCCAGCACAGTGGTTCCGGCCGAAGCAGAAATCCCTAAGATATAAACTTACGACGTTCCAATCTGCTGCGATGCTTTGGTCACCTAGTTGTTTATGTGTATTACTCAGCTTTGCTTTGTTTAAATCTTTTAATCACCACTATATACACAACTTCAAGTGGTTTCAAGTATCTTTGACTAGCACGTAAAGCATTTTCACATCTAGGGGAATAGGGTTGCGGCATGGTTTAGAACTTTCCATAGGCTTGTGTGGTCTTAAGCAAATATTCTATGTTTACTATCTTGGCAAATATACACATATTTTTCTTATATACACATATCTTGTGTTGTGTAAATTATGGCATTCATGTTAGTCTGTAACCATAAACTAAATTTTACAGATTTGTGCAATCTGTGTAAAAGCGATCAAAGTTGTCACAGCATATTTGTTAAAAATCAGCACGCTTTTTGATAAACGTGCGACAGATCTAGCAGCAGCCATCAAACTTTCTATATACGTATATTTAAGATAGCGAATCTCGACTTATTGGACTTAAAAAACACTTCCCAGATGTTTGCCTAGTAGGGGCGTTTGGTCGCTTTCTGTTATTCCCTCAGTGTCTATGTCTACCGGCTGTGATCGGGTAGGCAGGCCTGTGGGAGATGGAGCCGCAGATTTTAAGCTTCCGGTAGTCTGCGAACAAACTACTACAGCCTACTATTATTTTGTGGAGAAGGTCGCTTGTAAACCCTTGATTTGTACATGTAGAAGGGCTAGATTGACAGGATAAATTCGCTTAATAGTCCCTTAACTACCAGTTAACGAATATGCAACACGAACCTATGAAGTTTAAAAGAACATGTATCTAATATTCGAGATCCTGTCATGGCTTATTTGTTTTGATTTATGCATGACCAGCCACAGGCAATGACCTCTTCTTTCATGGAGAAACCTGCAGTCGTCGCATATGGGATAGAAGCGGATTACTAGAAACAATTTAAATTGCCTATTACACATCGTGTGCTGCCTCATCCTATTCGTGGCTATAAAAAGGCAACCTGCTAGAAGTGTTCTAACAATGTTAAATTAATTCGGCGCTTATTTTCTTCTTCCAGATCACACAGATTTCCCTGACTCAAAGTGTCGGAAACCCAGGAGACGTCTGCCATCCGGACCATACGATCGCGTTCCACTGGATTCGTACGCTCAACAAAGAGACTGTCATTGATGTAAGGGACAAAAGGTCACGCTAGTGCACCAGTGTGACCTAACATGCTATGCTTTTTAATCATGTTGAAACACAATGTTTAAGATAGTTTCTTCATTGTTTTAGAGGGTCATATGGAGAGTAAATGTTAGACGAGCAAAAATACCGCGGTGTTTCTAGTATCATAATATACTGCACAGGGGGTGGTTAGTTAACATATTCAACTGACTATGAGAGTCGCTGACACACGTCGCTCTCCTCTCTCTGTTGCTTGTGATAGATCCAGGGTGAGTTGTCGCCTCAGTCGAAAGCGGGTGACCCAATACAACGCGGATCGACTCTCTACGTTTGTGTCGGGAAAGAAAGAAATGAAACACTGCAGCATCTCGGAACCGAATATAAGTTCAGATACATTGATAGGTAAGCACCCGTTACAGTGAATAAGAGAGTTATGGTCTACTCGTACGCTCTATGTTTGCTGCGATCAGCAAAATACTCGCGACTATCTTGCAAAGCAAAGGATTATTTTAAACTATGACAAAAATGAAAAAAATTCTTAGATTAGACGTAATACGAAATGCTACAGCAGATCACGATCTTTCGGTATTTCACAATAGAGAGACTCGTGTAATAAACCTGTGTAAATAGAAAGGACTGTCTCGTGACAGGCACTGAGCCTACTGAGACATTAGTGGTACTTTTTTTCGGTAGACATTTTTACTATATAATAAAAGTATATTTGGTTCGTTACCAGTATTGCTGATTGAACGATTTCCATATATATATCTATTTATATACCATCGGCTTGGATGCATTATCGATCCGGCAGGCCAATATTTAGAGCAGCTGACCTAGTTGTTAAATCTATTTGAAAACTGAACGCCGAGTCGTTCGCTCTAGGAGATATATACTGTCGCTTTTTGACCGTCAACTATTGATTCTCCTCCGTCGAAGGACAGGAAAAGAAATATCAGAAAAATAAGAAAAAGTTCGTCAGGCTGACTTCAAAAACAAACTGTGCCAGGTAGTCGCCAACAGATAAACGGTGCTGGTCGTCTATTAATCAACAGGTTTCAAAATACATTGGCCTAGTAATAGTACACGTATGGAACTCTTTTTGTAAGGTCTACGTACAAAGAATACTCGTCGATGAAAAAAGCTTCAGCTTCTCTCTTCTCAATGGTGAAATTGCGCGCCGCATGCTCTGACCGATCGGTAGTATGTGATGTCGTAGTGAATTTGTTTGATTGTCGCACTCCTGACCCTAACTGTGATCTATTTGATTCTTGCGATTCGTCAACCAGCTACACTCAAGTAAGCTTATAGGTCTGCGTGTTGACGGGATCATATTCACTTTACCACATATGGACAATACGCCGTGATGAGCAGCAGCAGACTGAGTGATGCGCTGCATAAATGGACGACGGCACGTTTACATTTTCTTGAACGGACGAATGGATTACACACTCACATACGAAGCCACTGAAGCATGAGAACTCGAAAATTTTCGTAAACAAACAAAACTGTTAGCGCCAGCTTGCTCGACGAGCAAAATGAGTGTACATTGCTTAAAAGAGGTTTTAGCAGCGACAGATCCTTGCACATATATATATATATATATATATATATATATATGGGTTCTTGACCCACGCTCCCCCGGAAGGATTTATCAATTTAAGCTTCTGGCAGTTATTTTCGCGGTTCGAACCTTCAACGCCTCTCTACGTACACATAAGGTTGAATTAAAATCGCTTCCTCGAGACTGGTTCTGATCTGCTTATGTAAGTGTCACATAGAGATGTTTTGGTGCCCGGCAGCTGATAACTGCTTGTTTACCTCGGTGGTTTGAACGAGAAGGTTTTTGACTGCAAACCAGGAGGCCTTTGGTCTGAATCCGTGCTAAGACATAAGCCCCCGCAGAACTGGGAACCAGTGGGTTTAATATTAATAAATAAAGCACCGAGTGCTAAATTTATTTTTACTAAGTCTTTTTTCGCCTCAGTAAAATCGGGTAAAAACGTGCAGACCTCACATTCTCTGAGAACTTTCAAACGTCGTTTTCGTTTGCTCAAGAGAAACTTGACGCTATTCATACCTGATGAAAACACTGAAACAAAGTTTCATTTCCTATACTGCCTAGCTAAATTTTGTATTTCGGGGAGTATTTCTGTTACGTTTCGTTTAGACTTTGCCTTGCGTTTGAGTTGTTACCACTATAAATTTATTGAAATAAATTCAAAGGTATCCACAATGTGCCTCTTAATTGAAAAATTTAGCAGTGTGTGACTGGTTGGTCAGACCCTTGCCCTGTTAGATCTTCGCTGCGACTTTTTAACTAACCATAATGTAACGGACTGTGAGTCATTGTAGCCCCAGGAGAGTAGGCCAGCTGGGAATATGGTTTGCAATAGAGCGGAAATAAGTTAGCGAAGAAGAAGCGTCCTTTGATTGAGGTAACGTAGCGACAAGCTGGTCGCGAGGCGTATCTTCGGCAGACCAAAACCTTATTGTTGAAGACGAACGGTATGATTCGAGACCGAGTCGCCCAAACGGTCAACATGACCGGATTACTCAATAATTGATAGCTATTTTAGCAGATAGACTTGTTTTTCGTATAGATTAGATTAGACAAAGCAAAAAAGTTCGAGATGAGCTATTATCTCTACCTATATTATTTAGCACTTCGTTTAAAGAAAGTAGCTGAGGGCCTGCCGACCGAGGCACGCTATATTTTCAATATTAATTGCAATTTTACGTTCAATATTTATTGAGTAACAGGTATTCATTATATGTTTGTCACAAGTCTATACATAATATAATCGTTAAAAACATCGTACTGGTAACAAATTATTATAAAAATAAACGGAAAATAACATCACCGCCACCGTAGGCAAGAAGAATGAAATTTAGAGAGTAGAGAGTTTAATCGTCTGATGCAATATTAACGTAGATCCGAACGTAAAACTTAAAATGTCCATGTTAAAGAAACACAAATAAATCGAACAATTAATCTGGATTGATTTGACTTTTGCCGACTTACCGCTGTGGAAAAATGTCGCTTTTTTTTCTTGTGTGGGTCCTGTCAGCGATGTTCAAGCATCCTTTGAACTTCTTTATTACTCGAGAAAACTTATGCAGGGATATCTAAATGTCTCGAGTTCTACATCCGGTATTGTCGCTGAACGTTGGTTCTTATATTTGCTTATTACTGGCATATTTACATTCGGAATATAACCATTTGCAAGAAGAGTGCCATTCTTTATATTATATATAGAGAGACCATTTAATATATTAACTTTTCTAATTTTTTCACCATTTAGTAATAACACTCAGCTAGTTAATTCCATAAGAAGTGAACGGATGGCTTACGCTACCTATGAATACGCGTTTTTCAAGTTATTCTAGTTGTTCGCGTTAGATAGCATTATAACATTTTCGACAAGTTGCTACATAGATGTCGAAGGCACTAGCTGACCAGCTGAACCAGGAGTTACTTTCGTTCCTGTGACTGCCTCCGCAGTTATCCGTAGAGCCTCGCGCGTTGGTTCAAGTGTACCCGTTATGATCACCCTATAGCCTCAATCGCCAGCAACCACTCAACGGGAAGATAGCGATCTTTCCGAACTTCACTTGGTGACGTCGTGCTCATATGGCTCACAGGGGTGTTCTTAGCCATTTTGCTACTGGTTATCGATATACTGTCACAATAGCAGCTGGTAATAACCACTAACACCGTCTATTCTGCCGTTAGATTGCCTAAATCAACTACACATATTTCTTATCAAGTTTTATTACCTACTTAAATTGTTTTCATTTATTACAAATGGTTACGGAAGCAAGCCAGTCGATTGGGTTATCGAGGGTCTCCGTCCGGATGATTACTCTGATTGCTTTATCGGCTCCAACTACGCGGGACACATGAAAATCTATAAAGTTCTATTCCTGTAGAAAATTAACAATTATGAGGGTCCGAATAGACAGATTCAACATGATACGAAGACGATACACCGTATTACTCGAGTAGAAGCACCGAGCTTAGCGACACCCTACTGGACCATAGTTTTCTTCGATCGAATTTTGGCACTGGTATTTTTATGCACGCTACTTGTGAAGGTGTCGTATAATGATCCAATTCACTAACTAACCATCAATGAATAGAAAAAGCTGTTCCTTTTAGATTTACGGCTTCAACAGCGTTGACGGACTCCGGAAGAATTTACCGATTCGTATTTGTGACGAGTTTTTGATTTGATGCATTTTGTATTGAATCATGTCCGGTAGTCTAGTAATGCCAAGGTCTAGGTTAGCTTAACACTCAAAGGACTGAAAGCAGCTCCAACGGCTGCTATTAAATGGACGACCGGTGCGGAGCTGACGGACTCGATTTCCTAATTTTTTTTTTTTTAATCAGAAAGCTGCTTGCAGTTGGGCGGTGATTTTCGTACCTCCGGGCGCTCATGGGGATTACTGGAACTCAAGTTGACTACAGGGTCGATTTTTGCCAAAGAACCGACTGAAGTCCAACATAACCGTGTACCTTCGAGGTTGCGAATTATCTCTAGAATTATTTGTTATGTCGTAACGCGGTTTCAGGTAGTATCACTTCAGTGGTGACAATATACAGTTGCGATAACAACACTTCCCGTTTAGCTTCCCGTTAGCGCTGATGGTAATGATAGTGTAACCAAACCGCAGGAAAATTTTTCAGATTGTAAAAATCTTATGTCTGTGTATAGTATGCTACATATACTGGATCGTAGTATGGTGCGTTTTCTTTTATTAGTCGAAGAGTACGAGTATTCTGTTCAATACGGGAACAGTGTTTTCTTCATGTGAAGCTCAAGACAAGTGTTAATGTATAGGCTTCGTCGTCATTGACTTGTTTGAGAAATTGAGCCGAACGTTCGGAGCGGTGTGAGAAGTTTAGAAAAGCAAAATGGTTTTGATGTCTTTGGGAACACTTTTGAGTTGAGTTGTGAATCTTTTACCATTGGTGAGCTACTGGAACTGTCTGGGTGGAAATGGCCGGGTGACTGTCTGTGTCTGCCTTTGGCTATGGACAAGTAGGAACGACAGGATGGTGGATAAAAATGAATCTGTGTGGTGTCGTTGATGCTGTTGATTGGAGGGTTGATGATATTGACCATTGCCATGGTACCGATGATGATGATGATGATGCGGATGGTTCTGGGTAGCCTGTACGAAAAGGGAATAGAAATAGGAAGCTGCTACTGCGCCTATGCATTGCGCACTCCTGTTCCCGTAATTCCTGTCGCTGCAATGATAACGGGCTGTGGTTCAGGGGTCGGCAAATCTAGAACAAGACGTTCTGCTATGGATAAAAAGAAAAGAGCTATTTCTTGTAAAATCTTTACAAGTCACCACGGTTACTTGACGATGTTGATGATGATAGTCACGCCGGCGGCGGTGGCAGCAGCAACGCAAAGAGCGGAGAGAGGCCTGGAGAGGGCTGGTATGAGTGGATAACACGGCGGTTCCCAAGCAGCCAAGTAGTAGTCGTACGATCATCTTTCGTGCGACAAAAAAATAATCCTTTACGATTAGTCCGTTCGTATTGTGACGGAAGCTTTCAAAGTTGTTGTAATGTGGACACGCTGACCTGCCATGCTGTCCGTTGTTGGTGTTTTGCATGATCTCCGAGGCTGGACTGTTTTGCGTTGTAGCCACCTGATAGCGCCGAGGATTATGTCGTAAGACGTTGGTTGCCCTAGCCGTGACAGCTCTATGCCCGCCTTGTTGTCCTCCTTTTTCGTGGCAGACCACATCTGTCGGGTCACCGTAGTACCGTCTTTACGAAAGCGTCTCGTTGTTTGCTTTTGCCCTTCTTTTTCTTTCCTGCGCTAACGGAATGGTGAAGGTCCTTCTAAACTAACAGACGTACCTCTATGCATATTTAGCAACAGCGTTTGAAGTATTCTTCTGTGTTGTTTCTTTTAAAGTGTGGACATGCTAGCTGAAGCAAATATTACGTGTCCATTCATCGAATACGCACTAAAAGGTTGAAATTTTGCCGTATGTTACCCATCGCCCAAAAAATGCACCATGCTTATAAATTTCACAGTGCAGTACCGGTGAAGGTTCTCCATGACCATATCACTACCGCTCCGTAGTGTCCAACAGCCATTTTCAAAGAAATTTTATAAATTATGACTTTCCAAATATAAATAAAAACAAATAAAAGATGTATTCATTTCGTATACATGAATTTTTCCCCTAGATATTTACTCGTTTCTTTACGCTTTATTTTTTTCAATTTATGACAATAATATACGTGTAGAAAACTAGAGCTATTATAAAACTATGTTATTAGGCGTAACAAATGCAGCTTGAGTATAACTAACAATAGTGATAACAGCAATCAAACCAACTTTGACCAAAGCCCCAGTAATACGACATGTATCACTTCAGTGCCATGTTTGGATCGTTCTCAAACAAAAAACATTGGTTACACATGAAATGGTCGCTTTTATGAATGATCTATTTATTAAAATCATTTATCAGTGCAATCTTGGAATGAAATCGACTTCGCTATAGCATTCTTCGTATGAATCATCTGTTCAATATAATAGCACAGCTTTAAGTAAAAAAAAAACCAGCCAAATTTATATCTTCTCACCAACATTATATATATATATATATATATGACGCACACTCTAAAAAGGAGAACAACCCTTTTGACTGTGGTTGGTGATGTGTTGTCATGCTCAGATATATCTGTGGCTAGTGAAATCCAAAATAGAGATTTGTTAGGGATCACGAGCATTTGTCGGAAGTAGCTGGCATCTTTACCAAGCTTTTGATTGGATTATGATTGAATTCGAGACCACAATAAGCTTCGCCATGACGAAACGACAGCACTCACTCATACGCTTAGCTTTTTACTGTATGAATATGTAAGATGAATCGAAGTTTTTCGTCCCGTAATCGTCAGGACCCCCATGTCTTCACAAACACTCATTAAATTTACTACGAGAGCATTCTGCGAATATTTAACCCATTTTTGTAGAATGATATCAATCTATAGTCGCCCAAAAGGCCATTCACCCTTACCCGAGTACAGTTCTTCTTAAATTTTAGAGATCTTTCTCTTAATGCTTTCTTTTAAATGCTTTACACCAGTTATATAAGTCGACGCTAATGCTAGAGAGGAAGCTACTTCAAATTTCAGGTACGTGCGATTTATTTGAAAAAAATATTTTCTCTATTTTAAATATACATCCCTAGTAAGATGACGAGCTTCTTGTTGACCTATAGGCTCAATGCATCCTAACAAAGTCGCCTTCGTGCCAATAAAAGGACACAGTTGTCACAAGTTAGTATTTAGGCGTTATTTAAAAATAGCGTTCTTCTTTCTTCAAAGGAAGCTTAGCAATACGTTTTTAGAACCGGTTTAATTCAGGCTTGTATGTTTAGTTATTAAATTACGATAGTGCGTATGTCGGCAGAGTTTCAAAAGAAACCGTTAGAATCGTTTGTTAGAGACGGCTTTAGGGTTTTTGCCAACGTGGGAATAAATTGCTTTCTGGACAATCTCGTCGGTTTTGAAGAAAAAGTATTTTTGGCGGCGAAGGTACGGTTTATAGGGCAAAGCATGCAGTTGAAAGAATGGAATAACGTATCATATGAAGGTCATTGTTTCCCGACACCGTCTCCATGTGGACCACACTGCAGTCGTCACCGGAACCATACGAACCGCACACATACAATTGTCGTCTACGCAAACAATGAGAACTGAAACGCTGCTAGTCTCTTTGAGTAAATATAGAAGGATTTATCTAAAAGGATCTAGAAGAGTTTTCCTTTATATTAGGCACTGCTGCTCGTCCACAGCGACGGTCGTTTCGTACATCGGAGCCAAGGATATCATTATATCTCGATATTTCTCCCTCTGTGAATGTTACATTAGTGCGCACCTTTCAATAGTAAGATCTTAATTTTCAGTGAAACTTTTTTGTCGTTTTTCGAATTCTGCGCCGATATCAACGTAGAGCAACAGATTCATGCTGGCCCAAGCTGCGGGTACCAAAAAGCACGTCTCCAGGCAGCTAAGCGATCTAAACAGACATCTTTGAATAATTGGAATAGCAATATTGCTCTCTACATGCTGAAGGTTAAATTGTTGTGAGTTTGCTCTTTATTGATCGGTGATGGTTGCTCTGATTGAAAAGTAGGGTCATTACTGTATTTCGTGCTTTTGGCATCGTTTTTCCTGTTTGCATTTCGATCCTATTCACTAAAGAGTCATCTCATGCAGACCTCATGTTAGAATAGAGATTGAAGGGATCTCCCTTGCACTCCGGCAGCCACTTAATCTCCATGAAATTTCAGATGTTCAATGATGCCAGAACCTACGACTTGTCGTACAGTTTGACTTGATTGATTAAGGCTGTCTCATAAACATAGTATGACTGGAAGGTACGTATTCGAGCTGAAAACCGGAGCCTGCTGGCCTATTTCGACCCGAAGATGACGGGGGTGAAGAATCGAAAACCATCAGGCCTCGGGTTCCGTGTCCAGTTGATTTAACCGGAATGAATATAATTACACTCGTTACTCTAACTCTCTCGTCGCGCTACGGGTGGTATTGTCGATTACGGAAACGTTGCCCTTACGAGAAATAGACGGAGAAAAACTAGAACAAGACAAAAGCTTCACGAGTGTATTTGAACAAGATAATCATAGACAATTAGTTATCTCACACCCGTAATCTGTAAGTGTCATATAGATGAGCAAGCAAACGCACCCTAATTTATAAAATGGCCCATTTAAACATAGATTTTGTTTATTTCACACAAATAAATACACGAATATTAAGCGTAA
Organism: Varroa destructor; assembly: GCF_002443255.2. Classification (NCBI taxonomy): domain Eukaryota; kingdom Metazoa; phylum Arthropoda; class Arachnida; order Mesostigmata; family Varroidae; genus Varroa; species Varroa destructor. The sequence goes on from NW_019211458.1 coordinate 6,027,509, forward strand.
CAACTATTGTAATTTCAAGCTTCGGAAACGTAGCGTAGCGTTACTGTTGTTACTTAAGCTGATTTGCGTTGTAAATCACCGATACGTAAAAACATCTCCTGCCATTCGAATTTATATCTAGTATCATTTTAGCACTTAAAAGGCTCAAATTGAACTACTTAAATTTGTTTGCTTTGTTAGTATTGTACGCATGTATAACAGCGCTAGTTATTAACAAAGCTTTTTGACAGTCTGTAAATTATCCGTCGGTAAGAAAACTGAAAACTACACCCTGATACCCAAATTCATGCGGTTGCCACGACGGCATCTTACGTAAATAATATTCTGTTATGTGCAAAAAATCTTACCCTTTCAAAAGTACACTCCCATATGTACGTGCCGTATGCTCAGGCGATCGATCAAGTAGGCAATTGACGTAAGGCACCAGAGACGACGCATTCTCAAGTGGGTTTACTCAATTATGGACAGCTTTTCTATAATCTAGACAAAAATATATAGATACATTAAATCACATCGTATTCTGGGCGAAGTCAACGTGCTAAACGGAAACGGATAAAACCCGCACTTCATAACGGAACACCAAGAGACAGGTATTAGTGCCGGTTAAAGTTTGTGGTTGGCCCAAGAGCCGCAGGCGAAATGCAACAGCGGGTCTTGACGTGCTGGACTGTTCCCATTATTACTGGGTCCGCGACGCGACGGGGGCGACGTTAGATCTTTGGTTATAACAGAGGCAATTACGAGATCGTGAACCGAGTTCGCTTGAGATTTTGCATCCACCTGAGTTAAGTTCTTACAATATATATATCTATATATATAGTTATAGGTAAATAAATACGCATGTTGTTATTGCTCATTGTATTCTATTTATAGGTAGGTAGATAGATAAAAGATAGGACTATTAGCGGCCGTCACCCCACATTTACGACTAAACAGAAAATGGTAACGTATCTGTGATCCTCAGTCAAGATTCAGTTCTTGTTCAAATTGCGGCTCCTGCAACTTAATTAAACCAATCGCTGAAATAGAATTATCGATAAATAAGCATAGCCGTAAGCACGTTTGCTACTTGTTGTCACTTAAGAGATACCATTTTTCCACTACGACTGTATTTGTTATTATGTAGTTATTTTCAACATACGGCTTCAAGGGTTAAAGTGTCCTTTGGTGAATTTTTGTATAAAATAAAAATAATAGATTTTAGGTTTAAGGCAGACTCGTACCTTACGGCACCTTAAAGCTATGTCCAAGTCTTAGTGAGGTAAATTATAGAGGACGCCATATTGAAATGCTATTCTTTTCAGTACAAATAAAAACCTAACGCATTTATAGAGTCTGCCTTAAGAGTGGCGGTCCGTGTCATAGATGTAAAGAGTTTGATCTGCAAAACCCCTCCTTGTGCTAAGAGCTATGGTATATCATCAATGTCATTATGTTATGCTCACCTCACCTATCTCTAAGAGCCACTGGTGATTCTACGCATTTTGCACAAGGCTATCTATAGCACGCCGCTATACGCATAGCGAACAAAAGCATTTTATTTCTATATATATATATATATATATATATATATATATATATATATCATCAGTAGAATTTTTGGCTGATCTCTTCATAAAATCATATCTGTGAGAACTTTCAAAACACGTGCGGGCAGAATACAACCTATACATGTATTCTATCCGCAACAAACAAAGCGCACTGCCAGCACCTAGATTTGAATTTCAGGTCCATATCAAGGCGAATCTGTGCGCAACATTGGGTATCTAGCTCTAGTAGAAGGTAGTGGTAGGTGCAATATGGGTTATTCCGTTTTTCTTACACAAGGGGACTGATTGATTTTAGTTCTTACTATTATCCAACAAAATGAATGAGATACACACAGGTCAGAGATTTAGCTCAACGTACGTTATTATATTTTTCCTTTTAACGAAATTATAAAATATGCTAGAGTAGTTAAGTATTTTTTTCAAATTTTTTGTAAGGCGCCTCGTTTTTCAGCGTTCCTCTTCTCTCAAAACTACATTTTCGAAAACAAACTGAAAGCAAAATTTCGGTCTATAAAAGTCTATTACATCATTACTCCGAACGCTATATATTTATCTATGGGGGTGTATATATATGTAATATATATAGACTCCTACATTCCGAGTGTATATGAAATTGGATGCTGCCGACAGAAGAATAGCTAAAACGCCTTAAAGTATAACTTAGCTTGGTAAGATTACGTATACGTCGAGTTAAAATAAGAGATCGGTGCTTCGCAGCCGACACGCCATATATCGCTATTGTCAACAATGTGTGGTTGCTTCTGAAAGAAATCCTGACAACTTCATTGATATTAAAGAAAAGCAGTGTTATCGATATATGCACTACGTCATGATCGTAGATTGGAATTGATTATATATACCGAAATCAAGCTGGTTTGGAGAGCTGCGTGTGCTCTTCATTCTTTGCCTTTTTCACACGACGACTGTTTAAGATGCTGAAGTTGGCAATAAATTATTATGAAGTACCGTCTTTTCAGAGAAACAGGCGCTTTCATTTAGTCCTATTAAATAATTTCCTCGCATCAGAAAATAATAGGGTACGGTATATTTGTTGGCTCATTTCACTCCGCCTGGAGGGTCTATATGGGCCGACAGTACAGATTTTTTCGAAAATAAATTGTGCTGAGCCTATTTTGACCACGCAATAGAATAGCTCGTGGTGAATATAGCAGTATAAACGTTTCGCTATCTTTAACCGTGGCACTGGACGACTTCAAACGATAGAAGAGTGAATTTTGGCCCATATGATGCCACTCTTCCCTATCGGTGGACCGCCGAGCTAAAACGGCCGCCATTCGCACAGCGTCTTTAATGACACATTATTTACCCGTAGTGCCGTTTAAGATGGTTGGCATTATGAATCGTGCTGCGCAGCGGCTAGAATATCGATGGGATTGCGGTTGAAGATAGTGAACTTCGATTTCTGGTGTCAGCCATCAAGACCATTCGTGGCATGGAAAATTCTGATGATGATGCCATAGTTTTTTCGGGATAGAAAAACAGGGGTCTAATGATACATTTGCAGCTGCGGTGTTTGTCGCGCGGACGCTCCATCAGGCAATGGTCCGAGAACTCTCACAGTCGTCCGAAGTTATTATAAAGTATCGCTGAGGTACGCTACGCACGATACACATAGGCCGGAAACCTTGTCATACGACGTTCGCGTCTGGAGTTAAATAAGTGGACAGGATCTATTTTTGCTCATTGCTCTACCAAATCACAGTTCTTCAACCGCATGCTAACGTAACAGGAAACGACGCATACAATCAGTTGTATTGCGTCTTTCTGTCGGAGCGTCGCGAGAACGAGTCTAGCTAATTTTAAACACTTATATTCTACTCCACGCTAGGTCAACCGTACAACTTAACTTCGAATGATATCTGCCAGCTGTGTAGCTCATTATGTTCGCACTCGTATATGTTTAAATCTATGATAACACATAGTTAATCGTCGCAGACAGTAGATTAAGAGCTTTTGTAAGTCAGTAGCGCACCTTTTACTCTAGCCTCACATAATTGTAGGCCTTATATATGGGCTTATTCAGAATCAAGACATGGAGCAACACTACTTCTATTTTTCTTTTTGATTTTTCCTAGATTTTTTTTAATGACAGATAGCGTTGACGCACAAAATTCGTTGTGGAATTCAAAAATATAGTTTTATTAATTTTGTTTCGTTTCCATCCTTCCTGAAACATTACGACAGCTGAATATTGATGCAAAATCGTGGCCTACAACCGCTTCGAATAAATACGACAGTCCCCGGTAAGGTGGTCGCCAACTGTGTTAAACTTCAACTATACCTATACATCTGGAGTAGGCTTTGTTTCTGAGTCACGTTAACGCTTTAGTGATTGATCGTTAAGGCAAGCACTGGCAAAAAAGCCATCAATATTCACAACGACGTCTCCTTGTTTTGATTAACCTATCCGAACGTTGTCCTAAATTCTGCAAACTACTCGCACACTAGGGGCTTATTATGTCATCTGTTATCATTTGGCGGCCCGACCGTTTTGGCGTGATCCATGGTCTTAGTGCAGATTTGCCCGATCGGTTTTCATCAAAAACACCAGCAGCTGCCTCGCTCCCCATTGAACACTAGCTAATATGAGCGAACAAAGTGCTAGCAACATCCAGCCAGATCCACGGTTGCGTCCTAATTGACTCGATTTTAATTTTTGTGAAGATGATTACATAAAAATCAAATTTGATAAGATTCTAACCGTTCTGCAGGATGCGCAACCCGACAGTGAATTTTCAGACACGTCGATGTTTTTCAAAAGTGTTGTTAACTGCTTTTGAGGAGTAAGCTCTAAGTAAGCCAAGGTTGTCAGCTCTGCACCCCTCTGACCATAATCTTTACCATGTACCTTCCATTGTTACATATCACTGCCTGTTTCATTTTCCGAGATCATTTGTCGGATACATACTTTCAGTGAATTCGTTAGAATTTTAAGTTAATGTGAGTCGTTAGTGGGCTTAAGTTTCGATTTCATATGTAACTATTTTCTTTTCTAAACGGTAATCCGCGCTAACGAGCAGGTCATACATACGCGTCGTTGACGGAATCGCAACGTTAGATTTTCATTTCAGTAATCTAAATCAAGCTAAATATACTGAAAATATACGAGACGTGGTTGACCTTCGTATCAGTCTTCATGTCTACGTTTTCGGAAAGAGTAGACTGACCCGCTATTACACTCTGACATTATCAACAACGCATTAAAACGCAGCCGATGCAGGCCGCCCATGTTACGGTTTTTCCAGAAGCAACGGTCTGTACACGGAATTCAGATCGGTGACATGTAACTTTTGTTGTCATTCTCCCCAGTCAGAGCTTAGAATCATTTTGCCTAAGGCAAATAGCGATGTTATTCTTAGAACCCATTTCCGGTTGTTGTTAAAAATAATCTTCATTGCCGCAGTAGCTTGTAGCTTATGTACTCATACTGGGCTATCGAATATTTGGCAACATGAAATTTAGTGAAACGGGAATGGCCCCCGAAGTGAGTGGCCTTCGTGCCTATGGATCGAGTCGAATTTCTACAGACGACGACACAGGAATGATTGAGTTGCCAGCGGACACCGTCGTCACCGTCGAGGTCTTCGGAAGCAGCTTCAGCAATTCAACCATTTTAGCGTTTACTCATGTCGCAGGTTAGTGGATATTTTAGTCTAAATGTGACTTGTCGGTTTGGCTAAAAAAGCAAGAACAACAGCGCACTTAAAATTAAAAAAGACCTTTACTTGAATTAGAAATTCCAAATAAATAATATAACAACTGAATGTGCATTATTATTATTAGTATGTCTTTTACAGTATTGGTGACATCATACACAGTCGCATAAATTCTCACAAATTTGGTGACATTGTTTGTTTACGCATACTATATATTTTGTCAGATACTTTATATATTTATGTTCATTTCTTCAGGTCTGTATTAGGTGCCTGTAAGTAAATTTGTACTCATGAGTCCTACTATGTTTCCGATTCACCAAGGTCTTTGCCTTCGCGATTCGCCAACTGATATGCTCCATGTTTTACGGCCCATTGAACCTTTTCTTCTGGGTGCATTAAATTCCTTCAACATAAATATATGGAGCGTCCCGTCGAAATTTGGACAAACCTTATGGAGCTATTCGTTGTAATATGCATCTGCTAATCCGCTCAGCCTGCTATAGGACAAAGTCAGGAATCAATCGTAGTGGAAAATAGTGCGTCGTTTTTGTAGTTTGAGCGACGTTAGAGCTATCAGCAAATCCATTCACACGGGACGAACTCCCACCTAAATTACTTAAACTTCCTTTGCCACTGAGAGTGACAGTCCATAGTTATTATCACTTTGCATGCAGTTTGCAAAAAATTCGAAGAAAATTTTCAAAGAGAGCCCCTCTTGCTAACTAGCTCGTCTAGGTAAGCTACAACAATTCGTCTTCTTCGGGCTTCCTGTGCCCTTTAGACTTAATCGCCAGTCGTCTGATTTCATATAGTGTGTTTATTTACTACAAGGCTAAAATTTAATTCCGGGTCTTTTCGTGTGGAATATGTTTGAGTGACACTTTCAGTTCTGAGTTCTGAGAATTATCTATACCGCTTGACGCGCTGTTACTGCTAAAAAAATTGTGAAAATACTAAGTGCTGAGTGACAAAAGTCTCAAAGACAACGCATTAGAGAAATTCTGAATTTGATGCTTCGTAGATACAGCATCAGTACTACATGTACATTACATTTATAGACAAAAAGTCCCAATGAGGGAAATTTGCCGAGTAGAATGGTCCTACCCAGAGATATCTGTATAAACGTTATGCTAAAGACCGCCTATGCGCAATAAATCTGCTTGAAAAATGCTTGTAGATAATGATCGCGTAAACAATATTTAACTGCAATGATGTCCTAGTGGAATTTGCTAAGATGCAAAGGTTAGTACCACAATTCTGAAAGTCACTACATTGCTTGAAAACTTTAGAAAAATACCCGTTTGCTATACGTATATTCCTTGTGCTTACATTCATATACCATAGTATTGTTAGAAAACATGTAATATCAATCTACGTAATGGGTGTGCATACAATATTTATTAATTCAGTAGATTACCTTTCGGTTTCAGCCGATCGCGGCGTGTCGTGCGCCGATATGGCCTTGTCCCAGGTAATCAACTTCAATTCTCCAACGGTCCAGCTGGATGGAAACGTTGCCGTTCTTCGAATGCAATTTCCCGCTTCGCCAGCCGATACACAGATCTACCTCTGCGTGAAGTACATGACTGAGAATGGAGAGCACACTGGGTGTGTACTATTTCACTATTCAACTGGTCAATACCTATAGGATATAAACGAGTAGAAATAACTTCGGCTGCATATATTGGACATATATCTACTTATCGCTCCTAAACATAATTAAAACTTTTTATTTTCATTACTAATACATCGATATTGAGTGGGATCCGTCTGGCGACATATGGGGTCACGAAACTCACCGGTATATTTTTTAGCTTTTCATACCTTAATCATGCACGTCAGATTTTTCCCAGACTTACCGACGTTTTTCAGTCAACCCATGGTTACCAACGGTAGTCCCAAAAAAGATATCCGTGTTTTTTTCGAAGATGTTTTTTTACAAGACTATCGACCATGACTTTTGAACAAAAAGTTAGCTACACCAACTAAATCAATGTTTACTGATGATCCAGTAAAATATTGTTTTAGTGTATTTTGTAGAACCAATAAATTTGTACTACAAATAGTCGAACGTTAAGCTCAGGAATAATACTGAGAGTAACAGCAGTAAAGAAACAACGTTTAATATCGGATTTTCTTTCGACTTAAACGTGGCTCAGGATCCGCGGCAACTAAGTAAATAGTACTGTAATAAAGCAATGGCCAAAACTTTTCTTATTTTTTTGTGTTGTAACACTATGGAAGTTAGAGTTGAGAAGTGGTTATTCTTTGATTGAAATCATTGTCAGTAGAAGATACGTTTCTATCAATGTTGTCTTATCTCATTAGTTCTCTTCCAGATTGCCGTAGCACGCCAATATTGTTAATATAGTCATTGTCCCGTTGCTATTACGAAGATAATTTATGTTGCGTCGAGAAGTTCTTAGGAATGATCATTTGTTTCCATCCTCAGTTTTGGTGTTTTTCAGAGAATTTTATTTACTATACTTACTTCGCTATACTAAGAGATGACTGCAAAATAAGTGGGAATAAAGGTAAAGATTATTGTGTGCGTTTTAATGAAACCGACTGGTCGCCATTTTGTTTTATAGGACCTTAGCTCTGAGCAACTCGTGATCCTGCAAAATGTAATAAGTACAAATGTAGCACAAATGATTCCACCAAACATTTTTATATTGGCACAACTGTATGGTGTGGAGAGTTCTTCTAGACATAACATTTAAGTATGTGTCATATCTTACTCTGAACTACTGCCGCAATATAAATAAATAGGTAAATATAGTAGATCATCTAGTGTTCAGATATATTTAGTAATGGGTTAAAATATGTGTACTGAAGGCTGCGACCTGGACCTCTGAATTTCAGAAGTTAATATTCCTCAATCGTACAATAAGCAGACATTTTGAACGGCTAATAAGTTAACGGCAGGAGTTAGATTGTTACCCAAGTGGATATACGAGCTAGATTATTAGGCATGCGAAAGCGACATCTTCAAATGCTAAAGTGACTTAATATAATCAGCAGAAAGTAGGGAAGATAGAGTAAAATCATGTGGGCCATCAATAGGGGCAAAGGCAATTTTAGAGCAGGAATGCACAATATACGTACTTTTTACGCAAACGCAATGACTGTACTTCTGGCTTAAGATATGGACGTTGAAGTGTCTCGTTATGACAACAGTAACAATTAAATGAGAGATATAATGAACCAATCATAGGCGATGAAATGTGGATGATCGTTATTATGGTTGCTTTGTAAGTTTCTTCTCAGTGGAAAGCAACAAACAGTCTGTAATAAAGTAAATAGATAACAAAATCAACGTTTAATATGATCATCTAGTTCTTACTGCCAGAACGAAGTGGTATAAACTAGAAATGGTAAACTCATAGATTCCCGTTAGTAATTTTCTCTAAACTAATCTTCTTATCGTTTTCATAGATACGATCGATAAAGGACCGTTCACCTCTCATTGTTGCTGTTCGCTAACGTGTTTGTTGCTTTTTTCTACACATAACAGGTGGATTCATCAAGGCTCGGCACGATGCGTCACATTTCGATCGGTGGGTCGACTACTTCCGATTTGGGTACAGGCCTGTATCGTTATTACGCTCCTTATACTTTCCGGCCTCTTCTCCGGCCTTAATCTTGGTCTCATGTCGCTCGACAACACAGAGCTCAAGGTAATTAATAGCTATTCGCTTACATTGCAATTATAATATGCTCCACGTGATCATTTGAAATTTGCTGTTACCGTCTACAAGCAAAACTATTGTATATGAAGAAGCTTTATGTAAAACAGGCTAAGTAATTCTTTTATCCTTCTGATTGTATTTATCTTCTGAATGCCCCTGACGATCTGACACAAGGTCTTGAAAAAATTTACAAAAGCATTTTAAAAGTTGGCTAAACGGCGGAAACAGCTACGCAAGGATATAGGTTTAAGACTTTTGCTAGATTTTTATTGCTGCAATTTTTTAATTATTATTTGTATAATTTGAATACTTTTAATATTTTTCGATTACACGTCTCTGAATATTGACACTATTAATATTCTGAGCGTACAAAAGAGCTTCTCGTATAAAAGTTTCAAGTGGAACGAGATTTGCCAAATCTTGTTCTTTTGCCAAAAACGCGGTTCAGGTCTACCACTAATAACCCTATTGCTATGACTGTTTGTTAAAAAAAAGTCAATTTTTCCGACACTGATATATACAGAGTAAAACTGGGTGAAGCTTCGCCGAATTGTTTATCGTGACACGCACGCATTCACCTACTGTTGTTACGTCTAGAAAAAAAAAAGCCGAAAATACAACAATAAATTCGCTATAACGAAAAACGAGCTTTACAATTTAAGTGAAGGCTATTATTTCTATTCAGCTATCATCCAGTGAGATTTATTTTTCCTTTCTGGCCCGAAATCGACGACAGGTATTATTGACATTTTCATGCAACTTCTGAAAAATCCGAAAAAGATTTCTCACCTCATATATATAAACAAAGCTGCTAGAGGAACACTGCAATTTTTTTCCCGCTTTAAAGAGCCCTTTTATCCATATCCGAACCATCCTTACCTAAGACAAATAGTGTTACATTATTGCTGCAAGTATCTTTACGTTGTGCCGCGCTACCGAGGTATATTTTCGAACATATTGTCGTAGATCCGCCGCGTTCACGATGAGCTGTCGATCGAGGGGTGTGCCGACCTGACAGCTGTGAGGTGCCATTGTGTTCGCATCCCTGCACGTCTTTTCCCGCTCCTACCATGCTTGTAGAGTTCGAAGACTTCGGAGCTGTAGACGAGCGTTTTGCAGCTCCGCGGCATCCCGCCTCTCGACGTATTTATAGCCAGAAGCTCATTTCGGTGGTACGCCTAGTATTTGAAAACCAGTTCCAGCGATGACTTTCCTAAGTCCTTGTTTGTAGACGTTACTACATGGGGCGCCGATTCCGGGGACAAGCCGCGCAATTGGTCATCAAGGGAAGCTAGGCTTCTTTTGGCCGTCAGGATCACGCGCTCGACCAGACTACTGCATACGGGTGTCCGTGCGTGTCTGACACCAGTGCTGATGTACCTTGTGTAGTTCTTGCCGGAGGTAGTTTACCCCCTGCCGAGATGTGAAACACGTCGCGATGTCTGCCACGACTTCGTCGAAGGACTACTGCGAAGCCTCTATTGCCTGAATCATGCCACCCGACATCGCCCTCGAAACCGGCATAAGGTCAACCAAATGAGTACGATAATCATGCTGCAGCGAGATACGAAGAACTTCGCTGTCGACGAACTTAAACGAGCCCCTGAGGTCTAAGTTTATCGTCCCGACACGACGTTCTGACGTTGGTACTAAGTGTGTTGCGTGTCGCAAAATCCCGACTTCGCCATTGGCAAACCTCATACCGGACCATCACGTTCTATGACCTAAGGCCTCTCCCTATAAAGAAGAGCTCGTTTCCACACATACACATTTTTATACAAATGGGTTTACCTTCTCTTACAGGCACATTAGTACTGTGCTGTTGGTAATAACCTCGAAGTGTCGTTTATGATGACGGAAGCCTACAGTTTGTAGCAGCGTTTACTCTTCTTGAAAAATTACTGTCGCAATGCAAAGTTTATCACGGTAATGTTTCATAATTGTCGCTTATGTCGTAAATGTACCGACGATAGTTCTCGTTGAAGCAGGAAACGTTGCGTGATTAATCAAGAAACTGACTCGCTCTCAAATAAGGTAAAGCCACGAAGGCGTCGTTTGTTTGCTAATCCCATATTGAAGCGCAAGGCTCGTTCTAACAATTTCGTTGATCAAATCATCGCCTCTAATGAAGTTCATTTTCAGTTACATTTTAGCTATGGGAATAGATGAAACTGTTATATCTTGGACTCAAAGAATTCAAGGGTGAGTGTCGAGTAGCGATTTCGAATCGTTACGTGAAGCGGGTTGTGGAGTGAACGTATCACTGGGCCCTTTTTCTTCTACGATGAAATCGCGGGAACAGTCAATGGCAAGCTCTACCTGTCTATCCTTTGGTGGTAAAAAGACAAAGCAATTTGCAGGAAACAAACAATAAGCAGTATAAAAAAAGTCGGCTGATCACATTGCGCGGCGATGGTATCAGGTGATTGTCTCGATCCTCGCGAATTTTTTCTATGTGAGTATGTGAAGGACAGTGTTTATGGAATAATGTCGAAAACGATCTCTTCCTGAAGTCATTGGCGAAACTGATGCTAAATTATGTAACTCAACGTTAAATGAAACAGATCGAATTGTATAAGCGGATTCTAGGAAAAAAATCAACCTTTGGGCTAGGCTAAAGTAGAAATAAAATACGCCTAGAAACCTTTTTGCCATTCCAGGGGTCTCAAAATTCTACGGATACTTCCAACGCATTTTATACCTTAGTCCGATTCCGTTGGCTCCCGGCTGTAAGGTCGTTTCGAGATCTTCTATTATCTTGGATCTCAAGAGCCAATATAGGCCCAGCTGCGGTCGGTGCTCCAGAGAAGATCCATTGTGGCGTGGTTTTTTGGCTTAGATATATGGTCTCCTTGGACGTGAAAATGCATTTTCTGGTTTTTAAAAACAGGCCGGCGTAGGTGTTGGTTGCCGATACTTTCTGCGGGTGTCTCTGTATTGGCTGAGGCGTTAACAAGACTAGTACCATAAATCAGATTCGCAAAGATCGCATCTTTGGGTTTGGCTATGCGCAAGCCATCTTTGCGGGGATGTCCCTAACAAAACGAAAGAGTCACAAATTTGTTGGCATGTGGTCTTTCGCGCGCTGGATAAGCGTTCGATAATGCTGCTGCGTAGCACAACTAATTTTTATCCTCTTTGAATTACCTCTTTGCGAATGCAGCTTGTCGTTACTAAAAGTGGGTCGGTAGTGAATCGCCGGTCTGTATTGTGGGATGGATAGTGTCACTGTGGGCGAGTTCGCCCACCTGCCTGAAAGATGACCGTGTTGGCCCACAAAAGATTTATGAGACGAGCATGGTGCATTTGACTTTGGCCTCGTACATCCGCACAGCTCACAGAGTAATCCAATCCACGTTGGTCCGGTCTTACTCGGCATAAGAGAACTTTTATGCACATATCCAGAGTACATCATATAAACGTACTCCATAACCTATTATTATTATTATTTGCTATACTATATGTATACACCATTTCACTAAAGAAATTATTCTTCTTTACCACCATGTGATGCCGACGTATCGCTTTAGTCTTGAAAATTAAGATTTTGAGAAAATTACTTGCTAAATACTAGCTTGGAGAAAAAGCATTAATTTTTGTAGACTATTTTTTTTTCTAAATTATATCACTAAACTAAATCTGCGCTATTTTGATCGTGATTTTCTGTTATTTTTCTGTTAAAACCATAATCCCATCACTATAGGCTTCAGGGCAAAAAATCTTGCCAAATGATGCTTGCATATTTTTGCTGAAACCGAAACAGATAATAGCCTGATGGTGTGAAATCTGGGCTATGCAGCGAACACATTAAGATTTCAATCGAAGTCCTTTCAATTTTTACCGGGTACCTAAAGCTATAATTAGTCGTAGGTAGCAGACGACGCCTGTTCTGTTCACTAGGTCCGGTAGATTGTTGTCAATAGCTTGTTACAGTCTTATTAGTTGCTGGCAGTAGAGGCTCAGATTAGTTATTTTTATATGTAGCAATAAGTCACAACGGACGATTTGTTTCCAATCTCACAAACACATGGCATCACCTTTTTTAATGTCAGTTTAGACTTTGCTACAGATTGTACAGCATACTTGTTGTATTTTTTCTTCGATGTACACTACACGTGACCCACCCTTCATCGGCCGTGATCAACCGCTTTAGAAGTAGGTTGATTTCGTTACGTTTCTGTCGAGTGACGCCGATGAAAATACGATCGACCAAGTTCTCTTGCATCAATTCGTACGATACCTTAACATCGAGCTCTTTTTTGAAACTAGCTTTCTCTATTTTATGTGGTTTAATGATGATTGTTCCTTGCCGATGTTATGGTCAGTCACGGATCGGTCTTTCTTATCTCTCACAATAATTTCATCTAGTTTTTCCGTGATTTGTTGACCGCTACAAGAGGCATCTTTTCCATCGAAATTTCCAGAACAAAAGCGACAGAGTTATCTTTAGGCCGTTTCCTCCGCTAGTCGATGTTGACTATAAACGGCACAACTTTTTTATAAACCTGGACAGAGTTTCTGCCTTTGTCGTAACAAATTAATAAACAAAAAATATATCAAATATTTAGAAGAAATTTTACGGATATTCAAGCGGTTCTATCTTGTCTGAATAAAGGCGTCTCAATAGTTTTTGCTACAGCCAAACTTTTCATAACTTTTCGACACCGACCGAATAACACCGATCTGACGCGACTCACACCGCCTGGTAATGGGTGCCTTTAAAACCATCTAGCTAGAAAAACGGTCTCTCTCTACCTTTCCGATAGTCAATACCAGTTAAGAGAATATGTGATTGATGTATGAGAAATACACTGCATATAAGAAAGTATGAACATATGGATATAGGGTCTGCTTTTTTCGTGCAGTGCCTTATAAACTTGAAGTAATAACTCAAACACTGAATATTTCGAAATAGTCCCAACTGATTCTGCAGCTGATCATAAAATTACTAAAAAATCTCTATAGCTGGATCATTTGGAGGCCTATTCTGTCGCTTAGGACTATCCGTACCCTGACAGGGCTGCAGTAAAGAGGCGAAATACTGAAACAGATCAGGCGAGCGGCTAATTTTTCAGTTAGCCTATGTATGTACTAATATCACAACAATCGCCTTAAGTAGCGACCTTTGTTCATGACTCACCCCTTTAAAACGTTTCTAAGAAAAGTGAAGGCTGTCGCAGTAGACGAAATTATTATTGAGAGCAATTCAAAAAATAGAAGTTTTTTGTTTTTTTTAGCAAAAAAATCCTCGAATTATCGGCGTAATCAAACAACGTCTTCCTGAATCAGTTAACGTACTTTCAAACACTCAACGCAAAACCCTGTTTGGTAGATCCGATCGAAAATTTACACTTAAAAATCTTTACAAAAAAAATGTGTTTTTCTTGCCGCTGTCAAGCTTGTGCTGTAAACGGTAAATACCTCAAACACTTGTTCTAGCTAAAAACTATACTTAATTTCGAATCTTGCCTAGACGTCGAATTGTATCGAAACCACATGCCTTGACATTTTAGAACTGTTTTAGTATTATTTTCGTTTGGATGGTATCGAATCGAAGAGCAGAATTTCAGCCCAACGCAGATGTCCCTAGATGACCGACCCCAATGAAAAGCCTTGAATTACTTTTGTCATACGGGAATATTGAAAAAATCTATGTTCGTCAAGTGATTATCACTTAATTAAAATCACCTTAGTAAAGCCTATACTTCACGTAAAAGGACACGATCTCATACAGGCACAGATCTTCACTTTCTTTGCCAACGGACTGCGAAACACTAGAATCGATTGACCACTTTCGGTGGTCAATTAGGGTGGGCCTGGCAAGGGAAAATCTTTCTTGAAAAATTATTGTCTTAGAAAAAACATTATTAAAATAGCAAAAAAAAATTTCCGAACAGGTAGTAGTAGCTTGTGGTGCGTGTGCTTGCGAAGCAGCAACAGCAGTTCGAGTAAAGGTAATACTGAGCGACATCAATGCGCGCGCGTGTCATAACCGATGATACAATGCGTTACCATCGATTGTTCAATACACACAGTGACGAGTGTTGACGACAACGAAAGCCACTACGAAACCGGGTGTCAATGCTAACTGTGTTCAATCTGTCGACCATTTGTCGTCATGCTATCGTCCTGAATTATTATCCGTATTTTTTCGACAGGTCATTGAGTCTTGTGGCACCCCATCAGAACAGAAGTGCGCAAAGGCGATTGCCCCATTACGCAAGAACGGAAATTATCTACTTTGCTCGTTACTACTTGGAAACGTTCTTGTTAACAGTACGCTGACAATCCTGTTAGATGACCTTACTTCAGGTACGTACGATTAACCTATATATGTACTTACCATAATATTGTTAAAATATTATGGTAAGTACATATATAGGTATAAGCATTCTAGCTTTTATGTACGTGACAGCCGAGAAATAAAGTATTCCAACTTTTAGTAATGAAAGCATTGCGTTGAAATCATACGTTTTGAACGCAACTAGCTAGCTAACTAGCTAAAGCAGGCGTACCCGCATTTGGTCCTTCTGAACACATGTGATTGACAAAGGTTTCACTTAAAACTTAGTTCAACGTATCCATACGCGATAACGAGAAGCAACAAAAGATCACTGAGGTAGCGTACATTGAGTTGTCCAATTTTAAGTAACGAATTGTCCGCTCTGTGCTACAAAACAGCCATTTTACGTACTCATATTTTGTTTTATTCATGTTCTAATACTCTGAAATAGGCTTGATCGCAATCTTGGGCTCGACGATGGCTATCGTCGTTTTTGGAGAAATCATTCCGCAGGCGATCTGTTCCCGCCATGGCCTTGAAGTTGGAGCACGCACTCTTATTATTACGAAAATCTTCATGGTACTGACATTTCTTGCGTCATACCCCATCTCACGAGCATTAGATTATGTACTCGGTGAGGAAATTGGCCATGTTTACGATCGAGAAAAACTCATCCAGTACATCAAACTTACAATGGATTACACACAGGTAGGCAACTGAGATACGATTTCTACTGTTTTGGCGCCCAGAATAAATAAAAAATAATCCAAACTTTATTTTCACTCAAAAAACTTCGAATCCTGGTTATTATTACGCTATGACTACAAATATTGCTAGCAAATCCATATAATACCTATTTAGTAAATTGTTGTTAATTACAATTGATATCTGTACCAACTCGCAAATAACAGCTGGCAAATGAAGAGGTAAATATAATCTCGGGAGCGCTAGAGCTGAAAACAAAACAAGCGGGACATATTATGACGCGTATCGACGACGTCTTCATGCTGCCATACAACACCGTTCTCGACTTCGAGACCGTCTCAAACATCATCCGACAAGGCTATACCCGTATACCCATTTACGAGGGCAACCGAGATACTATCGTCGGTTTGCTCAATATCAAAGGTAAAGCACCAAATAAAGTATGCCTAGGTTCGATGAAATAGGCGTTTGTTATTACAGGCGTTCATTGCCTAACACAGATGTCCCGTACATGAACATAACCCTATAATATGTCGTCGCGTAATAATCATGTCAACAGAAATACAAGTTGGAAAGTATGAATACATAGTAAAGGCAAACTAAACGTAAACTATCATCGCTAACTGCTGATGGCAGCAATTGCAGCGCCATGCTGATCATCATCATCATCATCATCATCACGACTTAGGCTCGAAGCCCATACGGGTTTGGTAACATGGTAACATACTAACTCTGCGACGGTTGACGCTTCAGATCTAGCATTCATTGATCCGGGAGATGCATTCCCATTGAAGACAGTATGTGACTTTTATAAGCACCCGCTCACGTACTGCTTTGAGGACCAGTGCTTGGATGAGCTGTTGGACGAGTTCAAGAAGGGCAAAAGTCATATGTCGATTGTGCAATCTATCCGTATGGGAGAGGGCGCCGACCCCGTTTATTCCGTAGTTGGTATTGTCACCTTAGAGGACGTCATTGAGGAGATCCTAAAAATCGAGATCGTCGATGAAACCGATGTTCTCAGTAAGTTTTCGCCCACACGATCTTTGAAAGGCTACACGGTTTGGTGGTTTGAAAGGAGAGCTTTCGTACACTTTCGTACATTTCTTTCGTTATTCTACAAATATACACCTATATAACACTACGTACTTTAGAGAAAACATTAAAAAAGTTAAATCATCCATGAAAGTTTTACACAAAATAGAGTTCCAAAAAAAGGAAGTTCCATTGAAATTTTAAGAAGAGGACTCTAATTATATGTTGTTCGTATGTCATACGTATAATTGTATAAGCAATGGCTTTCGAACAAGAATAAGCGAAGGCCAATGCCCTCTAACTTGTTCCGTTACCGTTTTAGCTCCTTTCCGGTTTACTTAATTCTCCTGATACAGACTAATGAAACAGGGCTATTTACGAAGTGTAAGACTGTCGGCACTAGCGTCGTTTTACTTTTGTTGGCTTCTTTCACGTAAACGATGTGGTAGTGTTATGCGAGTGGCCTAGCAGAAATATATTAGCAGAACTCATGGCAAAACGTCAATTCTATCCATCAGTACCTGCCATCATCACTACTATCGTTTAATGCAAAAGGAATATGATTTGTTTGTTGATTCTGTTTTGCAGCGGATAATCGTGAACGCAAGAAGCGTAAAGAAGTACAACTCTCCAAGCAGGACTTTACTGACTTTGCGAAAATTAACGCCAGAAGTGTTATTCCAGCTCCACTAGCGCTTGCTACCTTCCAGTTTCTCTCAACGGGTAAGTCAACGAGCGAATTCGATATTAGCTGCCTTTCTATAACTTCAGCAGCAGACATCGTTGAATTTAAGTTGTGCGCTGTTCGGCAACTATGTGCTAAGCACATACGTCCATGTAGCTAAAATAAAGAAAAAGCTGCACCTATATGAACAAGTCGTATGTTTCCAACGTTGTGTACAATTATAGCTGTTGAGCCGTTTAAGCGAGAGTATGTCTCGGAAAATGTCCTTCGGCGTCTGATGGTGCAGAACATCTTCATCCACATTAAAGCGGATGAGCTGGCGGACGATTCGAGAAAGTTTATCTACCGGGCGGGTAAAGCGACCGATTATTTCGCTCTTCTACTCGAAGGCCGCGCTAAAGTGACTCTCCACACAAGCGCTAACGAGGAGCTTCAGCACGAAGCAGGACCGTTTTCCTATTTTGGAGTGCCTGCGATATTTCTTTTGCCTGTAGCTGGTCAGGCCGGTGGTAAGTACAGTAGGGGAATAAAAAGGTCGTAATCCGATCGACAATATCGACACATTACTCCGATAAGTTAATAATGTTTCCATGAATGGTTGTTAACTTTTCCTTCATCCTACTTTGGAGAACTTCACGTGCATTTTTCAACTGTTATGTTTTCTATAACACAGAACAAGCGGCGCTTATGTATGCTATGCTCTATTATACGTACATATTTTAAATGTTTTGAACTTGTAACTGATTTTGCAGGAGTGCATGGATGATAGACTATTTATTAGTACCTTCTAACGTTGCGACCTCTGCAATTTATTTATTGTGGTCTTCAGAGGGCAAATTTCCGGGGACAGCGGATAACAGCGCCTCACAGTTGTCACTTGCGTCGCCGGCGAGTGAATGCATACATTTAGCAGAACGCGCCTTTACGCCCGACTATTCGGTCGAGGCGGTTACGAACGTGCTTTACATGCGTGTCCACCGCAGCGTCTATGCGGCCGCGTACAAGACGTCCCGACTTGATCGGTCTAACCGATCAACCGCTGCTAGCCTCGAGACGGAGTGGGCTAACGTGCTAAATGCTCTCAACACCAGTAATCGCCACCGGAATACGACAGGCGGCGGTGGTCCTACGGCCAGCGTGAACCATAATGTAGGACACGTTGGTCAGGCGGCCACGACGACAACAGCAGCACCGGCCGAGGCGTTTTCCGCACACGGATCGCTGACCTGCGGCAACAACACATCAACACCAACGACACCAGCGGCGACGACCGCCAAGGCTGGATTGACCTCAGGGGCCGGTAAGTGCCACATTTCGGCTACACCCCCAACATCGCCAAGGGCGCGAACTTCGAACTTGGAAGCACTTCACGAAAAGTCGACTGAAGATAATGATCATGGCACTGGCCACCATCAGCAACAGCAGCAGAAGTACGATTGTGCACCAGGTGGTGGCTGCATGGACAGAGATAGTGATTCAGGCAAAGGCACGGCCAAGGACAAGGACATGAGTGAAAAAGCACCCCTGTTAGCTGCTGCATACTCGGCTAATGCTCCCCCCGCTAATTTCGGATTCAGAAGTAGCACATACGGAGGGCTAGGAGAGTTGCGGCTGGAGCAACTCGGAGCAAAGCGGCACTCATCGTCTGTTATGACGCAGATGAGCGGAGGCATCGTTCCCCAAAAGCACACCCAACAACACGCATACAACAACAACAACAACAACAACAACAACAGCAACAGCAACAACAACAACAACAACAACAACACAGCAGGCAAGAGGGCAGACTAGGTCTAGCTGAAGCGGCACAGCCACCTTTAATCAAGTACCACTAAGATACATGTGATTAATGTATCCGCATGCAATGTTTCAGCCATGCCAGAGCTAAAGATTCGGAGGTCCCTAGACAAGCTGTGTGCTGTTACCTATCTCCTTAGTTTTAGCAGGTCTCGGGTGATGCAACCAGTCGGGTGATCAGGATACGCAAAGAAATTAACCATGCTATTTTTGACACCACAACCCGCATCATTTGATTAAACTTGTGTAGACAAACGATACCGTTTTCTGCCGATGACTCTCCACTGTGTCCCTCCATTGCAAAGAGATAAATGCCCCTATACTGTCGTGTGCCGTTCACTCAACATCGTGTCACAGCCGAAGCATAATAAGCTTTGCTTGCACCTGTTCATGACCATATATATATATATATATATATATATACGTTTGTGTGCGTGCGTGCGTGCGTTTCTACGCCTGACTGTGCAACGTTTACTGTGTTGTCTGCGAGCGATAGTGTCGTCGTTGAACAAATATCTCGATGCTTTTACTTCGAAGACCACTGTTGTAACCCACGCTTACTGTCGTATATCACCACTTTCTTATCTCTTAGGTCCGTATGCCGAAATACACCTGTTAGAAAATGCCCTTCAACCTGTACGTACTGCCCTATTGTTGGCTGCGTAAACAAACAAAACGAAGACGGCTATGCTATCTGTTTCTCTGTAAATGTATTGTGTATGATGCCTGCATCATTACGTCAGTCCGTCATCCAGCTCTTACTTTTTATCGAAAAGCAAATAATTACGGTTGATTGATTTGTTCGTCTTTTTTTTTTAGCAACTAGCAACGTCTAGCTGAGTATATAACGTGTTCATAACAGACATATGATGGTATTTCTAGTAGTGTGACACTGCTTTCAGCCTGTGCCCGTAACTTGTGCTCTGTTATATTATAATTGAACTCGGAGGGAGATGCTTTTGTTGATGGCCTGTTGTCTGATCCGGACTGAAGTGCCAGTTGTGGACTAGCTTAACCTAACTACAACGTATTGACAACGCCCACTAACTTTAGTTTATAATTAACGCGTTACACAAATGACATCGTTTTAGGATGGATGTTAGTTCTAACAAATTATTTATGTTTGCCATTTTTTTGTGCAATTATTCACATGTAATAGGCACGCCTTGTTTGAGTTCAGCGAGTTTTTCGGGACCTCCAGTGCTAGCAGCTCCGCTTACACGGAGTTCCGATGCCTCGATCGCCTCGATACCGTTACATGAACTACACACCACTATGGCTGTACAGCCATCTAGCACTACCCAACAACAAGTTATAAGGTACTTTATATACTTTTCCGTCGTTATACGTTGGCAAACTATTTAGCAAGCAATAGGGACTAGTCGTATTATCGTGCGTTCAGCCTATACGTATCTGTGCGTATGCGATTCTCATTTTATGGCGACTGATTTCAACGAGCTCAGCTCTGTTCTGTTCTCCGTTTCCACCTAGTTAGTCGACGACACAGCCTCTGAGGCAGACCTCTGTAAAGCTATGCCACAGCTATGTAGACCAAAAGTTCATCGTTACCACCTCGACTCATCCAAACTACATTAGCAACAATATTGACGAACGGAATATCAGTAGCGCCATCTTGTCCTACATACACAGTTTCATACTGCACGAAACCAGCTGCGAGTTTTGAACTTAGATATTACCTCATGTCTGTAAGTTCACTAGACAAACCTGATATTACGAAAACGTTCCACTTTGCAACTTATATGATCATAAAAAGTAATGTAAATAGTCGCGAGATGTGTACGCTTGTGGACAGACCTAATTAGTAAATGGCATTTTTCTATTGTACCGCACATGCGAATTTGTCCGGTTCGCTTTATTTAAAGCAAACCGTGAACCTAGATCCGAGAAGCTCAGTAGGTATCAAAACAGCTTATTATGATTGGCAACCTCTTGAAAACTAGACGGAAAACCACTTTTATTCGCCCATTTCTCTGTGAGTGGCCTAGTAGCGTATACATTTACCTGAGCATACATTAGTGATAGCAATCCGGCCTTAAAGATCGATTCTTTTCGCCGATTGGCGATATTAGCGACTGAGAGCTCATGAAAACTCAGTAGTGTTTTACTACGTATGCACTAATCACATATCGTAATTAATCTCTAAGCAATGCGTATATGATTAAGTGAGTCTCGTGTTTGTGTTTCTGTCGGCTCCATATCAAATGTGTTACTAAATTTGTCACAGATCTCCGGAATCGAATAAATCGGTAATAATCGATGTCGTCGGCAGTGCTGCCGGTACCGCAGCCAAAGGACAAGGCCTACCGTTAAGTACGGGCACCGGCAACGGTAGTAAGGGAGCCAGGCCGCCCGCAGGCCTTCCCGGCCTATCGGCGGTCACTTCTTCATCTGCAAATAACAGCAGGGCCTCATCTGGACAACAGCCACAACAGTATCTTCCACCAGGCTCAGGCACAGCTCGTGAACCATTAGAGCCTCGCGATGTAAACGAAAGAACCCTTCTGCTAAGCGGACACACTTCGAGCAGCAGCAGCAGCAGCAATGAACATGGCGTGCATCAGCAGCCGCCCACTAGTTGATAAACACATACACCGCATATATATCATCACGCAGACCGATGGTGAAAACGAAACAGCTACTGTTATGACGCAATTAGCCCGAACGGATAGTCAACCGCCTTAATTTACTCGGAAGAAAGAACTACGTCCTTGGCATTCAATCTGTTATGTACCCGAACTAATTCTAATGGGCAATACTAGTAACATTGATAGAAGTTGCTTTTAGCGATAGAAGTCGCAGTTGCTAGGTGCTCTTACCAGCGGCCCTGCCAGTTCAAATGCCATCAAAGAAAGATTTCCCAAAAAAGGGAGTAAAATCGAATGGCAGAGGTTTTCACTGAACTGAGACGCTCCGCTGAGCTAAAATCGGACCGCGTCTGAATAGATTACGCGCTATGTATCTGTTTGCGATCGTGTGAAAGTAAACAACAGTAGCCAGATCATTCGCAAATGGTTCTCAAACGGGAGTGAATTTCTACACAAAACTAATTCCTTCCAGCATAATGTAGAAGAAGTAATAGTAATAGCCACACTGGTCGTCTTAAGCTCCAGCTCGTGTATAGTAATTGATAACACAGCATTATAATAACAGATAGTTGCTCTGCTAAAATTCTTACATTTCCTTATTTATCTGTCCTATCTATAAATGAGAACGTCAATAAAGTATCAGCTAACATAAAGACACAAATCGAAAAAGAAATGCAGTGCACGCGACAGGATGATGACATTTTAACATAGGAAAACAAGTGAGAAATTCGTCTGCGAGAGCAACGAAAGAATAATATAATAGTAGTAATTAGAAACGGCTAACGGGAGCAGGCGCGCGCGCGCGCGCGCGCGCGCGAGAGAGAGAAAAAGAACGAAAGAGTGAGAGGTAGGCCAGACGACGTTAATTCAGGTTTCGTTGTTAATTTGGTAATAATTTTAATAATGATCATCGTCATCATCACCATCATAATGTAAACTAGGGTCATTTAAACTTCATTCGCCGCCGCCGCCGCCGCCGCCGCCGCCGCTCATTTTTATAGTCGAAGTGATAAAAGTAAGCAGCGAGCACAAATGACAAATAAGAACGATTACTTATTTTTTGAGTCAGTTTCCTTTGCTCAAATTTTGTGCTTGCGGATATAATGTTATGTTTATTTAGTAACTAATCCGTGCTAATGGTAGTATCGCTTTCATTTAGCCCAATATTTACGAAAAATTAATTCTCATTAAGAAGTCGTAGTTTCGTTAAATTCAGCAAAAAAACTGTTGTTGCGTTGACCATGAACCATGCAAAAGTGCTTAGGATGGTGTTTACGATAACAAAATACAGGACCTTGGTCTTGAGTGGCTTAACAGAAGGTGGCAACTGCAAAAACTTACAAAATGTACCAAAGTCAACTCGCTGTATGAGCGTAACTTATATATACTCATATACGTTTCGATAGTGTTCTTTTTATTTCTAGATATTATACAAAGATGAAGCTATAATTCGTAAAGTATATAAGCACCATTTTTTATGATGTCATTATCTGCAGTAACCATTTCTGTATTATGAGATAAATAAGAATATTTTCAACGATGTAGTTTGCTCTACTTATGTGTTCTCGTTTTATTTATTCAAACGCTTTTTACAACTAGTGGAACTATTCTCATGGTTATATTTGATCTAAATGAAAAGTAAATGAGTGCTGATGTTGTATTTAAGCAACGAGTGTTTGATGATTTGAATTTTTTTAAGCGACGGAGTGAATGTACCTTAGGTTTGCTCTACCACATAGTGTTAGGTTTGTCTTAAAACTAGGTGAAGTAATGGCGGCCGCGGTGTCGGTAATTATGATGATGTATGACGCGCAGTAGCAATCGGATGGAGTAGATGTGGGCGGATGTATGTGTGGTGGGCTCAGTCGAAAAAGTGTAAAGTAACCTTTGTGATTGTGCTATGACTATTCTGTTTTTGCTTTGTCATTTGATTAAAATGGTTTTTATTTGAAATTGTTACAGTGGAAAGCGTTTATACCTAGAGGTTTATATTTGCTTGTTGCTATTGCTGTCGTCGTCATCGACACGGGTTGCGAAAAAAGAACTGTTTTGGTGTTTTCTGTGGGCATATTTGTATGAGACGCAGCGTGATGAACCGGCAACGTACGAGATGAGTTATAAAGTGCATCACACTTCATATTGACAAAGCTAAACGTTTATCTTGCTCGAGTTGAGGTGAATGAACCTCATTACTATTGTTGAGGACTATCTGTTACCAGTGAGACAACCCCTGGTAACAGCTGGTAAAATTCTTATCTTAATAGCATTTTTAGGGTACATGAGGATGCGGAGATTGCATAGGTAGGTACACAGTTATGGCAACAGCAGCAGCAGCAGCAGCAGCAACACTAATACTGATGATGCCGACCAAAGAAATGAAAGAACATATTCATTATAGCTGATTTGATGGTTGAAACGGACTATTGATGAATGGATTATAAATTCAGTAGACGCTACGTTACTTTTGTGCCTCCTCATTTGTTGACATTTCGGATCAACTGCCTTCTCCCCATCGATATTTTTCGTGCAGTGTTTCTACTTGCGACATGATCTGGGCAAAGCGAGGAACCCCTAAGGTTAACTGCCCCAGAAACTGAAGCGACAACAGCAGTGACGGAGTAGCAGCCCTGATTGACTTTGTTTGTATGTAGGTTTTGCCAGGGGGTGAGCAGCTTCAATCTTGAGGCTATCATCTTAAAACAAACGAGATGAAAATCATTATTGCCATATGCGCATCGCCAAACTCGGATCGTGTGTCTTCTTCCAACATCTATAGCCTGTTACGCCTACGTGCTGACTTAGCAAATATGTCAAGGGAGATTATAGATCTACTCTATTCTAGATAGGTAGCAGCTAATTTATTATGTCACGACATGCTTAGCAGACCAGGGGTGTTCTGCAAGCGAATCGTGCGCACCAAAGTTGTTGTGCGCATATAGAAATGACGGAGGTACCCCTGCTGTGCGCGTGACTAATTGAATTAAGAAGCTGTAGGATTTCGAGCTTGAACAAGTCATCCGCCGCAAACTGTGAGGTAATGAGGTTGTTGCTGATCTGCGCCTAAATGACGCAACCTTTTTATCCTGTTTTTCATTCTTCGTACTCGTGGGCGATGAGACGTCGTTTTGTGCCAAAGCACAGGCAGCTACAAAATACTAATTTTTTGGAGTTTACGCCGTTAGGTATTCTCAGAGGGCTGGCTCTCAGTACGAAACGAAGTTTATAGCCATGAAGTATAACACAAGTGCTTCTACTATTAGATAAATCAAAAAAGAAGCTGCCACGAAGCACATGACGAAGCAAATGAAATGAGCAGCCACAAAAGAGCAACTACGTAGAGCCGGTCAACAACACGATGGACAAACAAATTCTGATATCCCCAAGCGCACAGTCTGACTTGTGTCTATTGCTGCGCTATCTAGCATTATAGTTGTTCTTCTGAGTAAACAGTATCAGAAAAATAACAGCATAAATTGTTCCGGACGCAAAAGCAAATAGAAACAAGATAGGCTGGCAGAAAAATAACCAAGTATAGAGGCGCAGTTTCTGAACACTGATTCATACCATCATCGCTTTAGCATACTGACACACATACATACATACATACAACTATTCTATACATACACATATAGACATGTTGGATTCTAACGACCTGAAAGCTCTGTGAACGTACGTGCAGTGTGTTTTGGCGCTGTGTATATATATATAAAATCAAAGAAAAAGCGGGCATGAACGAGACAAACAAAATGTATGGTGACATTGGTTATTGGCATTAACACTCTTGTTCTAAAAAGAACGAGACACTGTTATTAATAATTCTCATCGCCAACCATACAATATGGTCACAAATGAATTTGCCATATGGTCCACGCTATCACTAGGTGCATCTGAGCACTGAAGGGAGTTAAAAAAGTAAGCAGCTGCGTGAAGCCGCAGAGTGTCGTTGTAGAGCTCACGCAGTCCTTTCGGTCACTAACGAATGATTAAGCGCAGCATTGACCGTCATCAGAAAAGAAGACATGCATTTTTGGGCCGTAACCGATTGAGGGCCAGGGACGAAGTCAAGATACCCAGGACGTATACGGGTAAGCAACTAGTGAACAGAAGCAGACCTTTCTTAACGCTTATGGTACAAAATTGCTTTGTATAGTCGATTTAATGGCTAAAAACGAGCCATCTCGTAAATGCAGCGATATGTTAGTAAACTGCGGCGATTGCTGTTAAGGGCCAGATTTAACCAAATGAAACGTGTAGTGACTGGTTATCTCTGGGTTGTTTGGGATTAAAAACTTGGTCATGTGAACCTCAGAATCAAGCTACAATTGAAAAAACAATGTTAGACCTAAACACAATTTATTCAAGTCGATTTTTCTATTGGCCCGATCGAAATTAATCCTATAGGCTCACCTATAGGAGAATCTATAGGAGAATCCAATTATTTGCTTTGACCTTTACTGCTAGTTGTTTAGTGACCTAATGGACAGCAGAAACTGCGAATGTGCTAAATTATGATGTCTGTGTACTTTGATAAGCCATTGATGTGAGCTCAGCAAATAGAATTGGAAAAATAGCGTCTATCAGCACGGGTTCCAATACGAACAAACAACAGTGAAAAAAATATATATATTTACAATATTCTTGTTGCTAAAGGAATAGATGCTAGCGAAGTATTACCCTTTCATTAAGAATGCGCGTCTTTTTTTTCTAAATCATATTTAAACGAACAATATTACCAATATCATTGTCTTTATCCTCACCATTGTGAGATAATGGGTCGTTTAGTGTCTGGCTTCAAGTCTGATGCCGTGCTTGTTATTATCATTATTCGATCTCTGATCTATTGTACTGATTCACTAAGTGGTCAATATTAGCAAGTTTCCTTCCCATCGAAGTCGAAACGTACATAGTCAAGCGTTTCGATCAAGTAGATAATAAGCGCCTTACGAATTATGAGTAGGGCAGACTTTGCATACAGTACCCTTCATGGACTCAGTCACTCGGTTTTTGTCGAGGGATTCTAGACCGTATATGCGATAAATCGGTTAGCTCTTAACATTTGAAGTTCAGTCGCCTCCATTACAAATGGCCCTGAACTACTTGAACGTCAAGTAGGGCAATGTCCATATTTTACAGCGAGTGATCATTTACCTCTTCTGCTGTGTCATCAATAGACGTAAAAGAACTGATCGAGTCTACCTTATAGTATATAGTAGTAATTTTGTCACTAGTATATGCACAATGCCACTGTTTATTGTTGTGGGCCTTATGCATCACTAAGAAAACCTCTGCTGCGAGAAGAGGCACCATGTTACACGAAGTAGAATCGTCACTAATTGTTGTTGCATCCCGACTATTCATCGATTCGTTAGGTAACAACGACAGCAACAGATAATAACGACGGCAACAACAAACGACGACAACAACAACAAACAATTAAATGAGTATACTAAAAACAAACTAATAAATATAAATAAATTTATAGAATGCTTTTGCTCATAAGCAGGGTTTCATCCTTTCGGACTAGGTAGCCTGCGTCCAATGCTTGCTCTGTAAACAACTGGTGATTCCCTAAATATAAGAGTTTGATTAATATTTATAGCCGCTATCTGGCGTTTGGTCCACAAATATATGATATGTGTAGATCATATAATATCCTTACTCCATTACCACCAGGATTCAATATCAACCTTCTAGATTTTAACTAAAAAATGTAAGAAATAGAAATATCGTCCATATAGACAGACGTTTTCACAAATTTCTGCATAGATAAACATGTATATTCTCAAGATGAATACAAAATTGATGTTTGAATAGAGATTTCACAGAGCACCATTTACGCATATCGGATCTGAGTAAAGTGGGCGTTGCGAATTTTCCACGTGGACCTATATCAGAGTCCTTATACATCCGGACAATGTCCTGTGGGTACCGTTATGAAATTACATATACACACCAATACATTTTTGTAAAGCAAACAACTGGATACAATACAGTGCTGTAATTAAGGGCCAGATGATTTATAATTGCATTTGACACTCGTATATGGCTATATATGTGTTCGCATAAGGATCGTGACCGCTGACTATCTAGCGCGCTCCATATTGTACTACTGCAGTGGTGCTCACACTGAGCGACTCAACTAATTCTACCTCTATCCGTTACAAACAATAATCCCAGCTCGTTAACCCCAGCAAAGCAATGTGGGCTGGCCGTCGGCTCGCGACGGTTCACTTCTGAAGACACTTCCATAAAATGACAAGCAAGCATTATACTATAGCGTTCGGGCCTGTATCTAAAGGGTCCGTGAGCCTTAGCGTGTCTGAGCATTCATTGACAATTCAGCCAATAACCGTTAGCCTAGTTCGCGTCTAGAATTCCATCAAGCCTCTGTCATCTCGTAAATTGATAACCCACGATACTACACACAGTACATGTTGTTATACGTTAAGAGATAAATGATAAAGCATATTGCTTGCGGAAAATCTTCTTAAGTAAGAAAACCGATGGGGCAATGAAGTTAATAACGGTCCATATAGAACGGTTCGCACCTCATTTCTAGTGCTTTATCTACAGAGCCTCAAGAAATCGAATCAATCATTCTGGCAGAATTTGCGAACGACTTGTAATACCGTGCGACGAGATTATTGCGTAGCAAGTCTAGATTAAATCATAGACTATTGGCCGTAGAAGTTAAACGATATATTATATCGCACCTCGTTTCCTTATTTATAAGAGTTAAGCCTTATGTATATTCAAGAAGTCAGCAGGGGGGTTTCTGATCTGTGCAAGTTTGAACATGAATGAAGCAGCTGCTGGGAAGCAGCCTGCGAAGCATACGCACCGTCAGAAGCTGCTGTTATATATGAATTTCATGTACCACATACATAAACGACGACTACCACCACTTCATTAAGCCGCCCTCAGACATTTTGCTTCAGATCACACGCGGGCTCCGTGCAGGAGCCTCGAAATCATCATTTGCCTAGCTCGCTGTCATTCCTTAATAGTTGCTGATCTAAACGCTTGGGTACATAGACAGGTGGCAACAACACACCTGATGGGGCCTGCCAGTCTTCATCGCCGCCCAGCTGCTGCGTCAGAAACAATCTCCTGTATGGCAGTGGTGCCTAACTGATCGGCTTGCGCCTTAGCCCGATCCACAGCCATGCCACAACCGACTAACTACAAGCGCCAGTAACCAGCAGCAGTGGTAATTCTGACTTGAAGGAAGAAAGACAGACCGGAATAGTTCCCCGTACGTGCAGCGCGCAGTGTTCGCAACGCGTCGCGTTCGCTCCCACGGCCAATTTTCCCGACCTGTTTGCCACCAGCCCCCGTTTTCATCTCGCTCTCTTGCGCCTTCGCTGTGTCTGTTTGTATGTAGAGAGTTCTCCTGCCTGATTCTAGCGGTGCATAAGGTAGTGGGTAAAAAATTGGGAAGGATTTGGAGGCCGTTCGTCGTAACGGGCATGCGTTCATCCGCTACTCGTAATAGCCGCCAAGAGGCAATTAGAACAAAACAACAAACTCGTCATGGTAAACAACAGTGCGTCCTGTTGGAAATTTGGATGATGTTCAGCTATTATTTAATCGTTCCGCGCTAACCGGAAAGAAACTTAATTTTTGCCTGAAACCGACAGGTTGCGTTATGGGCACCTCTCATGCGACTTCTGATAAATTCCAAAAAACCTTCACGATATGAACTGTAAAATACTCAATAAAGTTTATATTCAAATGGTTGGAAGATTTATCAACGAAGTCCATAGTTATGTTTAATATATCAAGGTTATAAGAAATTAATTATAAGTTACCAGAAATTAACGGCCATTTAAGAAAGGTGATTGTCAGTCGCCAATCGCATCGTCTACATAAGCTTTAACATTTAGTATTTTTGAGACTTATTGCATCTTTTGACCTTTTGGCGGTTTTAAGTTCATCCGAAAATGAATTACGTTGTAATTTTAAGTATGTAGCGTCTTTGAGCGACACTGTACCAAGCTGACACCCCTCGATGACGTTCAGCGTACGTTTACTACTATGACGTTATTCGCGGGTCAAAGAAAGAATACTTTGAAATGATTAGTTTGTCCTTAGCCGAAGTTTTAATCGCAGTAATCATCAGAAATGACACTTCTAGCGCATGCAAAAAAATTCGTTGGAATATCTGTTCTTTTTTCTTTGATACTGTCTTAGAAAGGGTAGAAAAATAATTCTTAATTTAGACACGCCGCTTTATGACTCCTCTGCCCTCAAGGATATCGTAACTTCGGGTCAACATAATGCAGAAAGTCAATATTATATGAAAGAATTGTTATATATATCATAAGAGAAGGTCAAAACTGTTATAACACTATTACTCAGCTCGAATGGAGCAGTTAATTCGACC
Organism: Varroa destructor; assembly: GCF_002443255.2. Lineage (NCBI taxonomy): Eukaryota > Metazoa > Arthropoda > Arachnida > Mesostigmata > Varroidae > Varroa > Varroa destructor. Next base: position 6,057,925 of record NW_019211458.1, read on the forward strand.
AATTATTACGATCGAGACAAATGGAAGAAGGCCTACTCGCAACTCCAAAATGAAGGATTAAACACGTAATCTATTTAGGTTTCCTGTGTGCTGACCACCTTACTGAAGAAGACATAATAGACTGACAGACAAGAAATCTATGGTATAAAGGCGACGAACGGCAGCTACGAACAGACGCGTTTTGACTACTGCTGCTGGGGAGGAGAAATGGGGCAGTTACAGCCAAATTGAATCTCACCGCCGCCCACTTTGTAACTCCCTCCTCTCATCTGGTGACTCTTTTTACAGCTGTAGTACTCATCAGTGGTTGCTCAAAGCAACAGCAGCAGAACAACTAGAAAGGGTTTGTTTCTACCTGCCTATTTGAGTGCCGTACTTCCGTCTTTTTTTCCTTTCTGTTTTTATAGAACCGAAGTCACTAGAGAAGAGAAGGTGTTAGAAAGTGGTCGAGGGTGGTGAGGTTCAGTATGGCTTTTATGGCTTTTCTGCCCCCCACACTAGCAGCTGAAGTGCTCTCATCCGTACCTCCCTTTCATCACTTCTATACCATTGGCCTTTTGCGCAAGCGCAAACATACATCACTAGAAGTAGCTAGATCTCTTTTTTTGCAGGAGAAGCCATAAGTCGCCATTGAGCTTTTCTCTACACGGGATCACCATACTGCGCCCTTTCCTCTTTTAAAACGACGCCGCACTGACTGGACAAACAATAATGCTCGGAAAAGCGATGTTTCTCCCATCAGATACAGTAGCGGCCGTCTCTGAAACAAACGCTATTTCCGACTAGTAGAAACACATAGATCGATTTTGCTACTGGCGGCGAGAACATGTAGTATTTCTTTTCGTGATCCTTGTCCAGTCGCGTGACCTTGCCCCTCAGCCCTTCGTAGCTGAGAGCCAACGATTCGATCCGATCGCTGAGCCGATGCATCAATAAGCGTTAAGGGAAGAGAGAAAGGGAACAGCGCCGACGTCTCACAGCGGTGCTTCATGTCGAACCGAGAGCGAGCAAACGTCGGGCGGTCCTGTTGAACTAACCAGTCAATCTAATGAAAACGTTCAAACAAATACCACAACATCGATACCTGCGATTATTGCCTGAAAAAGGGAAAAAAATAATAACGAATGTTTCCTCGTTACCCTTAGATGGCTGTATGCAGTCGCAATAAACCATATACACACACACTCTGTGAGGGTAGAAATCATTGAAAAATACATTTAAGAGAAAAAAATATACCAAGAACGCATATACACACATAAAAACCGTTACTCGTAATTATCATGTCCATTGAAAGAGTCGTAGATGCACAAAAAGTTGTTTCAACTGCGTACATACATACATATATATATATATATATATACATTCATTTAAAGTTTGTATATATAATAACGTTTGACATGGATATTTTTTTTGTCATTCTTCTTACATATGGAGACTTACCTGTGAATAGCCTGTTTTGAATGGCTCTGTTATTATTATATATTATTATTATATATTAAATTCCTAATCCATATTGACAATAAAAATGGGGATACTTTCCCAAAAACTCAAGGAAATAGATTATTGTTTTTTTCTTTTTTAATATCGCCCAGCTGCCAGCGCTCAGTTAAAGCGTGCTGCTGCTTCATTCCAGCAGTGAAAAGCAGACGCCGCCGATCTCCTGGAAGCAGCTTCTCCGGGAAAAAAGGCTGGACAAGCAGAGACGAAACAGCGATGTCACTGGTGGGGTTACTGTCGTGTGCGTCGGTCGTATGGTGCTATCGTTGGCGCCGCTGATTTTCGAAGGGGAAGGATGTACGACGTGTAGTTTACGTTCATTTAAGCTAAGGCAACCAGAATTAGTCGGACAGTCAGAGGGATGACTGGTTGGTTGGTTAAGAAGCAAAATTAGCTTAGAATATTGCAGCGCAGTGTGGAGACGCTGCTCAGTCCATCACGGCTCATCGCTTGCATTTATTCAAAGAAACTTCAATGCGCGCCTCCTCCAACAGCGGAGCGAAAAAACGGGAGAGGAAAAAAAAGAGCTCGCTAGGTGGTGTTGCTGTTGCGGCTGCACATGTGCACCCGGAAGTGCTTCCCGGCGACGTGGTAAACACTAGCATGGTACGCTGGTTGTTGATTCATCATGGATAAATAGCCAGTTATTGGCCACATTGATTGGACGGATAAAATGCTGTAATTTGAAGTTGATTACATTTCTGAATAGACCCAGTCTACTAAATGACTTCGTAAAACCTTTTGCAAGTATTTGATATATTTACTTCTGTTAATATTTGGTTTTATTGTTACGTGTTCATTAATTTATCAAACAGTATGTTGACTTATGTAATGCTTATTTGAACAAGTTCGGAGTCACAATTGACTTTGAAAAGCGAACCAGCCTGCGCGGAGTTTTTCGTTGCTACCAGTTCCGGGTGCAGGCGGCCAGTAAACCTACGCTGCCGAAATCAGCTGCCAGGAGAGAACTAAAAATGGCAACAACAAACAGTTAGAAATCATCATTGGCGCTGTGAGATAGAATAATTGGAGCACCAGTGAGTAGTTGTGATTGTGTCCGGAAAAGTGTCTGACGAGAGAGTGTCGCACTGTCGATCTATCTGCCTGCTTGCCAGTGGGCCGCGTGCTAGTGGCGAGTGAAGTGTCGAGATTGTCGTCAACGGGGGTAGTGTCCGGAGTTCAGAGGTGTCTCTATGTGAGCAGCGCGGCATGCCCCTAGGGATGCCCGAACCCGCCGAGATTTCACAGGCTACGGCTAACAGCCCATCGCCAGCGCAAGCCACGGGCAATGCCTCCCTCAACGCGAGCCAGGGCGATGCGAGCAGCGAAGAGAAGATCTGCTACGTGGTTCAATCGGGTGAGACAATGAATGCCATCGCGGCCAAGTTCGACCTTACGCCCTCAGAGCTTGCGCGACTCAATCGCATTCCTACGAACAGCATGCTCTTCCCAGGAAGAAAGCTTTCTATACCTGTTAAAAAACGCAAAGCGCATGATAGCACTTCATGCGCAACGGGTGCTCCAGCATCACCTAGCCGTGGTGTATCTATATTTCCTGATACCCCTGATGTAAAGTCAACAGCAGGATCAGATTTCGCTACGGAAGCCGTAGTTGAAGGGTCTGATCAGCTGCAGCAGCAGCACTCAGTTTCGGTGGACGCCACCCAGGTGCTAAGTGGCCAGGGTTCAGCGGCGCAACCAAATAACATGAGCAACGACATTCTATCAAATCTTATGATGCCTCCACGATTAGACGGCAGCGGCGGCGGCGGGGCCGGCGGCGGCGTCGGATTAGCGGTCGCGTCATCTGGGGGTGCTGGCGGTAGTAGTGGTAAAAGCGGCTCTGTTGGGCCAACGACTACTGGTGGCGCGGTAGCAATACGCGCCCGTCCATCGCACGTGCTGAAAATCAACGCGCGTCACATAACTGACGGTCAGGGCGTTGTGACAGGAACGCTACTCATCACGCCAAACAATATCATGTTCAGTCCGAATGTGTCGGATTTAATCGTGATCGAGCATGGCATTGAACATTACGAAGTGACTGCTCCGATTGACATGATTGCGGGCGCTGCTCTATACACTGATATTGCGATCATGCGAACGAAGCATCATCAACAGCAGCCATATAAACAGCAACAACAGGGAGTTGTTTGTAATATTCCAGTGCAAGTGTATTATTTGGAAAACGAGCCAAAACCTTCAACACCACCAAGCAGCCCAAACAGATTGGCTGCTGAATGCACGAAACGCGATGAAAGATCATCCGATTCTGGCTCGGAACCTGTATCGCCTCGACCTACGAAAACGCCACCATCAAGTCCGATTGTTGGCGGACGTCGCTCAGAAGGCGATCGAGCAGAGACAATACTGACTGATTCTGTGCGAGACATTGAGGAACCGGAAGTTTTTGCCGCTCTTGAGAAGTTGTTACCGAAGCCAGCCCAGCCTCAAGACAATGGCATGTTGTATCTCTGTCTCCGAATGGGGAAGCCCCTCAACAAAGTAGTCAAGATGTCAGCCGTCGCGGTCGGCCGCCGAAAGCTCAAATGCGAATACTGGTTTGGCATTCCACGGAATCAGATCGATGAAGTGTACAAATTCTTCCAGCGCAACTATCCGGAAAAGTATGGGGATGTCATTGAGCTCGACCTGAAGGAGCGAGGTTTCGAAGATATTGAGTCCGATGATGAATCGGACGATCCAGATGGATCCGGAGGAAATCGACAAGGTTATCAGGGTAAAGATGATGGCACACAGGGCGACGACTCGAAGGCGCCTGACACGCCGAAAAGCGCCGTTGATGGCGCACTCACCGGAGTTCTCAATCGGGTTGGTTCATTTAAGAATCCATTTAAATTACCCCGATTTTTTGAAGGTCCTAACACGCCGCACACGTCATTTTCCTCCTGTGAGTGGGAAGTCATTGCACTTAAAGACGATTCCAATCAAACACCGTCCAACACGTGTTCAAAGCTGCTCAACCCACTCACACCTGACGAGGTTCTGCTGCCCGAGATGGTTGGAGAATCCGAGATTCTTGAAGAGGAGCACCGTAAGATGTTGTACAAAGAAATTCCGGCTCGCGCTGAAGGCTATGCCTGGAGGCTGGTATATTCAACTACGCGGCACGGGTTTAGCCTAAAGACTTTCTACCGGGAAATGGCACGTCATGATGGACCCGTCTTACTGGCTATTACCGACACCGAAGGCGCCTTGTTCGGTGCCTTTGTACCACAGAGTATTCATCCTAGCGATCATTTCTATGGGACGGGCGAAATGTTTCTTTGGTCGTTCCAGCCTGAGTTTACTAAGTACGCGTGGTCCGGCGACAACCAGTATTTTATTAAGGGGAACCAGGACTCACTAGTGTTTGGTTCTGGCGACGGTGAGTTCGGTCTGTACCTTGATGGAGATCTTTACTATGGCCGTTCAGCACCGTGCAAAACCTTCAGCAATGAAGTGCTCTCAAAAACCAACGATTTCGTCATCAAGTCACTTGAAGCGTGGGGATTCTTCTAGAGCATCGTCAGCAGCGGAAACTCTTCAAAAAGCCAAGCAAGCCCTTATGGATAATGGTTTCCGCTATTCTGATAACGCGAGCACCGCAATGTCGGGACTGAGAGATGAGCTGCTGGTGTTGCATGGCAATTTCGGGCGTGATAACTACTTTACTAAGATTTACGCGTCGGCCAGGACATACTGTGGGTACGTTAGCCTCCGGCTCGTGATGTGACAAAAAATAAAACGAGGAAAGACACCGTTTACTGCACGGCGCAGTGTTGCAGTAGTTGTTAAGGTGCAGCAGCAGCTCCACAATCACACCGTACTTCAGCCGTTATTACTTGATACTAACGATAACTATTATTATTTATATTATTCGTGTAAAACTATTATTATTATATAACTATAAAATGACTGATACCTATGCGCGTATTTGAATTTCGTTGATGTTTAGAATACGATGTGGTGATGTTGATGGTATGGATACGGGAAAGGAGGCCGAAGGTGGCGTCACATGGTCACTCACACACTTCGATAAAAGGAGAAATAACACCCCATTTCAGTCACTTAAAAACGATTCCAACAACACAGTAATAGTTGTCTTTAACAACAACGAACAACGCTAAGAGCAACAATATCAACCAGCACAAAAGGTATGAGCTAAAAAAGACATGACTAATATATATATATATATAATGAAAATTGGCTAGTTGATTTCCGTAGGCGCCAGCCGGGAGAAAGACGATCAGCAATGACAATACGCCAGTAGCCCGCGCTGTTCTCGTTGGAAGTTATTATGGGCAAGGCTAATTTGGGAAACGGTAGGGTATGTGATGCGCGGAACAGTACGGCAGTGTGGAAAATGGCCAGCAAAGAAAATAAATGCGGTAATCGAAGCACTACTTCGACGCGGTTTCTACCACATGAGCAGGTCACGTCGAGAGCAGCAGACGATCCTACTCATCTAGTCATCAATCAATCATTCGTTCATTTATTCAATCAGTTGAAAAAAACATCTGCAACAGCCGATACCAGCAAAAGCCCTACAGATATCAGCATAATGAAAAACAACACCGGATAGCCAATTAAATCGATATAACAATAAGAGGGATGTTCTGGGATGATAATGGTTTGAATGATAATAATCAAGATGCTTATGGGTACAGTGATCGTCGGGATGAATCCGTGGATATCGCACCGGTAACTAGTATGCCGAGGGTGGCCAATTAGAGTTGGGTTATGGGTAAGCCGTTATGACAGGGACAAAAAATGATACTGTCAGAATTCAGTCAAATGCGGAACAAAACTTGCGAGTAATGGTGGAGTACATATTGAGAGAAGTAATCAAGAAGGATAAAACAAACAAGGATGAGGTTAATCAGTCAACATCATTTGAGTTGAATTCGATTCGACCGAATACAGACTCATCAAAATGAAGACAGGCGATCACCCCAGCGCTAGCGGTCACCACGGGTAGAAATGTGTTAGAAAGCGTCACGCGCTATATAGATATATCTACTGTTATATAGTAGTAGCATTAGTATTATTATGAAGTAATAACTAGCAGTTGAAAGTCAGCTGGTCCTTGAGACTAAAGCGACTGAACGATGTTTGTCTAAACGATGATGCGGTGATAAAGTTGTTGGCGAAATGGCCGACCGGCCGACCGACCGCTAATCCGACGCCGGCAGTTATATATACATTTTGAATGTTATCGTTGTGATAGCAGTAGAGAATAGATATATTATATACTGAAGCGACAAACACAAACTATGTTGTTACAAGTAGTAAAAGGAGGAAAAGAAAATGGGTAACTGACGACAAGACAGTTGAAATATCATCTGGCTGTGGATGGAAACATAACGTAAGACTGATAGTACCATTTCGTAGACGGTTACAACCGTGGCGATGATGATGGTGATGATGACGTGGCTGGTGGTGGACGCGAGATAACTTTGACGACAAACGTGAGAAATAGAAAAAACGGAGGGGGCAGAAAGGAAGCTATTCATTTATTATTATCAATAATATATTTATGATTATCAGCAGCAGCAACATCAACATCATCATCCTACTATTATTGCTGAGAGATTCAGGATAGCTTGGAAACAAGCAGAAACAAAGCAAAGATCGTTACGTAACAAACGGAGACCGGAAAAAAAGTGACAACGGAGCTATTACGAATACTATTTTTAATCTGTATCAGAAACCTCCTATAGCACTCGATTTTCTTTATTAAGTCTGGACGTGGAGGACTGTGCAGGAGCGCCACGCTCAAAGCCTTTAACAAACTAACTAACTAACTAACTTTGTTTTGACAATCCTCGATCTCGCAAAAAAGTCTTCTCATAGCAATCAACTGGGTTCTTTAGTTCGTAATAACAGAAATCAATCATCGCTGTGTCAAAAACGGCCGCGCTATAAGTCGGGCTAAGACGCAAGCAAGATTTTACCTTGTCCGCATTATTCCGTGTACTTATCTCGGTTTAGTCAGTATTCTAAGGAAATTCATATTCAAGTCACAAAGGCCGAGTGACTTTAATACCGCACGATTTGAATGCTTTTACTGCGATATATTCAATGTTTTTGTTTATTTATGCGACTCTACGATAAACAACTGAGGCCTTGTGAAAAGTCCGTTCGTATTGCGATCGACAACTTCCGTTTTTAGAGCCAAAGCAACTTTACCTAAATCAAGCACGCTTCTATAATCCCCATTGACGGTTGTTCAACTCCTACTAGAATATCCATACAAATAGGATATAACATGCTGGAAAGTGGCATAACTTGTATAGTTATTTCACTGTGTATCTCTATAAAGTCTGTTTTTTTTTTTTTCCCGAATATGTGATTCAACAACCAGCACAGGCTTTGCGTATCATTCATTTCCTTACGAGCACAAACACGCCATTAGAACGAAGCAAATTTGACAATCTTCTTTCACTTCTCATTGTCCATCGTATCAAATCGAAATACAAGAACTCCAGTATTTTATACACATGTTTCGTAGAAATCACAATCGAGCCACCTATTTGTAATCGGTGATAATCATAAATGCAATGAGAAAACAGCAGCAGACAAACTAATTGAGGAAATATCGCTCCTATACTACAATATACCACTGATGTGATTTTCGAAGTTCTCGGCGAAAAAAGTAGCTCTTGTTAGGCGACAGTCCTCGATGCTATGACAAGTTACAATGGCAGCGACAGTTACTAGGAAACCTCAGATCATCGCTCAAATCAAAGTTTTTGAGTTCAGCTGTTTAGAATAGTTTATAATCAGTTAATTCTGATCTTCTTCTTTTGTTATTATTGTTATTGTTTAATAGCCTGTCTTCCTTTACGGGCATGTAGACGACTTCCTCTACCCAGTACCGGTGACTTGTCTGTATTCGATTTCAATTCTATATTTAAATTAATTCGTCATTTTCTGATATTCTACTGGCTGCATGCAAATAAATATGTACAGATCAAATCGGGTTGGGCCTTCAAGCCCTTCACAACAAATAACGGCTATTGTGTTACGTCATTACGTATTATAAAAAAAAAAAAAAAAAAAAAAAAAAACTTGATGTAGTAGTCGAAAACGCCTTGAGTACGTTCTCAACTTAGGTATTTTGTTGCGCTGACGATGAACGTATTTTCTGACCTGCTTGTGATGTTGTGCATTCTACCTAGTTATAATACGTTAGTCTGTATCATAAGGTAATTCAACAATTACTCGCGAAATAGTTTCGAACGGTTAGCTAAACAGTCTAGCTCAAGTATGCTTTGATACGACTACTGGCCTTATACTGTAGCAGTTTTGAGCGGCTGAAATTAGAATGCGTTCATCAACTAACAGCATCAAGTGCTATTTTTATTTGCTTTTGTCCGCTGAAGTTGACTCCTTATAAAGCTACTTTGCACTTTGCTCCTTTATGAATCTAAACAAGATTCATTTATTTTAGCTAGCTCTCACTATTTGCTATCTGCTCTCCTTTACGTACTTAGTAAGAACACTTACTTATTGCTTTTTAAAGGTTAGACGTATTTCGGTTCTACGCTCGATTTACGTTTGCGGTCCTTTAGCTGTCACAGGTACTTAAGTTAGTAACGTCACTAAATGACCGTTTTTTTTTTTTGCCGTGTTGCTGCTGTTTCTCTAGTTCTATAGGCAAAAAATTAGGATAAGCGGAAAAAGAAGTAGCACACTCAATGTACCACTACTTTCTACCCACGCGCACACGTTTACAACAGTATAATTTATCAGTTTCTGCCAGCAAAGGTGGTCGCTAACACCAAGCCGGCAAATTGATCCTGCCTGCTAAATGGAGCCTTCGTACGCAGGATCTGCCAGGAACTGTGACGAGGAAAAGAGTTAGGCGTGTTGTATGTATGTATGTATGCATGTGTGTGTGTGTGTGTGTGTACGTGTGGGTGTCTGTGAGTATGTGTGTGGTCTGAGTGTGAGTGTGTATGTGAGTGAGTATGTGTGTGTGTGTGTGTGTGTGTGTGTGTGTGTGTGTGTGTGTGTGTGTGTGTGTGTGTGTGTGTGTGTGTGTGTGTGTGTGTGTGTGTGTGTGTGTGTGTGTGTGTGTGTGTGTGTGTGTGTGTGTGTGTGTGTGTGTGTGTGTGTGTGTGTGTGTGTGTGTGTGTGTGTGTGTGTGTGTGTGTGTGTGTGTGTGGGTGTGTGTGGGTGTGTGTGGGTGTGTATATGAGTGAGTATGTGTGTGTGTGTGTGTGTGTGTGTGTGTGTGTGTGTGTGTGTGTGTGTGTGTGTGTGTGTGTGTGTGTGTGTGTGTGTGTGTGTGTGTGTGTGTGTGTGTGTGTGTGTGTGTGTGTGTGTGTGTGTGTGTGTGTGTGTGTGTGTGTGTGTGTGTGTGTGTGTGTGTGTGTGTGTGTGTGTGTGTGTGTGTGTGTGTGTGTGCTAAATACAATATTGACACACGTAGGCTCATTCATGAGTAACCGAATAATATATATAACTGTACAAAATTTAAAATTACGATTGTGATTGTTATATGGTATACTAATAGAGGTATTCATTATTATTTGACTTCTTTGTATTAATAGCCTACTATCCTCCTACAATCTCTATGAATGGTACCGTTTATAGACGCGTTCTTTATATAACAGTACCATTGTTCGTTTACTGGAACGCAAATTCCCCACTTAACAAAAAGCTGGTTTTAATTATCTTAATACCCTGAAAACTGTTCTTCTGTAATGGTATAGTTGTTTTTTTTTGTTGGGAAATCTGCGCAACTCTATCCGTTTTCGACACGGTGACTTCTTTGTTTTATGTTTATTTACCACTAGAAAGTGTTTTATTTTACTATAAATGGGTTCATTCTATTCTCAATCTGTATGTGGTTAGATTTGAGGCTATGGGAGTGCTCGCTTAAAGTAACATCATCGTTTCGCCAATGGAATTCATAGTACATTGTTAAAAACGTGGCAGCGCAGGCGACTTTTCCAAACTGGTTTTGTCTGTCTGTTTGTACACATTGTGCAAAGAAAGATGTTATGCCATTTCGGTGAGTCCCGTATCGTTGAGAGATGACAATCCATATTTGACTTATTGATTGATTGATTGCCTACCTGTTGACTGATACGTTACTGAAGACGCATTATTAAGCAAAATAAGATATAGAGGACGATGGCATTCGGCTGAGCAAGTAACAGCTACTACAGATTATACTCCACCAGTTAACAGTGTCAGCTTATCACCAGCTGCTACAACAGCTGAAACGTTTGTACTAACACCAACAACAAACGCAGAAATATTCACATAAGGATTAAAACAAAAACAACAAACATCTTCGGTATATCTTGGTCCTCTTACCTGTATATAATTCTTTTTCTAGTTGTCCAGTGCTCTTCGCTACTGTTTCACATGCAGACAAATTTCGAATATAAAAGTTCTGTTTTGTAATCTCGTTCTATATAACCGTCTTGCCTTGAGGCAAACATAAAGCAGACAAAATTGCTACTGCTTCTCGATCTAACGTTTCTTCTGTCCAATATAGTCTAGCACAAAAAGTATCCGAGCTCGACGAGCTATGGATGAAGCAAACATTTAATTCTCTCTTTTAACATTTGATTCATATTCAATACAATAGAGCTACCAACAATAATAACTTGTGTTGTAAGGACACGTTGTTATATCTGGTCTGATTTCACGAGCAGATTTGCTAATCAAAGAATGGACATTAGGACAATGATTTCAAGGACCAATGAAGTGCTCGCAGTGAAAACCCATCAGGCTACTACAACACTAACTAAAATGAAGGTATAGGTATTGTCAGTTCTTATCAGAAGCTGGGACACAAGTCAAATACAGTAGTAGTACTAAGGCTACACAAGGCGATACAAGCTTTTATCAGAGAAGGTTCTATGAGCAGGAATTAGACGCATCAATCTACCTTCGTGATTTCCTATTGCTCCTCTTAGCTACGGTAACCGTCCACGGCAGAGAGAAAAATTCAGGTTAATTTTCCTAAGTGTAACAGTGCATTTATCAAACACGCTGCGTTAACACTGCTAATCTGTGTTCCCTGCTATAAATGCTTTGGCAAAGTGATCTGTGTTGCTATGCTAAGCGAAGCCCAGCAAAGATTCAAGTGAGACCTGCTCATTGAATCATATTGAACCGTGTAACATTCTTAATACAAATGTTCCGGAGTACTGGGGTGAGCTTAACGAAATGCAGTTTGACTTTGTTTTGATAATGACTGTTGAAACAATGCCCTCGGACGTCTATTGGCACCTTGATGCGGGTTTCATTCATTCATTTATTCATAGTTCGCAAGATAATTGAAGCTAATCTACATTCTGACGTCCTATTTTTGCAGTTACGCTAGTGTATAGGACCTGCGTCCTTAGTCCGGTTCACCTGTAGTAGCAACAGTTGGGAAAAACAAAAAAAACGCCACTAGCAACAACTTTCTCTATTGTTCCCGCTCAGTCGATGGTGAAAACGACGACCACCACACACGAAGCTATAAGGCGTTTCTTATGCGGATGATGCTGCTGTTCAGCCCCAGTCAAACGCTTCTGATTCAAAGGCTGTACAACTAGAGCGACTCAAGGCTATGACGCACGTATAAAAAAATCTGCAAAAGCAAAGGCAACAGAGACATGTAAAATAACAAGTATTCAATTATCAAGTTCACAGCAGTATTGACTCACAGGACGTTGCTTTGCGAGATAGTTTACATGATATCATGTCCGCCATGAATAGTATTCACCCTATTAATGTCGACAACAAGGGTTCTATGTTCTGCGAGTGAAACAGAGACTACTAACTGTAACATTCTTAGATGTACCTCTATAAGATCATTTTGCTTTTACGTGGTAAAGACGCAATAGTATGACAATTGAAAATGGCTCAGCCAAACACTTCAGGAACCGATCAGTGATCGTTTCGAACGTGATACGTTTGGTATGATATTTAAACAAACCGAATTCCGCTACACCTCCTTTACTACAACTACCGCAGGAACTTATCTATCAATCGATCTATCCGTCGAACCCAATGTTAATTGCTTTACTATTGAGCTCGTATATGGCCAACGGCTCAGGGTACCAGCTGTCCCTGATGATACCATATATAGACAGATGACCCAGTTGGGTACAGCTGCCGGTGAAGCATCTACCCGTTTGGTTTTGTCCTTAGCAGTTGATTATCATGTAACACGTACATTTATACATACTGTTTCAGCCGTTAAACAGTTGTTATATGCTTAATAGCACTTCAGTGCCAAATAGGCTACGTTGGCGATTGCAAAGCTGATTGTTGTCTTATCAGAAGAATTTGTATATACAAATCCGAACGAGTTTCCCTGTCGATAGGCCCCGTTGCATCATATGGTATTACGCCCTCAATCGATACGACGAGATGACATATGCACGGCGCAATGTTATTATTGGCGGATTATTTAATTATAAAACAGTTTGACTGATCTTTTTCTCTTTTCAGATAACAAGTATTCTGAAGTAAACAAGTATTTGATCCTTTAATGTGATGCAGGGTGAGAAGTACTTGATGGTTTGCAGTTGAAGGCTACGTACTGCAATTTCAGGATGGATGATGTATTTATTACACATCATGGCGCATAGGGAACAGAGACCGCATTGTCGTATAAGCAAAAGTAGGCAATCAAAAATGATAAAGTTTTATCAAGTCTTGATATTTGAGGACGATCAATGTACAATCAAACGGTATTATCAACGCCGAATAGCTGTTTATTGTTCAGTCTGATTGTCGGACTCGTCGGTACAAAACCACTATGCGCCATTCTATCAAAAAGGATACTTTTGTGATGGAGTGGTCCTTCTTTGAACATAATCATTTGTGGTAAGCCGCAGACGGAGCAGACAAAGCTTGTTGCGAACAACGAACTTCGTAAACAGCAGCACTCGATGGGTCCTGTTATTTATTACGACGTTCAATAGTAGACGGTCCTAATATTGAAGCAACAACAGTTGACAATGCTTTGCTCATTCACCACAAACGAATGAACAGTCCGTATAGGACTGAACGAGGATCAATTAGGACTCATAACAAAACTGGAGCTATTGACTCTCAATGACTAACTGTACGGCGAGGGATGACGCGTCTCACTTTCAGAAAAAAAAAAACAGTACGGAACAATATCAGCCGGTACGTGTTCTGCGGCAGCGACAAGCAATCGCGTGAATAAAGCAGCTCTTCATGTTGTAACTTTGCGCATAGACACACAAACAAACATGATAATAAATATGCATACTGGAAAGATATCGTATTAGCAAAGGTTGTCAGTACCGGGCGGCAGAAGATATATAGCTAAACGAATACATAATTAACAATAGCAACGGCAGGCGTTGACGATATTGGAAACAAATGGTGATGGACGGTAAACAGTTAACGGAACACCGATGGAGAGAATGGCTGGTCACCAACAATGACCATCAAGTGTTAGACATAAAGGGGGAAAACAGGCGAGAAATGCACACAAACAAACAGCGCCCCATTTCATGGCTTAACAAAAAAATAACAGCCCGTTAACCGAGTAAACAGAACCGGAAGCGCCAGTAGCATATATAACCTGTAATAGCAACAAAAACAACCACAACAGTATCATCAGCAGTACGTAACACGGACATAACGGACACACTGGCGACGCAAATGTTTCGCAGTTGACCGCCATCACACCTCTGTACTGATCACCAGTTGGCAATTAATATTGCACTGGACGTTCGTAGTCTAAATACACACGCTGTATACACACACACATACACACGTACACACACATACACACACGCATATATACGCATATATATAGAGGGCGAGAACGTGAGTTAACGAGAGAGCGAGCAAGCGACAAATAAATAAATATATATATATATATATATATATACATACATACAGAGCGAGAGAGAGAGAGAGAGAGAGAAAGAGAGAGAGAGAGAGACAGAGAGAGAGAATCCATTATGATGGAAAGAGGTGTAAGTTATTGCACCGCTGGTAGAAAGAAGTATATATAGAATTCAATATATTTAAAAAAACTATATGACATATTTTGTATTTGTGCTAAACTAACGATAACAGCAACACCGGCACCATCAACATGTCGTACAACGAGGTCGGCAAGAAGGGTTCTGCCGAAATGAACGATGAGTGGGCGACAAAGGGACGCATTGCAACCGCAAATGGTGATGGTAGCTTGGTTGAAAGGCGGAATCCACAAAACGTAGTGATGCACTCTGTCATCTCCCTCCGACGAAAGTCGACGATCCTATTGCTATGGTGAAAGTGCCAATCGGTGAACGGACGATCGACCGATTTCTAGAGGTTAGTTGGGTAAAATTAAGGACGCCGTAAGGTGCGGAGCGGAAATGCACTCTTCTAGAGACCTGAGGACGCAGAGAAGCAATGTTGCCGTCGTTATCAGCGATGTTGGACCGAAAAGCGCAATTAGACAAGATCTGAAAAAAGATCCCGACGATTATAGTCGCGCAACAAACGGTGAAGGCCACTTATCGCCTTCGAAACAGCGAACATGTTAAGACGAGAGGCCAATAAGGATCTGCGAATGCACATTCAATGCATTTAGCACCAGATTGATTTTCCAAAGCAAGCTTTCATACAACTTCTCAAAGGGTTGTTTTTGAAGCAATGCATTTTATTGGTTGCTTTTAAGTTAATGTGTTTGTCACGCGCGTAAAAGGAAAACTACGCAAGAAGATTAGAAGGGCGACGTTTTGCAAGTAAACTTCTGCGTACTCAGAGGCTTCAGATTAGAATTGAACGAAAAGCTATGAAGCCAATTGCGTAGTGGGTAGCTAGTCAGAGAAGTAGAAGGAACGCGCCGACATTGCGGGGACGACAGAGCAAACTAAGTAACCAGCACAGTCCAGTAGCGACAATAAATTTTATGTAAATATATT
Source organism: Varroa destructor (assembly GCF_002443255.2). Classification (NCBI taxonomy): domain Eukaryota; kingdom Metazoa; phylum Arthropoda; class Arachnida; order Mesostigmata; family Varroidae; genus Varroa; species Varroa destructor. Next base: position 6,073,341 of record NW_019211458.1, read on the forward strand.
AAGAAAAACACATTGTTGCAAAAGGTGTTTTTCCGATTTCAGCCTATGCTGGGCATATAATACCTTTCAGCCCCAGTTAATCGCTAGTCGCTAGCAGTCGGTTCCTGTCGTCATAACATTTTTGGTGGCATCTCGAGAGGGTACGAAGGCGAGAGAATAAACGACCTATCTTGCCGCTTGTTGGTAGATTCATGGAAAGGCGAGAACCCCTGATTTTGACCGTAGCCGGCCATCCAAATAGTTGGAAGGACTTGCGTATCCGGTGACGGGCCAGTAGTGCCCACAGCAGGAAGTTACGTGGCGGAGCGGTAGCACCTACGCAGCCGCGTTATTGTAGGGTACAATTTAGAGAAAATGCCCGCGGCGGATAATTAGAATGTTTTTGAGCAGGAACTGAGATAAGACTTCCCTTAAACAAATCCTTCGAACGTATGGCTACAAAAGGATGCGTTTCTTGCCAACATCAAACGGGCTCTGATAACCAAGAGGGAGCTCGGTCACAGTAGAATCAAAAAAACAGCACATTATACTTAACAGAGATCATAGGGTACGATGTTTCTTGATCTTAGTCGTAATACAGCTCCAGTTAGTTTATAAAGTCAGTTTGAATTGAATACAGAACTTTTCTTTTGCTGTCACACGTTCGAAGAACTGGGTGGAGCGAGCAAGTCAGAATGGTCGACCAATGCGTGTTGCGCTGAACTGTCAAAACCGGTAGCGGCAGCAGTTGGTTAGGACAAAACAACTTCTTGCGCTGGTGAAGTTGTCCACTCGTCTCCCAAGAATACGTTTATAAGTAACCGACCAGCTGGAAGATTGGAAAAACCAACCGGCCGAAACCGGATATACATTTATTGTAACAATATCTATCCATACATGTATCAGTATAGTTTTTGGCTTATCTAAAGTTGGTCATTAAATGCTGTTGGCAAACAACCTAGCCATGGTAAACGATCGAAACATAGAAAACCCTGCTAAAAAAAGCTTCTTAACATCAAAAACATTGAAAGGACATTAGGTGAATAATGGCTATCGACCCACGAAATTTTTCGGATGAACTGCGATATACTGTCCTACTCAACCCTCTATCTAACTATAAAATTGCATTAGATACTATCGAACAGATCGGGTCATCCGAGTTCAAGATAGTCGCAAGAAATCATTCGTCTGGCTGATACGACCCGAATAGTGTTCTAAGCGTACAGAGAGGGATGCCATTCGAAGGGAAAACCATCAACTGGCCATATGCCGAAACCGTGGAGGCATTAAATCAAGTTCAAGTTTAGTGGAGGAGAGAAAATTTCAAAATGCTACTGTACAAAATAAAGTTATTTTTCCATTTCCAGACAGGCCCGGTGTTTCGTTGTTGTTGTTGTTGTTGTTGTTGTTGTTGTTCTCTTCCTCCAGGCGCTGTTGCCCTAGTTGGTGTTATGAGACGACTGAAGAGGGTATAGCTACGTTGCTGGACTGCTATCGTTAAGTTGACAGGATAGACGCCCTGGCTCACTGCACCAATTAACTACATCTTCGTGTACCCTTAGCTCACTGTAATAATGTCAGCTAGAGCCAGTGCTCACAAATCGTAGAAAAAAGAACGTTCAAGATAAATAGCGTTCATACTGGTGCACGTACGTTCTATGACAGATCGTGACAAAAATCATAGAAATAAACTACCCGGAATATAATTAATATTTTTTTAAAATTAGCAACGTCTTGTGAAGTACCATGAAATAAGTAAGCACTGAGAATGCAACAAAATTTTTTCCTATTATTTCGAGCAATTTCCCAGTCGCCACGTGCTGTACGATCAGCTTGAAGACTATTCATAAAAAGCAATGCAGTCTCCTCAGAAAAACAGGGTACAGACACATTCAAACTAGCCCGCCATTCTTTTAACCATGACAATGAACTATTTGGCCTTCCATGCAAGGATCACGCTGTGCTGCCTGGAGAAAGTACTCGAACAGTATGAGTAACACCTGAGCAAGTCATTACCGTAGGATAAGAAGCAGATAGTTTGTGCGTGTTGTAGGAAGCCGCAGCTATATTCTTATTGCTACATCATCATTGTGCTAGCGAAAGTTATATAGTACTAAGAGCAATAATACAAGCACCTGTAGTGATAACCAGTTCGTGCTCATGGGGGTTTTTAGATGAATAACTATTTCCGAAAAGAATGGCATCCCCATCAGTTTGCAGCTGAAAGGAGTTGTTTAGACACAACAAATTCGCGCACACTGACGTATAGTGGCCGTCTTTGCTTTTCTAATTTTTCATTTGTTGTTTCTCTATGTTTGCTAATGCGCTTCTATACCTTATACTCTGTAAGGCTATTGTCAACATTTCGTCTGGGTCACGAAGTTTTGTTTACATCACTTCTACTACTTGATTGATAAGTATATCAAAGAGCAAAATACTCCACCCTTTTTAAATGTCAAAAAGCTATGAAAGCAGCTAGAGATATTTGCTTTTACGTACGCCGAGGTAATTTTTAAATAGTACTGTCAGCTGCAAAATTTTCGGTGTACACGTGAGAACTCGGTTTAAGCTAAAAAAAAAAAGGGTATCGAAAAAAATGTGTTTTTCACTACAGATATGCCTATTTTTGTAATTTAAGGCAAGGGTAAATTTTTTATGGTCAAGGGACTCGTGACAATGGTCTTTTAGTAGTTAAGTAAACGTTTTTTTTTTTTAATAGGATCCCCTTGTTAATGAGATTAAGTAGAATGGAGGTTGTTAGAAAATATTCTATTTAGACTAATATTTGTTCAAATGTTGAGGGAAGGTCGATCTGATGTCTAGTTTTTGTTAGACATTGTTATTCTGTCATTCATGTATTAAGAATACTGCTTACAGACACACACACACACACAAACACTAAAAAAAACTCGTTAACGTTTTCGTTATCATTTATTTATTTATTTTCTGGTCAATTCCCAACCCTATTTGAAATCAATTTTTAAAGGGGACTGTATATAGAGCATAAGAATAATTTTAGGTAGGCGACCTCTAAACAATCTTTTTAACGATTAATTATCATCAATAGAGCAAATTAATCTTTTTTTTTTTGTTGATTTTTCTGGCCCAGAAGGTCAGAGATAGCTAACATGATCTGGGATCGGATAATAAAATGCAGGCTGTAACATTTGGCGAATGAACAAGAATGGCCTAGTGTAGTAAATAAATAGACAGCATGCAATAATCTGTTCGTTCTCAACCTCGTTCCTTGTTCAAACAACTGAACAGACAAGCATTTTATTAAAAGAAAAATTGCTTTTTCTAAATCATGCTCTGTTCTCCACCTCCACCACCACCAACAACAACAACAACGGTACTTTCTTGCTCACAGTTGTAGCCTGTTTCCTTTCTTCTCTGTTTAATTGCTGTGTTACTGTAGTTGTCTCTGAGAACCAGGCCTTATATGATATTTAACGGATGATCGAGACCTTTGCTTCGATGACATCGCGGCCTGTGTGTGAATAGGCTGCCATTCGCCATTGATAGGTTGCGGCTGTTGCTAGATATAACAATAACAACAGTTTACTTTATGATAAGCCTATCTGAATTGTTATCATCAACATCATCGTCGACACCTTACGATTTCTCGTAAACCGTCGTAAACCCAAGCGTTAATGTCTGTTAAATAGGAAGATTATGCACGGCAGTTGCAAAGCGTTTGAAATTTTCTCATATGGCTAAGAGTATTTTGTCAAAGCGCGTTACTAATCAGAATCTACATTAAGTGAATATGTTTCGAAATAAAAATTTTACCGTAACAGCGTGCTAGTCTTATCGCACGATAATACAGTGAAGAGAACAGGAACTATCCAATATAAAAGACGATGACGACGACAATAACAATAATGAAAGGAATACCGAGTAATAACGATGAATAAGGGCATAGAACTCGCAGCATACATATGTAAAGGAATCTGTGCTTAGTGTGAATAGTCTTACCCGACTATCTTACCCGGTTATCTTAACCGACGACGAGCAATGTTCTGCCACGAGATCGCGGGTGTCTGATTGAGAAAAGGCGGAACACAAATAAAAGGTAACTTGACGGTGTTCGCGCACTTGTTTCACAGTAGCAGAATCTGTGCAGTCCTGCTAACCAATTGTGTATAGACATTTTTGGGCAATTCGTATGGGGATTTCACAAATAATAGACCTCTAGACCCAGAAGGAGGCACCATCTAGCGGCGTGAAAATGCATTACGATAAGGCATAATTCGATGTGGCATTAAAAATGGATGGCTTTATGACAGAAGGACGAGAAAGCCGCTAAGAGCTTTCGCATAGGCATATTCACTCGAACCCGCTGAAGCAAAGGCGGTCTCTATTGAAAAGCAGCGCTTTCATGTATGCACGATGCGCTGTAGTGTCAATGATGTCCTAAAGTTCTTCAAAAACGGACAAAGACTGGCTTAGCAAAATTAATTAATACATTGATGGGTACGTACACGCACGTACACGCGACACAACAACGTGCTATGTCGGCGAACACCAAAACAGTGACCAATAACTATATAATAAAAGCATACCGTTTCCCTTGATTCACGTGCGCATGCCTGCACACACACACACACAAAGACATACATATATATAACCATTATATATATAAATCAATCAGTGTGCTAATAAAGGTCAAAACGGTAATTGCGAGCTATAACTACCAACGACGGCCACGGCAGAAGTCGACGCAGCTGATGACCACAACAACGGTAATTACAGTTACAACGGAAACGTTTAAGTTGAAGTCACTGCTATTGTTAAGTAGGTCCACGCAACTGGAGGCCAACTGCGGCAGCTGTTATTGTAGCTCATACCGGCGTGGCGTCACGATAAACATAAACTGGCGCCTTATAGATGACGATCACTTGATTACTAGTTCTGCGCTAAGGCAAAATCATAATGCCGACAAATTATTGTGATGATGATGCTTTTGTGGCACGGAACGAAGACTTGCGAAAAAGAAGTCAGAAGGAGGAGCCGATAAGATGAACGGACGAATAGCAATGCAGATGTGCAGCATAAAACATAGAAAAGCAGAATGTGCGCTGATGAAGATTGAGAAAAACAAGAGGAACCAATAAACTGACACAAACGACGTCAACAACAGAAGTCTAAAATCACGGTGTTTTCATTACGTATATAAGCAAACACCTAGGTACGATCGGCAAAATGTAGTGTTTAAAACCAATTGTCCATGTTTCTAACGGCCCACTCACTTGAACAGTTGTTACTATCCAACTAAACTGAGCACGACACCGTGACAATGACAATTTCGCGGGCAACGGCTTGTCACGTTTTGTGGTAGGCAATCTCTGAGGCTTATCTGTCAAAATTTACGAGGTTTTGCCCATTGATTTGTACGGCGTCTATCTGAGAAATATTTCCTCCGGAGAATTTGTTTAGTTTGTGTCAGTTAATTTTGCGATACAAATATTTATAACGACAAGAAATTCAGATGAGTAGCTAATCGCAAAGGCTGCCATAGAACGTCGTTCATTATAGATAAGGACGATAGAATGGCTAGTGAATTTTTCAAAACTATCATTTTCGACCTTTTGTCAGCACTCGATAGATATTCGGTAATTTGACTAAATAGTTAGGTCTAGAAATCGATAGCCTAATATAAACTTAAGTCAGAAAGGCACTGCCATGCTCAGTCTACAATACCATCTTTGAAGTTTTTCTATTAGTGGTGACATTAGAGAACCTGTCGATTACTGCACTGTTTCTTTGTCTGCTTGCTTGTCTTTTAAACATAGATCCTCGATCGGTAGATTTTTTTTGCAGAATAATAGCATTGGACAACTGTTGAAAAACAGGTAAAAAAAGAAACATATATTGTAAGCTTATTATACTTGGATTTTAATATCGTTACGCTGATATAATTTGTTCCCGGCTAAAGCCGGCTAGAAACGAGTTTATCCGTTTCGAGTTGAATCTCTTTCAAAGTAAACCGTCAAACATTTTACTTAATGACGGGATAATGTGATAGCCCATGTTCAGAAATCGGGCCATGCACCTGATTCTTCCGGATCCTCATACCCGTATATATATATATATATATATATATATATATATATATATATATATAAGCGTGATTACCTTCATTAATTAAGCGCTACAAATATCCAGCCTGAACTCTTCGCTGAGCCAGTAAGACTATATAATACGTGACCAAAGATCACAGAAAAACACGCTTGTCATCTTCGAACTGTACCTGTGAATTTATCGCTAATATCGTCGTATTATCAAACAGCAGATAATTTCATGCTATTTTCAGTTAAGTACATTAAAGCCAAATTAACGAGAATACGATCTCTTAAATGAGCTTCATTTACGTTTTCGATATGTAGTACAAGATATACCGCGAACCGGTATATCTTGTACTATTTAGTATAATTTTCTCTAACTTGAATCTCATTAATTGCGTTATATTTGGAACTTATTAGTTATTTAGCAGTTTTCACACCGTCGAATTTGATATGACGTAGAGAATAATAGTTTGCATGCATACAAACAAGAACTCACACAGTTTAGGAGGCAACGTGCCGCGATTGTTATGCCAAAACACGCATGGCCAGCTACCCTGCCCTATTTACATGTTTGTTTGCCATAGTTCATTTGCTTGTTGACGTAGCGTCTGCAGAAGATGCACGCGCGCATGTTGGATCGTATCATATTGTCATCATCATCCGTAGTACTGACTAACGGCTAGCAGGTCTTTTTCCCTAATCTGTGTATGTGTATGTGTCTAACCAGTCCGACGACTGCAGTCTCTCTTGGTACACGCGACTTGTAAGGTAGGTTTAACTTGATTTCCTCTTAATTTGAAACGGGTCACAATGTTTTTATCGTGTGCAATTGTTCCCCTTGCGCTAACTACGAGAAATACCCATATAAATTGAGAGCAAATACGATGAATGCTTATAGTGTGGGCATCAATGATGTGTCAATATACTGCGCCGCAGTTTGATCAGTGGACTGAATCTGATACAGGTAATGTTTAGGCGTTACGTTACCCTTCAAGAGCTGGTTCTGTTAATGTAAGTATCGCAAGTATAGCTTAGCTGTGTACTGTTGTTACTATGACTGTTCTGCAGTCAGTACGTTGCTATACATTTAAAGCTAGTGATTGTTTGGCGCCAATCATCGTAAAATATAGCTATATCTATTTAGCTTAATATACGGAAAAGTTTCCTCTTCGTATTGAAGTATCACCGGCAGCTCCATGGGTAGCTGAACGGAAGAAACTATTATTCCTTGCTCGCCCTTCAGTGACTCATTCAAGCATACCATGTTTAAAATACGAGTTAACATGTGCGCCCACAATAAGTTACCGACATATTTCACCCTATTTTTGTTTGGACTCTCTGCTTCAACTTTATTTTTCACCTATTCGTACGCAAATTACGTCCAGCAAAAACGAGACTAGGATTTCCACAGTTTATGGCCTTTTTTCAAGTGACACCTATTGGCGTATGCTATGATTTCGATATATATATACATGCTTTACTTACTTATCTTTAGTGTAAGCCATGCGAGAAAAGAAATACAGCCGTTCGATATTTAGTGTATAGTAGTAACATTTCTGCACATTTATTATTGCGGTGGTACTTTTATGGTGAGTGAGCTGCAGGCTGCAGCATGATCACTGCACAAGTAAACGTATGAGAATAACCGTGCTTAAGTGCAATATCAGACTAAATACTATTTCTCTATGTGACGTGTGTATCGTTCAAAAATAAATAAGTTACCACCTCTATTGCAGGTGTTGCGAAAATGTCCACAGTTCTGACAGCAGACGGTCCGGCTCGAGGCGTCATTGTACATTTAAATCGCGATTGTCGAGAAGGCGAAATCAAGGTAAACCGTACGGACCGTATAAACGACGTAATTCCGTTTCTCTATGCCGACGTTCTGCTTGACCCCAGATATCTATCGGACATTCAGCTTGGCCTAATCGTTACCTTTATGATCCGCACCTCAAAAGTACAGAAGGACGACAAAGTCATTCAACGTCGCCGGGCCATCAATGTAAGTAACTGAACGTGGTAACGAATATCGTTTAAAAGTGTCTGGAAGTGTAAAAAAAAATTTGCCGTTGACCATTGTAATCTCTGCTATCTTTATTTTACCTGATCCACAAACGCACAATTAACCGACAGTATTGAGCGATTCTAACTAAAAGTAATACTGGTACAAGCTCTCCTAATACCAAATTGAAAGATGTAAAGACTGAAATTCTATGTCGGCTACAGTGGGCCTACATAAAGCTGTTAGATACTGCACTTATACAATTTGAGTAAGCAAGATCTGATGCTGTGTAAATATTATCTGTATCATTATCTTTCACAGGTGGTTCTTGCAGAGGATATGGAGTTTAATGGTGTAGTTTCTAAAATAGACTACAATGACGAAAAGGGAGAAATTCATGTTGAAGGTCTATCGACGCCTCTAGGCTTTCGGCTCATCCATATGCCTCCTGATACCGAGTTCAGCTTGGTCCGTGAAGGCGATAGCGTGCGTGTGGAGATTGGATTTTGGAACTTCGTATGTATACGAAAACCGCCTCTGCCGAATGCTGTGACGCTCGTTGGGGAGGCTGCTAAAAGGCAGCGGAACTTTAAACGAAGCAATGCTACGCAACCTTCAAATCATCGCGATGGGGGGGAAGAGTCGCCTCGTATACCGCGAAGACCGGCACTCCGACGTGCAGCCAGCAATAGCAATCTCGAAGACAAAACTGATGACTCCGATGTCCCCGAACCACGGTCTCGTACAAGAAGTCTTGAGGATGGCTTCTCAAGACGAGCTTACAAAGGTGTCGTAGGCTCAACAAGTGTAACGTCGTTATCTCAGGACCCATTCTGTCATGCTCCTATTAATCCTCACGTCCCTATATGTCCAGGTGCGCCCTGTATGATATCTCAACACACTTTTCCGACTGGGAACTTAACTGACGCTCGAGCATTTCAAGGATGGAATACGATGAGATCGGCATGTCAGGCTGCAGGTTTCCCGCACACAACTCATCATTCGGGTGGCGCCGGACTATATCATTCAGGCCTTCATCATCAACAATTCCTCGCTCATCCTGCTGCAAACTTCTATCAGCGAAATTCAAGTGTTTATAGAAATGAGCCCAATCTCCTTGTTGAGTTAAATGCCATTGAACCAGAGCCATTAAGGGCACAAGGAGGACCCTCTACCGGGGACGACACGATTATCGAAATGACTGTCAACGAACTTAGAGATGTCGTGCGAAGAGCGCGAGCACGTCAAATTTAGGAATATATATATATATATATATATATATGAAGGGTTACTAAGCGCCTTCGGAAATCACATACTTTTATAGATTACCAGTGCTTAACTTTTTCCTTGCACTTAGTACAGATTGTTTGCATATTTGGACTGCATAAAAAATTTGTTGGCTCAATCTTAATGACCACCTTATAATTCTACATTCTAAACTTTTAACCGACCGAGCGAAGCAGGCTCCCGACAATACTGAGTGCGTCGTAGCCTGCTGACTTAAGACATCTATGCCAGGCTATTTTAGATTAAAAAGTGATTCAATCCCTACAGACGAAACAGATGCATGAATACTTCATAACTTATTAGGTATATTCGGTTAGTTTATACTGGTCATCTTGCGTAGTAGTCTATGCAAGACTACGCACATTGAGGGTGCATTCAAGCATCTATATATAATGAATAAAGAACGGGTTATTTGGGAATCGCCGACGACTTGTTGTTTCAAAATTTTGTAGAATGTTTCAGTCATTTTTGATCAGCATGGAAGCTGCACTCTCTTACCACGAAAAGACCGCATGAGTGGAGAATACTTCTCAGTACAGCGAATACAATACGTGCCCCAATTAAGAGGGGCTAAATTTTTGAAAGAGACAACAGTTGATCATAGACAAATTTACCTCGGCAGCCAATAACAAGACACGCATTAGAATACGCCTAAAGTAACCTATAAGGTGCGAAATGCTTTCGCTTCTTAATGTGTCAATTTAGGGAAGGAAAAAGGACAACGGGCAAACGTTTTGTCGCGAAAAACACGTAAAATTACAGGTTTCTAGTAATTGTTAAGAATAAACTTTATAGTAGGTTTTAATCACTGGTCTTCAGGGCATTTTCGAACGTCAACACGTTATGCTTGCCTACGTGGACGTTTGCAACACTAATGTTTGATTGACATTGGCAATACCCAGCGTTTTTATCAGGTTTTTTTAGTTAGTAACAACGCGCAAATCGATCGCAACGCAGGACGTACTTGCATTCACATGCCATGTTTCGCCTACAATAGAAGCATCAGCAACATAGGTTTTATCAAAGACTTCAATCCCAGCGGGGATTTCGTTAGATATAGCTAGCTCTCTGGATGACAGGTAAAGGTGAGCGCGCATTATCAGACCCATCTAAATGCGATCGGCGAACGAAAAATGTCTATATAGTTTTGGCCGTGTTAAGTGTTATGGCTTTTTACTTAAACACTAAGACGTTGGTGAAGGGCATCAGATGCTGCTGCCGTTAAGCATTGCTCTGAACGGCAGACCGCTTTCAACATGAAACGAACTGTGTCTACGCACGGTTTTACACGTTCGTATGTTTCTAAATTTAGTTTGTAAGTACGTTACCACTAGTAGTATAGGAAGGACTAGCCATTGCTAACCGCCCAAAATTGTGTATATCACAAGAAGGGTCAAATCCAGCTTGACTGATTCCGACTAAAAACAGATTTCTCTGTGTTTCACGCCCTCTCTTCGAACTGGATGATATAGCCTCTGATAAGCATTCATAAAGAAAGGATCGTTGTAGTAATCCACAGCATGCTTTTTTTGTGCCTAATTGCTTACATTTATACATTTTGAGATTCTCTATTTTACTAAAGAGCGTCTTCACTGAAAATGGGCTATACAAGTCGTTGAACACAACCTACTGAGAGACGACTTTCCACGCTTGCGGAGAGCCCCTTTACTCAAGCAGTTAGAACATCTCTGTTAAGGTAATATTGAGTGCCAGGTATTCCGCAGGATTCTGTAGAAATTTTGCAATATTAATAACTACATTTTAGAGTAAGAGGCTGTCTCTAGAGCAGTTAGTCATTCTCCCGAGTTATCGAGCCCGTCGAATATGCGCGCGCCAGTACAGAGGTCTGGTGTTTGCTCTTCAATTCATAATATTACTAAGAATAGCAATAACTTATACCATCTAATGAAAAACAAATAGATGAGCACTGAACTTTACATATTTATATTAGTTAATTTATTTATTACGTAGACGCGGGAGATATATTATTAT
>NW_019211458.1:6084768-6146538 GCF_002443255.2 Varroa destructor
TATATATAGTTATTGTCAGCAGCAGCATCATCATTATCATCATACACACGCAGGTCATATGTTTGGAGTAAGACTATTTGCCTGATGTTTCAGTTTGTTTTAGTCATTATATCTAACTAGATGTTTTTTTATTCCTTTTTTAATAACTATACAAATCTGTCCCAATATGTACTTCCTACTCAATGAACATATGCACATCTTCTTGCAGTCAAAAGCTACGTGTCTCTTTTTTACCTCACGAAGGTGATACCACCGTTTTGTCATATACACTATCATCACCGTCGTCATTACTACTACTATTATTAGCCCCATTAATTATAATAATTGACACTTCTATTGCCCTTGCCAGGTGGCGGCATCCTGGATCGGTTAAAGACCTTCAGCCAACTCAAGTCTGGATAGCATAATCCTTTATAAGGACGCTATAAGTATTCGGATTGATACTTGAATTTTTCATCTGTGTTCTTCTTTGAATTAACCCGACCCTTTCAGTAAGAGCTATGGAGATTCCCGTCACTGTTCGATGCTTGACGCATATTTTATGCTCGCTTAATAATGATCGTACGAGACTGAACTAATTGCGCTACGTCGTTGCTAAAATAAAGCGAAGACTCTCGCAACCCGCAATCACGATCTATTATCATCACCAATTCCCGCCTCACTCTGAATGCAGTCCCTAGTTAGTCTTAAATTTGCTTCATGTTTTTGTTAAGATTGCTCGCATCGAAGGAGATGATGATTTACGTTAGGAAAAGCGTAACAGAGTAGTAGGTTTTGTCCCCGCCTCGTTTTCAGGGCTTTTCCCATTTGGGATTCGAAAAATGGGCAACGAACTATATGGAACTAAACACTAGCTACTTCAATATTTTACTCTGCGACGGTTTTTGTTAATATTGCTGTTATCGGTGTTTCAGTTAGTGTGTGCCCCAACCAAGCTTCCGATATAATATCATTACTCTAGTTGTGCATGCGTTCTCGTTTTGTAAACGATGCCACTAATCTAAACACTATTCAGTATTAAACAAACAGAAACTATTTTCTACTAAAAATATTTTTTTTTTTTTTCAAAATAAAAACCAGACAACATATCACTGTCAAAAATGACATAACAATCCTAGTGTTTTTAGTGACTAATATACACAAAAGAGGCTGACCAATCGTTGCGCACCCAACATATGAACGATTATCTATAAACCACAAACGGACGGAAAGTGTTTTCAAAATGCGAAAAAAAAAAAAATTCTAATAATAAGCGTAAAGTGTAAATGCTACATATTCATAAGAGTCATATAAAATCTACATATGATTCGATCTACGTTTGCCATCAGGCGTTCCCGCTGTTAGCATGCTATTGCTACCGCTGGAACTTACACAGAATGCTTTCTAAAACTCATGACTCCAATAAATTAAAGTTCTAAGTACACAGAACGTAATACCAACTATTTACAGTTTAAAGTGCCTGTTTTGATGAAAGTTAGTCATCAAGCAACTTCCGCCGGCCTCCCGCACGTTGACATATACACATGATTTCAATTCTACTATTATTTATGGCTTAATCAGATCTTAGCAACAGAGGCGATAGGCTAAAAACGACGGAACTACGCCAATTTAAGCGAACTGACGCCTGAGTGTACAGCCACCAGCCATGATTATCTAACGCCGAAATGGATTTGGCCACCCTTTAGACCACATTGATAAGTTATCGGTAAAATATTACTACCAGAACGGTGAAAGAAACTATCCTAAGCAATGCAATTCCTTTATGCAAACAAGACTTATGAATCATCAAAGGCTTGTACGATACGAACTCGCGAAGGCTATATTGATTGCTTTGTTAGGCAGAACTAATAAGCTCATTTGATAAAAGAGAAAAGTTCTCTATACGCAATCCTTTCTTTTACGTCAATGTAAAAGGTGCTGAAGCCAGATTTGATCGTTTACTACTCGTTTCGTCTGTACAATCGATTATCTAAACGAATAGGTTCTTAATAAAGAAAAACCTAAACCTTTCCTACTGATTAGCGTCTCAATTCACTAGAACAAGACAGACTGCACACGCGTACAATTTTTTCCTAAAGTGCCAAATAAGGATAAACTTATATTCCCACCGTCGACGAACTTCATGCTAACATCCATTTCCGGTTTGAGTTCTTCTTCTTCTTATTATTATTATTATTATTATTTAGTTTTTCTTTCCTCGTAATGCTTTTGCTTGAACACGTCAAAAAGCTTTTAATTTCATTCATCTTCAGCGTGTCACTGTTTAGCATCAGTTACCTCTATAAGCGCACATATATATGTATATATATGAGAGTTCTTTATAATACACATGCAACATGTATTTATATTCCTTCAGGCCACGTCCTCAATCTACACAATTTGGACATTCGTAGAACCGATGCAGGTGCATTACTTGGTATAGTCGCAACTGCTATAGACACCCAACAAACGGCTCTGATGTGATTCGTTTACTAAAAAAACCCCTCTTGTTGAACACACGCTAGTCTTCTATAAACGCAAAGTTCGTTCTCACATCGCCCTACGACTGCGGGGTCATGAACGTGGACGCACACCTGCTTATAGCGGCATAATATCGAATTGTAGTTATTGTATTAAATTAGCATCGATAGCACGTTGTTTTTGTTGTAGACGCCTTATTGCGTCACGTGCTGAGCTCAGCTAGAAGAGGCACGGCAAGGTCTGCGTCGTTTATGTTTCGGTGCTCCGCTAATCTTCTCGATAGCACTCAACTACCGACGGGCTCAGGCTGCAGGCGTTGGTCTGTTGATGATAATGATGATTTATAATATTGTGGCTTTATCCCAGTTCAGTCGCTTATCGACCAACTATCACAGCTCGCATACCTTGCTTACCCCCAAAAGTGCCTATCACTCGCTTTACGTTTTCTTCACTTACGTCTTCTCCTTCTTCTCTCCCTTTTTTTCTCCTCGTGTTGTTGTTATTGTTGTTATCATCGTCGCCGCCGCCGCCGCCGTTGTCGCCGTCGTCGTTATCTTCATGCGGCTGCTAATCATCCTTCCGGCCGCCCATTAGTCTTTCCTTTTGGCACCCGTCGTCATCGTGAAATACCTCACTGAGCAGAATCTCAATAATCGCTTTTTGCCTCACTCCACTTGTCTGTCCAGACTACCTCCAGAAAGTTTATATAAATTAAAAGAGGTGACGATTTTAATAGGTTTATCCACACACAGTACGACCGTGGTACTTGTTGCGCCGGATCAAAGTTGCTTGTGAGTTCTTCTAGAGTTTTTTGTTCCGTTCGTAGTTTATTTTATAGTGATTGCGGCGTTGACGGCAGCAACAGCAACATAGTTCTCCAGCCCTGCCCTCGTGTTTCCGTGCCTAGTAGAATATATATGATCTTATCTTTTGGCGCAAAAGTTTGCTTGAAATAATAACGTAGCGAAAAGTTAAAAGGATCAAGTACTTTAAATACGGCTGACAAAAACAATTTCTTCACTAGTAGGGGAACAGCATCAGATCAAGACCCTAAAAATTTACATAAAGGCCAAATAAAACTCCCGATGCTAGCTCATAATTTGCACTACAATTTTCCTTCCATAACAGTTAAACTGCCTCTTTTATAAAATCTGATATTTGGGACATTTATCCGATAAACACACAATACGAGCATATAATTGCATTGAAATAAAAATTACTGGAATACAAGTGATCGGATATGTTAAGTTGGCAACTTGTACTCAGTCCTCTTCAATCATAGGACAATTTTAGCCTTAGCAGGTGAATATGTTTCAATCCCCTTCACGACCCCATTGAATATGGAAAAACCTTTTGACCGTGGCAACGTGTCAATGAATCTGATGCACGGGTGTGCATGGACACCTGTTCGCACCCATATGCACATGGGAAAGACGAGTCGTGTGACTACAATAAAATAGTAACACATCTGCAGATGGATGCTACGGCTTTGTTATACACAATAGGTATCTTCCTTTCTAAGATAGGCCTGCTTTGGTAAAGTCTTTAATTATGGCAAGGGCTTCACAAATTTCTGAAAAAAATTAGTTGCTACCTTATTGTTAATAGTGAAGAGATGTGGTATAAGGGCACTTATTATGAAGTAGGATCTTCATTGATGATACTGGTCAATGCAGTGCTTCTTTTCCAGAGGAAAGTGCTGTTGCTGTGGCCATCTTAAAACTGATTACTCTCCGCTTCTCGCTTAACTGCCTGATTCATAGGCAGGTGCCTACGTTGGTATTGGGCTTCCAACAGTCACCCTTGTGGTGTCCTTGTAACTCACTGTCTCGTATGGAGTTCTGTTGACCTTTCCCACCCAGCTGACTTAAGGACACCAATGCCGAAGCAATGGCAATACCTGATAGCAAAGAAACAATCCACGCGACATTGTCAAAGGCAAACAAAAAAGAAAAATGAGTATTTAAATAACAAAGTAAATTAAAAAAGAGAGCGAGATTAAAATATTAGAAAGCCTAATTTCCTCTCGGCTTTTGGAAGCCCTACTAACCAGATTGGCCCGAGGGAACTGCAGAAGTGTTATCTTGCCGGGGCAATCGAACGATGAGCGAAATGACAGCTGCCTTTCCAGCGCTACATGGCTCGAGAGCAACGGGCGTGGGACGTCCACCTGGCTGATGTAACTGCGGTGGCAATGCGTACGGAGGCGGGCACAATTCAACGGTTACCCCCGCAAAAGGCCTGCTAGCCATCTGTTCCATCTCAACAAACAGTTGCTGAAATCGTAAAGGCAAATAACAACAACAGTGTTATTCAATGAGTTGTTAAATAACACCACATGTTGTCTAAGTACCGTTAGTATAATGTTATCAAAAAATAAGACGATACACAATTATGTGTTTTACAGTGCAGCACCTCCTAATTAAGAATGATTTTTACCAATTATTATCATAGATTCTCCACACAACCCGTAATGCAATACACTGCCAGATGCCCTAGGGCATCGCAGGTGGCAACTGAGCAGCAAAATGTTTTATACCTTTATGTATTGCACACATACAGAGGTCTTGACACAAATACAGTATCAATAAAGATCCTCACAATGATAGTAACATTAAGTAATAGTCATTACTCATGTTTAGTCAAACGTTACGAAAAATACACACACACACACACGAAGCACAATGGAATGGCACTAGAACTACTATATAATATTGTATTGTTTTATTTGCCATATACAACGTCCATTATCTGTAACTAAGGTGTAAAGAACGTCGTGAAGCCCTTCCTACTTACTTGGCGCCTTCTGTAGAGATCATACTTTTGTTTGATTTTCCACAACACGGCGGCGATGATTAACAGCGACAGGAAGCAGCTGTAGAAAACACAGGCGTGACTTTATACATATGACTACATACGCATATATATAGGAAAAGAAAACCCACGTGTGGCCACATACAGCTAGTTATCTTTAAAGCTAATTTGCTATAGTTCCGTTACGCACCAGCTACGTACATATGTTGACCTAAGCGCGCAGGTCAGAGGCCAAACATGCCGTAGGATGCAACCTACAGGTAAACAATACACAATTCACGAGAACGAAACTCTAGACATCATTAAACCTATTGTATTTGCAGCGTTGCTATATTCGACATGATTTTTTGACAACGCTACTACACTTGCTGCAAGCGACCTGATTATGAGGCTGATTGCCTCTTCCGATGGCCACCCTGCTTGAAAAACATCTTAACCGGTGGTTGGTGCTTGTCTCGGTTTGCTTCAAAAACAGCACACGACACACGAAAGGCGATTCGGGTGACTATATCTAGCAGCAGCAGTAGGGGTACTAAGAGCTAGCCAGCCAATTTAAACGGTGAGTTGGTTAAGTGTTACCCCCCTGTTGACATCCGCTCGTCCACATTCTCTTGGCCTTGCGCAATCACCGGCATCTGCACTGATGTCCATGAATTACCGAGCCCTCGAGCCTTCGGAGGGAAGACAGCTATGCACAAGCCACAATAAACACAAAGCATCTGTTTGCGATACCTACGCTAGAACTTGGATTTCTCAACACTCCGAGATGAGTTGTGAAATAATGGCGCGCTGGCAGCCTTGCCAATACAGATACCACCAGACTATCGACTTGTCAATGCTTAAACACGAGGGCCACAAGTTCCAATCGACGTGCTTTCTAAAAACAAAAAAATCTACCTCAAAAAAGAAACTTTTTACCTTATTATGAACGGTTTTTGTCTTAGCCATTATCATCACCGTGGTTGTTTCAGAACACATTGCTTATTAATTGTATTGAAGAGATGATAGTTTCAAAGTAACGTTGAATAAAGTTAATCCTAGGCACCTTACTGGTATCACATGACTGTATCCACTGTCTCGCTATTGTTGCTAGCCTCGCGCTCAAAATTCAAAGTCCTTGCCTTTATTTTTAATTCATCTCAAACCAATCAGCATTTTTATATATATGAATTAATTTTTCTGAGTAGTAAGTGGAGATAAAGGAATACTATATCCCAGGAATCCGAGTGTTTTATGTTCTTACTATCTCATCAAACAGAAAAAACCAACAGAACTGCCGACAAAAAAGAAAATGCTCCCTGCAGGCGTATTTAGACTTCACCGCGTTGCTAGTATACATTTGCTAAGATACGAACGTCTTATGTCCTTCACGTTCATGATTAGCTGTTTTGCCACTTTTTTCACAGTTATAAAGGACCCGTGGTAGCAAGATTGCAACTTTTTGCACAAGCTCGCATCTTCCTTTCGACTCCTATGAACATTTTCTAACTGTCCTCAAACTTTTACCCTGCGGACCTGCCTTGCTCAAATCATATATTCATTTCCAGCTGCCGATTTCAAAATCGGCGGTGCGCATCTCGGTTTCCTGCGTTTCCACATCCGGGAATCATAATTCAAGATTTTAGGGATAGTGTCTTAAAATTCCCCGTATCTAAAATAGGTGAAATCGTTTGCCAAGTCATTGCTTTCCGCCTAACCGCGCTCAACACCACCCGGAGGTTCAGATCAGCTTTCGTTTGATATTTGGGATACAACCGTAAGCGGACGAGCCGTGTGAGCGCCTTGAAGCAGCCACAGTAACACGGCTGTCGAAACCGTTACTTCGGCATACTTAAATTAGCTTGCATAAAAATTAGCTTGGACTACCATATACCTCTTGCAACTTTTTTGAGAGATCTTTCATATCTCTCAAAAAAGTTGCAAGAGGTATATGGTAGTCCAAGCTAATTTTTCAGGAAGCACTTCTCCTTGACAAAGCTAGAGAACTTTTCTCCCTATCGTCCTCTATGCGTGTAACTTGGTAATCCGGGGGCCACCTTTTGCAGAAACATCTTGTTGAAAGTTTTACGCTTTGGATCTTTAATCACACTCAGCTATGTGGCCTCGCGCATGACAGCCAAAAACCATGGCCTGGCTAACTAGAGAAACAAATCACAGGTTAATTTTAAGAAATATGCTGTGGTCAGCTTTATGTGTACGCGCTGAATTCGACTTGTAGGACCTTTTATCGGGCGTGGCCTAGTATAAACGCGGTCGATTGGGCGAAAGAATGAGCTGAGGTATAATCTTGGTTATATTCTATGTAGGATGAGTGACAACAGTCTTCAGGACGACAGCGGCGTTTTTATCGCATGCGTTTTTTATTGCTTTCTTTTGCAGGATCTGACTTTTGCAGGCTCGCGGCAGGCGCTTTCACGCAAAGCGGGCTACGCACCAGTCCCCAACCGGTATTGAACGGAGCTGTTCATTAATCGTAACCGGTCCTTAAGGCTCGATCCGCTCTACTCTTGGCAAATGCTATGGGCAACAAAGGTGCAGCTGGCTTACTCTATCTAGTGCTCAATATTCTAAACTGCTCTTGGCCATTTTTACTTAGAAAAAAATGATATTATTATTATAGTACATATATAGTAAGACGTGTCGGCTATACAGGCCAAAATTTACTTAACGCATCGGCTTTCATGAATAATTAATGTCACGGGGAAGCAAAATTATACCAATGCATTATTCGAAGAATTTTTTTATTATGTGACCTAAATGACCACCTATAAAAAATAATATATTAAAAATAATTAATAATAATAAAAGAAAAGGATATCAAATAAAGGCACCTATGTCATTGGACCATCAGGTCCTACAAAACGGAGTTATGTGGGCCAGGAAATGACGCTATATAGGCTACTAATGATATCGTGCGAAGAAATCACTCACTTGAAGCAACTTGAGAAAAAGACGATTCTCTTCTTAATAAAAAAAAAAAAAAAAAAACTGATTATAGCTAGAAAATACGACGCTATATAATAATCCACTGCCAACTGAGGCAAATAAGAGAATATGATTTTTCTACCATAGGCCCAACCAGAACTCTGCTGTACAATATGAAGCTGGGTTTTTAATCACTTGGTACATCGACAAATAAGCTTTTGTCCAAGAAATAAGCAGGAACAGTAAAAATGTGGGCCAAATTTAAAACCAACTTTACCACATTAAAGCTTGCACATATATCGTGCTTACACATAAATATCCATGCTAGATACTGATCTACGCTTACGATCAGGATATAGTTTGTTTGAGCGATATGTTATGCTAACAAAGTCGCCAGGGTTTCTTTTGAAAAGCAACCGCATCAACATGTGACACGTGATCGATAATAACAGTAACTGGTAGCACAAATGCAATAGTTCAATGCTTTAATTCAACAGTGTAATATATACAGATACGCGTATACCTATCAAGTTGAGCCTATATACTTGAAGGTTGTGTAGTTTCTCGATAGAATAAGTAACTACGGCATACGGTGTCATAAATGCCACAAACGCAGTCCCCCATATAGCGTCATTTCACGCTGGCTCATGTAACTCCCTGGATGGGCATCAAATATAGTTACTTGATAAAGCTAACATACTTTCAGTTTGCCTTTGAAATGCAGCTTTGGCGCCAGCGAGACTGTGTAAGAAAAATGACCTGGTGATCTGTTTGTTTACCGTTCGACGAAAATTCTATGAACCGTCAGAAAAGTAGTTAGCCTTTTGACAGCGAAAAGTTCTCATAACGTAAGTTGCTCTACATCTCTAACTAAGCGGAGCAGCTTATATAGCTCTGGTCCCGTATAGCCCCATCCTCTTCTCTACATGTACATTTGAAAAAACCATGTGCGTTAAGGCTTAGCTGTGACTACTGACCGTAGCGACAGTCTTAAGGGTATCCTCGGTGCAACAATGGGATTTTCAACATTACCTAGAGAAGGTTATGAAGAACTGCAGAAGATCGAGTGCGCGGTGCTGTGAGAAAGCGACCTGCAGAATGGCGGGCGTGCTCAGATTGAACACATGCACATAGAGAGTAGCGTTTCGAGTGCCGAACTTGAATTCCTCGTGTGACAATGGCATTTTGAATGAGCCACATTGACGGGTCGGCGACACCTGGAGAAGGCCTCCCCGAGGCTCGCCGCTGGGCTCGGGGCTACCGAAGCTGATCGAGATATTGACCAGGGCTGGTGTGGAACACGATATTTGGAACTCTACATCATGTCCAACCTGTAACAATAAAGTATTCCATCAGTACAGTAACATTAGCTTTCTGATATACGATTACATGGTCATGGTGCCCGTTATTTATGAAGTGCATCTAAATAAAAACAGACAAAGGCATCGTATCGGCCTGTGTCGATAAGGACATCTCTCAGATAACTATCCTTCAGTTTAAGATTTTCAATTTGTGCTTTAGACGCCTTACCAGCCTTTTCGGTAAGATTCTATTCACACGCATTGAACAAGCTATTTCAGGCTAAAAGAGCGATTGACCCTGGTAGATCCTTTGCAAAAAAGCTAAATTTACATAATGACACTTCATTAGTTCATTATTTTCCCGCTCTATTTTATAGCGGTCGTTAAGATAGAACCACAGATGCGGAATCTGGTTGTAGCCAAGCTGAAAATATCCTTCGCGAAAAACTCGTCGAAAACAGACGTCGACTGACGATCGCATGATTTTTCTTTGGAAATAAATACAAAATAGATGGTTCATGCATAAAATGAATTTGCTAAATGGTGAAACTAGGACTTTCTGAAGTCTTTTGGCTTATGCGTCTTCGGAAACATTTTTTTTATTTTGTGATGTACATGTGGACTTGCCGTTCTGCTAAATCACGGGGCACGCATATACTCCAACATAACCGTTAAGATCCAAGTGCTACTAAATATGATTCGTATGCTGCTTATGCATTTTTGGTTATTTCATTATTTTTCTCGTACATATGGAGACTCCCTAGAAAATGCATGGAAAATTACAAAGGCGAAATGAACCAAGAGTGATATTCTACGAAGACCATGAAGATACGAACAAGACTGTATTATGCCTGTATTATGCCATAACACACACAGTTTTGTTCTGGGATTGAAAGATGCCGAATGTTATAGGCTCGCTAGAGTAAACAGCACGCCGAAATTTGTCCTGATATAAACGGAGCGCATTGTATATATTACCGAATGAATCTAGGTGGTTAGCGTTGAATCGTACATATTTATGCATCGAGTTCATTCGGTTGGTTAGTGAATATTGTCTTTTGAAACGAAAAATACTTACTCTTGGTGGCATATTCATAAAGTTAATTGCGGTAAACGGGTCGTCATGTGAAAGATTGAACGTGTACTGAAAGTCGATGCTGAGTTTGTAAAAGCACGTACCCCCATCGACTGGATTACCCCAATATTGATTTGTGTTATCACATGCCTCGCAATGCTTTCCTATAAGACCTTTCGTAGTGCAGTTGCACTTGCCTGCAACGACGAGCAAAAAATTGGTTGTCAGGAGTGACGAGAGAATCGAGCAAGCAATACAATAGATGCTTTAGAAGATACTAGACGATACCGTGGCAGCGTACTACTGTGACGGCTAAAGTTATATCGCGCCGAAAGATGATAGAAATGTTTGGTACCGGCTTGTTTATAGCTAATTCAATTACCTAACAAAATTAATGTTATCAAAGTAGCCGAACAACGCCCTCTTCTGTATATCGAAAGTGAATGCCCCTACCGGTCTCGTGGTGGCAGTCGAGGCCGTGTCCGTTACACATGCACGGTTGGCACGCTCCGCCATTGATAGGGCTACCGTAGTATCCTTTCTGGCAACGCTCGCAGTTGGGTCCGTGAGTGTTATTGGCACACGGTTGGACGCATTCGGTAGTGCCGGGCACGCACGTACTATGCCCATTACATTGGCACGCCGGACATGTGATAAAGTTCCACGAAGCTGGGGCAATGCACGTGGCCCCCATTTGTTCTGTACCGTTAGCGACCTGGGACACGTCGACTCCAGTCACGACTGGGCCATTGTTCGCACCTTCCATACAGCGGCCTTTTCCGGTATCACTTCCATCATCACACCATCCGCAACGTTCATGTTGCAAACAGTCCCTGCACGACCGGATCCGCGAGCAGTAAAGTCTGTCGCACCGTCCCGTCGACCACTCGGTGCACTGACCTAACGGGAACATGGCGGCATATGCATTTGTCTCGAGGCATCGAGCTAGATTGCTGCACCACATACAACCACTGCTCTGCCCCGCTGTGCATGTGGCACAGTCCCGCTTGTCCGAACAATGAGTATCGCACTCCGCGCGCAGGTCTTCACTGACTGCACGCTCTGTTTTATTTCCTTAGAAAACAAATTCAGCAAAATGACGACGATGACGACAACGAGGCAGATTAGCGAGGCAGCGTATTGTCCATAGGCAATAAATAGTACACACAGGAGACTGCTAAATAGTCGGCATATTACTAGACTGAAGCTTAACTAACTGTTACAACAATAAATATTGCAGCAGGAAAATAGTGGTGGTTTTTATAACTTACCATCGGAAAGCATAAATCCTATACATCCGTTGCTCTTCTTAAAGGCGCAACGTTCATCCGAATGACACGCTTGGCAATTGTGAAGTTTGTCGCATGCCAAACTCTCGCTCTCGAGGCATTGGCTTGCGTTCACTTTTACCACTGCTGCCGACAAATGTTTGGGGCACTTCTTGTGTGCACACGTCGAGTCACACCACACACAGTCGAAGCTGCCAAACAACCCAATGAATCCAAAAAGTATATGAAGTGAGAAGGAGTAAACATTACTGTGTAACACAGCTCTTAATGGTAAACTTCGGAACGCACAAATGAAATTAATGATAGAAGAAAATCATAGGTTTTTTTTCACTTGCCCTATTTGTGTTTACCTGTTGTGTAAGCAACTGCGGCAGTTGGTCTGTTTCTCGCACACCTGTGTCAAGTTTATGGGCAGACTCGAATGCTTCAATAGAGAACAGTTGGCACCCTTTTTCTGAGGGTATCCTCGAAGATTCGCTAGCGTGTGTTTGAGACAACCTTCACCAGTTGCAAAGATGCATTTGGTACCGTGGAGAAGCGAAAACGATAGGCACTCTTTGTCAAGCGCCTCACAGTGTGCCGGGCTCAACTTCAGAGTATCCGACAACATGCGACCGTTGAAACCGCCAAATATATACATTGAGCTGGAAGCAAGCCATCAAATACAAGAGATTATTATCATTTTGTAAAATAACAAGCTGACGCGTAACGCCAATCCAAATTTGAATATAATCATTAGTAAAATACAAAAAACAACATATTGACTTGGAACGACCTGCACAGAGATACATATACACACAGAATAAGACCAGCTTGAAATGAAGATCGGCAACACATACGAGCACGGCTAAGATAAGCTTTGATTCACTGTCCACTGGTCATTTTTGAAAAATCGCATACCCATTGTAGGTTACAGCGGAGTGCCCGAAACGGCGGAAGCCTTGAGTGACATTCGGACTCTCCTTGATCTTTACAGTTTGCCACAAATCACATTCTGGAATTATTAAACATTGATTAAAACATTAATTAAAAAACTGCTAGTTGAACTCAGATGAAGTTAATCTGTTCTGAAATACTATATGTTAGCATTAGAATGAAATGTTCAAATACTTACATTGTTGTCATTATTATTATTTTTGTCTAATTAACTAGTTAATATTCTCTTTGTGAAAGGCGGTCAGTAACTGTATTAATAGATTCACGCATTTTTCTAAGATGTCGACAGACGATATTGTCAATTTGGCTAACAAAATGAAAATTCAAGGGCATAATTTATAACTGGCCAAGAAACTTGTTGTTCAATGTTGTTTTTAAATTTCACATATTAGAAAGAAGTTTCGTACTACTACACACCTCTTGCAGTGTTGTAACGTATATTACACATTTAGGCATTTTTTTTTGTAAATTTAAGGCGAGTTCTTTTTTTTAATCGTATATACCCGAACTCCATAGTTCTAGCCGAAGCAACTTGCACTGACTGGCAAGTTATAATTACTCGAACCTTTATCGAAATACTGCCGTATCGCAAGAAAGCTTTTCGTAGCTGACTGTCGGCTGACTTTTCTGCAGCAAATTTTGGTAGCATTGCTTGAAAGACCCGTCGGGAGAGGAGGCTTGACACTATTTGAAAACTCGAACAAAATCAGGGGCTACTACATACGTTGCCCCGTTCCTTTACTGGGGAAAAGAAGCGTATCCGCGCCCAGATTCGAGCTTAGACTATCTCCACATTCCTCTAGTTAGTAGACGAACACCTTGCTCCTGGTCTACTAAAAAAGCATATACGACATTGGGCATGTCTTGTAGGCTAATCTATAGATACAATGTATGTAGAGAATGTTGGGGCCTAAATTGCAAGTCCTTGCAAAAATGTAAAATGGTTCGACGTTTCTTTTAGTTAACCATCGCATCGTAAAGTGACTGTCGTACCAGGCAAGCGAGTGTATCACATTTGTATTATTCGTACCAACGTCATAAGCTAAGGTGTCAGCGGCGAAGCAGCGGTCTCCCGATTGTTGACTGGTATCATTGTGAGTGTTCCCGCCAAAGATCAGCATCACTCCGTCGAGCAACGCAGCTGAATGCAAATAGCGGTGGATCCCTGAAGGGCGGAGAATTGACCATGAACGAGTAGATGGCCTATATGAATATAAATAATCCACAACAGATCCCGCATTGCCCTGTAAACAACAGTCAGACAGAAGAATCGTTAGCTAGATACAAACTCCTTTTAAAGAAGGAATCTAAAGGTTCCCTTATTCATATGCAGTTAACTCCTGAATGATTCCAGTTAAGTTTTTCCATGTAATACTGCACCCTGCCGGCAAGAGGAAGTTCCCCCCACAGAAGTTCTAGCTACAAAAAATCCTAACCGCTAAGCGAGTAGTGCTTTGAATACTACCTCATCTAGTTCAGCCATACCCAGTGTCTAGCGCACGATATCCAAGATCAAAATTTTTTTAGTCGCCCTTACTCCCCCCCCCCCCCCCACCGCCGACAATCTACTTGGTTTCTAGTCACTACGTGTCTTTAGAATAGCTCCTCAACCAAAAAAAAAAGCGAAGGATGCCCCACGGGTCTCAGACTAAAAGGACTTCAAAGGAATTAAACAGAAAGAAACACCAACGTGCATTTATGATTATCATATTTCGATGCGCCATGTACCGATTACTTTGAAAATCGGGAAGGGAACCATTACCCGTAGGGTAGTTCGCGAGAACTTTTAATTTTATAAAAATTTAAGAGACGTTTTCTGGGGCTGCTGAAACAAAAGTATCTGTGTGCTGTCGTTTGCTACTTAGTTCTCTTGGGCACGAAGCTGCCGGCCATCTTCAGCTCTACTCCACACGAGGATCCAAAGATCAATCACAAAATTAACAGCTGCATATGTTAGCAATGAAGGATGTTGCGATCGTAAGTAGAGTGAAAGCACTGTGTGAAGGTGCATGAAGTTGCGTAGGTATACTCCTTTGAGAAAAACGGAACTATTGGAAAGGAACTACACTTGTGTATGCTAAGAATTGCGAAGAACAAAGGACAATCTGGCGTGCTCACGACAGTTACTTTATCGAGAATTCTCTTTCCGACCATTTGAGTTTCTTTTAAAGCCAGAAGTTCTGGCTATCAAACAGTCAGGCCTTTAACCTTTTTATAGGGCTTAATTGGAGTGACACTAACAAGTCCCTACATGCTGACGCCGAGTCACTCACTGGAGCTTCGAAAAATCCGTTCGCAGGAAGGGGAATTTAGTAAAAATTTGAAATGAGATTTCGACTGGTAACTAATAAAGTATCCACGCAAACGCAGTTCCGCAGAGTAAAACAATCACTAAAAATACATTGTCATTTGTTATCAATACAATATATATGAGAAATTATTTGGTTCTTCCATCACATTTTTCAAGTATATTGCTTGCTCGCACAGTACGCAGGCATTACTTTTTAATTCGAAAGAAACTACAAGTAGCACGACTAGACTGACCCTGATATTATTATAGGGCACAGCATTCGCAATCGAACACACTTTGTTTCTCCTAGCGGACAAATTATGCGTTTATCGATTATTCGTGGTACAAGAACAGAGCCACTTTTAGATCTTGCGGGTTTATAAAAATGGCTCATAGCTGTGAAAAATTGTATCTCGACCTTCGAATTTAAGCTATTATTCGATTTCCTCCCGTTGAATGAACTCCACCAAGATGGATATTTTTTTTCTCGAAATCAACGGTTTCCGTTATTGTCAATCCTCATGCAGCTTCATAAAAAGCTATTTGTGATACACCTACGTTCTTTATACGGAAATTTACTGCACGTTCGCCGATTGGACTTTCGACGCCTTCGAAACTTTTTCGCTGTTTGAACTCCTGCATGTGTAGAACTTTTAGTTTGCTCTCTTTTCAACATTTACTTCCGTTGGAATAACTGTGTACAGCGTACATGAGCGACACATTAACAGGTTCATGCCCCCAATGTCGCTCGACGCACGGTTACTCTTGAAGGCTTACTTGCTTCAATGGCAAATCGAAACAGGCATAACATGAAAATCGCAGTGAGAGCTCTAAACTCGGAATTTATGCCGTAATGGTGGAGGATCATGGTAATATTGAATAAGCATGGCCATATGGCACCTTTAGCACTGGTTTTCATTTAACGGCAGTCTATTCTATGAAAAGTTCCGAAAAAAAATTAGAATATAGATGCTTCGTCTTTATATAAGAAATATCCCTAATATTAACATAATAACATAGTATCTAATAAAATTTATCATCTTTGACATGCCTTATCCACGGGTTAAGTATAAATGAGAAATTTTTTACGACGACGCCGTCGCCAAGAGTAGGTGACCAATCGGAATGTGTCGCAATGAGGGAGCAAGGCCTAATTTTGTTGCTAATGAATTGACACGAGAATTTACATTTGGTGGTAGCGACTAAACCGCTAGACCTAAGGGTCCACCCGTTATCCGTCTATTCTATTCATGCTCTACTGCAGGAGCCACCTTATACAATCTAATACATGTATATAATACAGGTTTGGCATCCTTGTTGCGACACTTTCGACCGGCTACCTGTCCCTGGCTGCAGTACGTCGCTGCCACAGTCCAACGGTCATGGAGAACTTGCACTTCCATACACCGTCATGGTACATCTTTGGCGCCTTCCTTTCCCGAAGTCGTGGGGATCCCGGTATGGCAACTTCCGCCGACAATCGCTATTCCGATTTCCCGCCAGTGCTTCGCAGCCGAGTCCCTTCCATTCCTTAGCACAATGCCGACAACCCTGCAAACTGGAACTTAATGTAACCACCAGTATGAGCGGTGGTCTTGAGGGTGGCAATTTAGCCCGTGGCTTTTACAATCAGTAAAAATGGGCTGGATGGACAGCTGCTGACCGGTCTCGAGGTAATGATATTCGGTAGCTTAAGGACAAATTTAGTCGAGTGTGGGCTTCATTTTCGCCATTAAATTGTGGAGAATTAAGCCGATAGCCGAAGACAGTAAACTCAACCGGTTTGCACTCACAGGTTTATAGAAGACTGGAGTATTCACCAGCCATATGTCGTCTGCTAGCGGCACGTTATTCTGTTTGGAAGTCCGTCGGAGTCAAATACATATACATGGTTAACGAAACGGGTGGGCCTAAAGGGAATTCGTACCGTTGAGTGGTATCCTCCAAAAATTAAAACCTGTTGACTTCTTTCGTCATAGACGGCGCTCTGACCGAATCCGCCCTTGACTACAGCGCCTCTCGTCTGCACCAATTCCCATTTCACACTGCCAATACGGTACTCCTAAAGTCAAAATGCGGAACAAAAAGAAACTTAATATAATTTTTTTTACAATTTAGTTTATTGCCTTCAACGATTGACCTTACGGGTTGCCTCGTTCGTTAGGATATCATCATGTAAACTCCTCGAAGAGAGAGTGTGCATGCTTAGATGCTTATTGGGCAACGTACCTGCACCATATTTAAATAGCCCAATATGGGATGATGCCCAAAGAAGACTAGCATACTTTGGTTCACCATAACAGCAGCATGGCCCACGGCGGGCACAGGTGGACAAAGTGGTGTAGGCAGGTGGCAATCTACCCGCGCTTCTTTGTGCGACACCTGCGCCCATTCAAGGCGCGCTGGATCGAAACGCCACAAGGCGTTTGTCACGTTGTTCGAATCAAATGTGTGCGCTCCACCGTAGAGGTACATTGAATTCTTATACGATACCAATGAGTGGCCGTACGTATTTGGAGGAATATTTGTCCCGCGCTGCTGTACGACACTCCACTGACTCGATCCGAACTCATACCTAAGTGATCAACAAAAACAAAGGCGAGGTTCAGTAATAAAGCAACAAAAAGGCGTTACAAAAATCATGGCCTTTATCTTTCCATAGATGGTTTTACTGTAAAACTGCATCCGCCGCCATCAACCACTTATCGACTTTTAAAATAAAATGTGAACCCTACTAATTGACTAAGTTGTTAGCAAGAGAGAGTGCTTTAGCGACTATACAGAGAACGTCGACTCACCTGGCGACTTCAAGATGGCGGCGTTGCGTAAAGGCCGAGCTGAAAAACTTTCCTCCAAATACCCACATGGAATGATTAAATACGACGGCTTGATGCATAGCTCTGCCCTGAAGAAGTACGCCACTGCCGCTGCCAGCGATACGCATCAGGGTCGCTGTTGACGAGCGACCTGTCTCTTTGGTAACAACCGGAATGTTGCATGTATCACCTATATCAAATAATTTTTTTATTAGCAGAGTTGTATTGAAAGCTAATGTGTCGAGTTTTACGCCCGGTATTTGATTAGACGGCCCGCCCGTTATCGGCTCGAAATGAAATGTGTCTAGCCCATCACGGACCTTTAGAATAAACAGACCAACACTTCATCCATCAGACTTATGTTGTTTAATAAAGCGGTTACAGAATCAAAACCTAAATGCAAGAAAAAATAATCTGTGCTGCTTCTACTGCCGTTTACCTGTAAAGCCATGTTTGCATTTGCAGGTTGCGCTTTGATCATCGCAAGTGCCCTGCCCGCTGCAGTCATCTGGACATCTGGGAGTAAGTATCAAGATATATGGAATTTGTTAGAACAGCTTTCAGTCCTGTATGCTTCTATTTATATGAGCGGCAATGATCGTGAATTATACACACCTATCCACAGAGTATGAGATGTTGAACCCGCTCATGTTGTACACCGCATCCGAATAGAAATGAATGAACGCCTTTCCTGCGAATTGTAAATTGTTTTCACAAGAAGTACTATGCTTTTACTATCGATACAAGAAATTTCATTTGATTCGCAAACAAAGGTAAAAGTGACATACTTTATTTAAAAGGCTAAAGAAACCCTTTTTAAACTCTATCAAACACAAGAGGAAATCCAGTTCTGTTTCTATAGTTTTTTTTCGCGTCATGAATACAGATCTTTGATCTAGGTACCCGTACTAAAAAACTTTCTGCTATCCTATCGTAAGCCGCCGAGCGGTTCACTTAGATGATTTAACTTCATCATATCGAAGGATATTTCAGTTCATAATAAATGGGCATTTTTTAAACTGATTTAGCAAAAAGATAGTGTAAATTAGATATGGCGAAAGCCGTTTAAAAAAGAGCTTGTTTTTGCTTAATTTCAATCGACCGTTCCCTCTGCTTCTGTTTTATGAGTTTTTTTTTTCTGAAGGAGTGCTCAGAAGTTCGCTAAATATAAATTTTAACACACTACTCATTGTGACCTTAACGTGAAGCCAACCTCTGCGTATATAGACGTATAATATAACGCAGTGTAACCTGTTCGCAGGTAGCGTATGGCATGCAGATCATTCCTAATAACATGGTCCTAACTCCATCTTATGTCAACTATACACAGAGCACTACGTTGCGGAAAAACACTCTGCATATATGGCTGTTGCGCAACCTAATGTAAATTAAAGTATTCTATGCCCATCGAAGTTTTGATCCATATACAATGTACTCGATTGTCAATCAGTAGCTGCAATAGAAACCGCTTACACCACGACAATGTGGTTATTATAGGAATGGTCAAGGGACACTATCGAGAAGCAACTACGTTGGCGCTGCCGCACCGATTGTTCAGGTGACTATTTTTAAGCCTTTTATTGAATTTTCCCAGACTGGTTTTTTATCATTATATATATGATGTGTGTGTAATATTTAGTTATTAGGAAATATTTGTAATCTAGAAAACGCGGCTATTATGACTTGTGTGGTGCTTCAACAGTATTCGCAAAGGACCTGTTTTCGAATTTCTCTTTCTTTGAGGGCTGTTCGTGCTGTGTACATTAACAGTATGTCCATTCGATTGTCGCTTATGTGTCCTAGTGTTTGTTAATGAAGCTGATTTTTTTCAAACAACTAATAGTGGCCTGACACTGGCAATAATTCCATAATCATTTATTGTAGTTGTTAAACTATTGTTTAACTAAAATTGTATGGATAAACAAGGACCTGCAAACAGAAGGCGTCATTTAATGTAAGGCTTTCTTGTCCTCTGAATCAACTTAATGGGATTTGTCGATTCCGAGAAGCGCTAGTCCTTGCCAAAACGCATCCCCAATAGAATAATTGGATCTGATTGTTCAGAGTGCGATTGCACAGATCTCTACATCTGTGACTGTTTGTGCATTATCTGATGTCATACAAAAAACCGAAACAATACAATTTATATAGCAAGTGTTTGAATCATAATTTCGGCTAGCAGTTCTTGTGTCCTATACTAAAGTGATCTAGCCGTATAAAAGCATGCGCACTTTATTAAAGCGCATGTACTAGAATTTATAAGGCCGCCATTTTTCTATCATGTCCTGAAACACAACTGGCAGTGAAAGACACAGCACTAATCTAGGAATTACTAAGCTGCCTAAATTTGTTTTAAGGCAAGGGTCGCCTCAGATCGAAGGGCATGAACTGCGAAAAAATCGATTCATCGCTACCCCTCGACGTAAAATGGCATCATAATGAAGACCATGCATGATCTAAAGCGTAGAGTGTGACTTTAATCAGATCCAGCTAGCAAAAAAATAGCGAAAGCCTTAATTCACTTAAACGCTAACACCACGATTTGGAGTCTTAAACGTTAACATAAGGTCCTGTATTTGATTTTAGTTTAATGCAAAATAAATTAATGCTTATTGATGAATTTTACCCTTTCAGTGTTAGAGAGAAATTACGAGCTCTTTATCTTAGTGTTGTGCCCATGAACCTGTAACATATAATAACAAATTCTTTTTAAAAAATCATTTTTAAAATTTTTTTAGAAGAATCCTTGCAACTAGTTACCAGATTCCCAAGAGTGCGAGCTTGTAAAGTAGGGAAATCGATAGCAGATAACTGATCGGGCACTATCCTACACACAGAGAGAATGTACTTTTCGCGAGTATAAAATAAAGATCTATTCGATTCGCTTCATCTAATAGTGGGTATAACGTACCCGAATTTGCGACAAGATCGGAGACCGTCTCCCCGGCGAGTTCAGGCACGAGCGCCCCTGAGTATGCAGCGATCATCTGGCCAAACATCGAGTCGCCATCGAATACATACAGATGATCCCAGCCGCACTCCGTCTCGAAACGATTCAGTCGAAGCCTGATCGTGCGGTTGCGCTGAACGAAGTTAGTAGCAACACTGCTGCCATTACCGTTTTGACGACTGATCGCCGATTTGGAACCTGCCGGTCCATTGTTCCCTGTCCGGACAAGGCTATTTTCCAAAGCGTTAGCATCGGCCCCGGGATCATAGCGGGTGGCGTGATCTCCGGTGACGTCGATAAGCCAGGTGCATTTCATGTCCGTTGTGTAGTTGCCTACGCCGGACGTGATAAAACCCGACGTCGCGTTCAACCTGATTAGCAACGACAAATGAAAATTTGTTAATCAATAGCACAAGCTGACGTTACCGTTAAAAAGCAACAAAAAACTACGGATAAACTGTATCACATGTCACAGGGCAACACAAATGCGTATTAGACAGTAACAATTTGCTAGATGTTAGGAAATACAACGTTTTTTTTTTTTTTTTATTTCACAGAAGACATTAGATAAATTGTCGCGCCGTTATTTACTGTATCCGGCGGTGCAATTTCGGATGGAATAACTGGCATACCACATTGAACGCCGTTCACCTTCACACCCAAATACTTCACAAATAACTTACGTCTGCTCATTCTTTTTCGCATGTCAACATCTTGATGTACATTTTTATTTTTCAAATCCTTGGATTCAGCATCGTGACTTAAAGAGCTCCATAAAGTTTTTATTTACACATTTTGATATAAAAAGTACATCGCTGGGCATAGAACTGCCATTTTAAGTTAAAGCTGTATGTTGTTTTGGGGATAAAATTCTGGTTATACCGGCTATAATAAAATAGCGTATTTATCTTAGGTTGTTGTTGCCGCTGTCGCTATTGTTACTACTTGAACTTGAAATCAAATATAAGATAATACTAAGTTCTGGAGCAACGGCTGAAACAAAAAAAACTGTTGGCATACTATCTAGTGCACAAGGCCGTGTATCTTCTGATATCACTTTTATAGCGGCAGATTTTCCTGTAGATGCAATATATATACAAACTTTTGTATTATTTTGGGATAGATAGTAATAGAGTTTAGCTTGCACTGGCCCACACCGAACCAGGATGAACTGCAGATCGCGAAGGAGTACAGATCTACTAGGTCAGACGCATGTGAGAGGGCAGAAATCCTGACAAGTCTACAAAAAATTACTACCAGTAAGTTATTCCTTTCCTGATTTTTCTCCAGAATGTTTTTAGAGGAAAAGTTGTTGTACGCGTACACGCAGTCCATCTTTTTATAGCCACACAGGACATACACAGGCCGGTGTCTGCGCAATCGGCTAGTGGCTTCCATGCTTAAACTATAGGACGAAAAATGGTCCAAAGTAATACATAACTTCAAGCCAAATCTTCAAGACTTATTATACACTATGTTGAAAGAGAAGATGATCAAATGTAGAACTACTTCACAGCTTGCAGCTACGAAGACCGTGGTTCGCCTCAGTAACAATAAACAATGACGCGTACTTAAAAAGCGTAAACACACACACCAACTGATGTCTGGCTTCAAATTTGTCCAGAACTTCAACGATCAATACAGAACACCTGATTTGTCCGCCGCTAATCTAGCTTACCACTCCAAAATATTCATTTTTCGCTATTTAACTGTCTAAGCATTAATCGAGTTCATCAGCAGCATTCGTGTTTGCTCCTTTTCAAATGCTCCAGTTTTCGGAAGATTACGCAGCTCATAAAAAAGGCGGTGATAGACTTCTTTTGACGGTTAAAATATTACAAACAACCTCTAATTGATTTACTAGGACACCGCATAGCATATATGTTTTTTTTTTTCACTAGCAGCCTCAATGGCGCAAATTGTTCAAAAGATACCTCATGATGTTCAAAAGATACGGCGACCTGACCTATCTAACTTTCTTTCTAAACAATCAATAGAATACGAAATTTTCAAGTTCCTTCGAAAAAGTTTTATGGAACCTGCAACCTTTGACAAAACTGCAATACATACGCTTGCCGTACACGTTCGATATATACTAAAACGCACATAATATTCCCCTGCCGCTTCTTCTTCTTAGCAAGGGAGAGTGTGTGCGTCACAGCAACGATCAATGCTTAGCTCAAACAGTCCAATCACAGCTCTCACAAAGCCAAAAGTCAAAGAGCAGGAATTCTATTAGGACATTTTGAAATACTCGCGCCTATCCCAATGCTTCATCTACATAAACCCGATCATGTTCTAGTATTAAGCAAAAGCAGTGCTGCTTGAAGAAAGTCGCTTATACTATAATATGTCACTTCAATTACAGATAACAACAGTGTTCGACCTTGTAGAGAGAGAATTTTACGTATCCATGGAGGCGGTACGAGGCGAGGATTTGACACTCTTGGAAGTAGTTCACCTCATTACCGGTCACGATTGGATCAGGAAAACTGGCTGGCAAACGTTTGTGGCTTGAAACAACTTCCCTCGGTCGCAGAGTTTCGACGGCGAAAGTCTTATTAGTTATTTAGCCTAGTTATCATGGGGGGTCTTCCTAGAGTCTACCTACAGTGTAATCATTCCACCAAGAAGTACCAGCAGTGATATTTTTAGCTTTAAAGGCAGCACCTTTGAATGACACATGAATTTCATAAATAAATATATTTATAAAATTATAAACAAATATATTCAAGCGGACTGATTTACTTATGTTGTTAGCTGGTGGGAACGAACAGTTGATAGTTGTTACTCGCTCAGCACCTATATAAGTGTTGGTACAGAAGGGCAATATTAATATATTCAAAAAATCTCCGTAAAGTGACCGCA
Organism: Varroa destructor; assembly: GCF_002443255.2. Classification (NCBI taxonomy): domain Eukaryota; kingdom Metazoa; phylum Arthropoda; class Arachnida; order Mesostigmata; family Varroidae; genus Varroa; species Varroa destructor. The sequence goes on from NW_019211458.1 coordinate 6,108,493, forward strand.
GCACTGTCATATATGCTATATATTTCTGGGCATTATATAGCGAAATATGCATTATTGTTTGATAATTGAAATGTGTTTTTTTTTTTACAAGAAAACGTAATCTCTACATTTGTTGTGAGCAGATGTGGCTGTATATTGTAAGAAGCGCTCATATGCTCGTACCTCGATCATTTCATCTGCATGTAATACGTTAGAGTCTTACATCCGGCATTTTAGATGGCTGGCTTCCAGCACGGAGCAATATGTGTCTATGCGCGGACTCGAACCCTGACGTGTCCCTAAGATTAGCAGGAACCCGTCTAGCAACCAAAATATATACTGCGTTTATGAGAATCTGTGATACTTCACGGCAACTCTAAGCCCTCGTTTGAATACAGCTTCTTTTACTAAAACAGAAATACAAAGTGGGGAGTTCGCTAAGCAAATCTCTGCATGAAAAACTCGTTTGAAATATATGATACGTGTTTAGAATTTATAATTCCTATCATCTATTTTTACCACTATGGAACCATATTTTCATATGAAAAAATATACGCAATATGTAAACAACAACGAAGCTAAGGTACCGACTAGCGAGTGCGACCCAGGGTGACATCGCCAATTGTGGTCTAGCTGCTCGCCGTCCGTTAGCTTTCCTCACAATCTGTGCTTTTTCTTAAGCGTCGACACGCGTAGGTCGCCTACGTTAGCTTAATTTTATATAATTTTTCATTCCACTAGTAATGAACCATTACATATAAAGTGCATTTTATATATTTTGTTATGTGTAAATAACGAAATATCTTCTGACAATTTATAACACTTTCAGTCGTAATTCTCGCCTTGCAGTTGATGGGAGCGCATCGTTACCATAAAGAAACGTGACTTCCTATAAATACCGAATCAGATCAAAAGAGAAATTGAATTTGCCACATTCCTTTTTTATCATATCCTGAAATAAGATCTTCTGGTATCTGTTGAGCCTATCTCAAATGTTTTGGGTATTAGTAACCCAGCTAAAAAAATTTTTATCTTCGCCAATACCCGACACGGCTGGTCTTTATTATTTAAGGCTTTTATTATAGGCTTTTGGACAACTAATAAGCTCTTATATATGCTCTCGTACGCAACTTCTCTATTTATGCCTTTCCAAAGTAAATCGATAATGGGACATGCTTTCCTATCCATTGTCTTTATTACCGCATGAAGAGCCCCGTAAACGCTGGCACTTAAATGTAGAAAATAGGCGGGTTTAAGGGTTATATATTTCTTTGCTCAGCTACGTAATAATTAGGCCATGATAATAAAATCTGGCATTGTTATCAGGTAACCAGACCGCATGCCCTATCAACAATCTATAAGTCTCTTGAAAAACTCGAGCTAATGGGCTGAGTTCACTGTTTCATTTTCAGCGATTCCATAGCAGCAGATGTTCCTGATGTCCACTGTAGGTACCAGTATCACCGTACGCTCGAACCTATCCAATATTGCCACCGAACCCGATATCTCTCGAGAGCGGTGCCAGCTCTCTCTCCGGTTGGCGGGAGGGACTGAATCATGCATGGTCTATGGCGACCCTATTCTATGTGCTGATTGAAGTTCCGCGAATTGCACGTGGGACACCCAGCACGCTTCCAACTGGCCTGATATAAATTTATGGTGGACCTATTTTTTTTCTCAGTCTTCACATTTTCAGTATTTGGATTATAATTCGGTAACATATTACATGCGAAATGCCAGTTTTGGTCAACAAAGCACAGCTATGCTTTTGTGCGGGGCCTTACCGTTGCGTTTTTGTCCTTCATGTACCGATAGCTACTCGCTGGTTTTCAATGCTCTAGCCTCGTTCTTGAAATGCCTGCAGCATTTACGTACTGCGCCTTGATGTAAAACTTCCTTGTCTAATATTTTCATCTATCTTCGATTGAATTGTGCGGCGCTGTGACCTTCGAGGGACAAACACTTCACCATTGGACGTCGACTTCTGACACAAAGAAAACTGATCTGATTTTCTCTGAAGTAAACTCAGCCTGAAGTTTCTAACTAACTGGAATATTTACTAGGCAGATTTCGTCTTTTAGTAGCGCATAACTCAAACGTGAGCAAGTTCCAACATCCATTTGATTCGCATGTAACAGTATTTTTATATGTATATATATATAATATATAAAAGGGTAGCGACGTTGTGGCAATGGCAACAGTGGTAGCTACACCCGAAAATCATTGACAACGACGACGACAGGCCGTTGCTATAATTAAAAAGAGCATTCCCAATGGCGATATTGGCAATGGCAACAGTAGTTGCAGCAAAAGACCGCTACCGCCTCCGGCGACTCTGTTACGCAGAAAACGCCAAGCACTTTATTTATATTGTTACATCACATGCCGCTTTAACGTATACGTATCTGCTTAATATAAGTCAATATGATTTGCTAATGTCATCGCTATGGACGATAGAGTATCTCGCTTGCTATAACTATTTTCCTATTTAAAAATTATGCTTTTAATCAACAGTCATTTTTGGCGCATGACGTCTTAGGCTTCCTACTGACACACAGATCCAGATTAGATTGTATATCCTTCTTATCTGAAACTCAAAATAAGGCTACCTGATAGAGGCTACAGTATCTGCAAGTTCATTATAATTATAACGATAATAATTGCTCCTACTTGCACGTGTGCGCAGCCAAAAGGATGATCTGCCATTGGACTGGTAGATATTATAATAGCAGAGGAGGTACATGGCTGTATATACTGTGTATATATACATATATAGTGCTTGCTTATTTGGGTTTATGGGAAAATCTGAACCTTTTCTGTGTGACAGCGCCACACCCAGACGGTGCGAAAGGGAGGGGAGCAATGGATGTATTTGTTATAACGAAATAGCCGTTGCAGAGTCTATCGTCAATTGCCCGTTCATAATTTCAAGGTAATCATTCTGTTAGCAACGTGCTTTTTTAACCTCTTCACATCTACTGCTAATATGGTCGGCAAGACACTTTTCCATGTCGCCGAATTTGCACGCTAGGAAAAGGGTCAACAGTAGGGAACCCTAACAATGTTGTATCTCGCCTCTGGACTAATCAAATCTCGAATAGGCAATACAACAGATAGCGTTTTCCCGTCGGCGCTCGGGCCGTTACAGGTGATGCTCGTCTCCTGTAGCCCCTGTGGGACGATGCAATGAACTGTCGTTGTCAGCGCCCAAAACGCTCGTGAAAGCGAGAATAATGTTTACAGTGGGGTCAATGACAGGTAATGTATGATGGACTGGCCATGGATTTTACGACGAGTATAGACAAATAAGTGAACGCACAAGCAGCAACGCTCTTTGGACGAAAGATACGTCATTTCGTTCGCTCGCGTCGATTTCGCTATTGATTCACTACCACCACTGGTGTTTCTTTTCCTGAACTGTGACCCTTATCAATTAGACAAAACATATGAACTTACTCTAAGAGCCTTTACGCTTATTAGAAGTCCAATAATATATTACGAATCGTCACTCTGTTGTACGAAAAAATCATCCACCCACCAAATTTATTTGAACGCTATTCACTTTGGTTTTTCCTAAAAATGCAAAATATGTAAGGCGTCTTTGAGTACCTAACTTACGGGTGCCGGCTATCGACCTATCACATAATATTATTAAAAGTCCATGTCCGTTTATATGTTTGCTTGTTATACTCAGGGCAATTTTTGTGGGTAGCTAGACGTTTAACCCCAGAAGACCAACGCACAAAATGTAACCGATCGGCCAAATAATTTTGCCCTAAAAGGAAACGCCTGTTCTTCTTTCATAGAAGTCAATATTAACTTGGTTGATCGTATGCCAATGCCAGTAACTTCATTATGCCCCCGGGTGGCACTCTAGTATATACTGTTCATTCTATCATAATAGTAGAAATAATCATAATGATAGATTGTGTTGCCATTTATCTTTTTTAAGCAGGAGTAAGAGAAGAATTGACAGTTTAACTGCAGCAACGGGATCAAGCAGGCGCCCCACGAAGGTGGGGAGCATTTGCGTCTACAGATGTGAAAGATGCGTTTTGCCAATGTCGGTGGATGAGATTATCAGTCAAAACAGAGACATGTGGATAAATTTTGCCCATTTGAATTGTATATCCATTAGCTACAGATCGATGCTTCGTGCCGGACTGTAGGCGAACCGATCATTAGATAGTAATCCTTGCTCGCTAGCGTCCTCGTAGGTGGCCGCATAAACGATGCTTCCTAGAGGTAGCTTTGCGTGCTGCTATAGTTAAGTAAACTGACTCTTTGCTGGTGGGCTCGAAAATCAATTCTTTCTTAAATACCGGAATACTTTTTGATATGTATCTTGCACTTGAACATTTTTAAACAGATGATCCAGAAATATGTGAGAGGAGGATACAAATTAAGCCTATTAAGAAAGTCTGACGGAAGTCCGTTCGGGATCTCATTACTTTTGGATTGCGACTTCTCTAGATTCTCGAGTGTCCTGAGCTGACATCCATATCATGTACATTAAGTTGGCTAAGACCTTCAGGAACCCATGAAGAATAAGGCCAGTTGCGACAAAGCAATTCATTGTTCGATAAATATGTAAATTTGAATGAAACTCTAGGTGTCCGTTTTGACGTTTCAAGTATATAAATAATCGGATCTTGCAGAAATGGTCCCGTTCGAAGTCCATATATAAATAACATTCGACAGAGGTTTGACATAGTTTTATCACTTCTAATGAACTACATAGTAACTACCAGGTACTATAAGGTGACATACTTCTAAACAGAATATTCCAAAATAGTAAACAAACAATTTGACTAAAATGGCAGGTTTTGTGATTGTACGTTTTGGCAGATTACGTATTGTCTTTGTGACAGTCTAGTGAGTAGTGTACTGATCTTCGAGACATATGGTGGTCGAGGTTCGAATCCGGGCAGAGACACACTCGATTTTATGCTGTCAGCCAGCTGTCCCATAGTATACATAATGGCGATGCTCGAAATATTTAGCAGTTATTTGAAAGCACAAACAAGGCCCTTCGACCTTTGTACAATAACAGCTGTTGAATAAGCAATGCTAGCCTCGGGATAGCAGCAACGGTTTTATTGTAGGCTCGCGCCCACAGCAGAAGTGGCACTTCTGCAACCCAACGTGTCATTCAAAGGCTACCATTAGAATGTAAATGCAAGGACGTGATTATATATATGCGCTTCATTAGCCTACTAACATTTCATTATCAGGTGCCCATGATGGCGGACACATTTATGGGCATCGACTAGCCCGTAACAATACACGACAAGTAAATGCTAGCCGCAAATTTGAACTTAGAAGAGTTGTCTTTATTTGCTCGTTCGCTATGACCAGTCAGCGGCGACTCATGCCACGAACGAATAATTCCGTATGAGATTAAATCGCGCTTGCCAACAGCTACAAATGCAAAAGACCGATGCTGCCTCCTGTAGTCGTTGACCTACCGTTTGGCCTCGTCGTGAAAATGAAATTTTTCCATATTAAATCGCCGTTGTTCGGCTACATAGCCGCGGTCTTTCACTAAAAAAGGTAAGCTTCATAGCCGATGGGGAATATAGCGTGACCTTGGATAACGATATTTTACTTCAGCGCCACTATTGAAGCTCTTCGTATTAAGCGTACGTTTGCCTAGTGTAGATAGAGCTAATCGTCAAAGGTACACATGCATTTATCGAACGTATTAAGGCTCTAATATAAGGCCTCCATTACCATTTTGCTTCAGCGTGAGCCTAATGAGAGCGGTTCGATTTATTTTAGTCACAGCAAATCATTTAGAGTCTTTACAAACTTCCATGTTTATTCTCTGCCTTCTATTCACGACAACAATGCCTGTCTTCACCATTATGTAACATTAACATATGGCAGGGTCTCTTGTTATGTGCACGTTGTCACAGTTTACCATTAGCGTGCTCCAAACAACGTTAGGTGCTGCTAAGCAGCAGCAGCAACAGCACTACCACGGCGCACCCAATATCTGGCACCTGATGATAATAAAAGGCTCGTATTTATATCGTTGTTTCTAACTCAGCTGAAATTGCAACGACTCACTCGCCCTGGCAATGCTTCTGCCAATTGAACTGTAACACATAGCAATAATACGTTCGCCGTTGTTTTTTTCGTTCATATGATCATAGTAACAAATGATGTGCCTTTGCGCGCTCATGTTGGCCATTGAACGGCAAATGGATAATCTGCCGTTTCGTTGTCCGTCTCGGCTTCAAAGCATTCAAATCTATTGCTCTCATTTACGGCGAATCTCGGTTAGCGCAGCCAATTATACGGGAATGGTCGAGTTAAACTATAGAGATTTTATTCAATAGTTTTCTTCGTCGTTCCTTTCAAACCTGTCACAGGTAACTTGAACGACAAATTCGTTTGAAGATTTTCTTTAACAAACAACACCGCTTTCGTAGAATCCGCGTATTAGGGTTACGACGAGGGGCCAGGCAATAACTGTGTTTCGATCCTCTTTCAAGAGTTAGGTCGTGGACTGAAAACTTTCACAGCCCAATCGTTTACACAAGCGGTTGCTGCTCTTAATAGGCGACTGACAAACTACGACGTATTAGTGTTTAGTCCAAACTTATTAACCCGCCAAACAAACAGAAGTTACTGATATCTGGTATTTATTGTCGGCTGCTTCCAGATGGTCGTGCCGAAGGCAGCGCTCACGATCACGAGAAGGCAACAGCATTCTGCACTGCATAGCAAATCTCAATGAGGCTTTCAGCCGCCGCCGCCGCTGCTGTGTACGTTCAGTATTTTGAAGCATGAAAAAAAGAACGGGCGATCACTTGTGTTCGTGCTTAGCCCAGCGTGATTTCTACACTTAAAAGTGTTGCGAATATTCGATAACAGCAATGATGTATTACGTTCAAGTACTATGGCTGATTGATTTTCCTATTTTAATTACTAAACGACGGAAAAATGAAGATTTCGACTGTCTATAGTTTCGCAGTAGATGATACATTGCGAAGCAGGCGTCGGCTCGTCTACGTTCTTATCTTAACAATGTTTCTATTTCAGTGCTGAATCATACAAAGTTTGTAATCGCAGCAACACATTTTTCTTCGTGCTAATGTCAGTTAACCGAAACTAGTTCCACCGTGATTTTTAGGCAGATACATAGGCGATAATAACTGCTCGAATTGATGATTAGTTGTAGCCTCAATCTCCAAGGGGAGCACGAGCAGTGTTCCCAGTGAGGCTACACAATACGAGATTGACGTTCGACAGTGCCCATTGACAACGGAGCAGAGTTCCAAATGCATTTAAGACAAGACGATTTAATTAGAACAAAAACAAGAGGTTTCGAATGATGCAGCATAATATTACTCTCTTGTATGTTGACTAAGAATGGCTCGATCAGTGAAATGCTGATTTCTCACACCTGTACAGATGACCAACGCGTTATGTTATTTAATGATTGTCATGGCCGTGTCCAATCTAGCAGCTTTTTGTGCTACTTACATGAAGCGCTATGACAAATATTGATGTCGTTCATTTAGTCGCTTGCGTGCGCCATGCCTCGGGTGCATCGATCTTGTACGAGAAAATCATGTGTCAGCAGATTACTAGCGCTTGAAGTAGCATAGCCGATGTATTAGGCTGAAATATGGCGTCACGCTTAGAAGGATAATCCAAATTCTTATAGTCAAGTGATTAAAACATTTACAGGCACATACATTGCTCAAGTATACATCTGCGTTATGACCTGCGTCTTCGCTGATTAGAAAATATGGCGCCTTTGTTCAGATCACTGACTGACCTACTTCGATGTTCTGTTTCAAGATTTTCATCCGGACTAAAGACTGTCTTAGAGGACGTAGTTGTTTTGCACAATCGACTTGAGAAGCAAACGCCAAGCTTCCAGTTGTACCAACAACCTCGATTTATTTTGATGTCTGAAAGTGGGGAGACAAGTGTCTTTTACAATATCAAAATACGTAGAGCTTCTTGTTAGTGATTTTTCTGCCACTACCGGTGCTTCGTTGTGTTCATGTTAGAAACGAAGCCTGGTTTGCTTGTTCGTCCATTGCTCACCGTTTGCCTGTTGGCTCAAGGTGCAGGCATACCTAGGTTAGTCTACCTTGGGTAATTCCCAGTAAATACGGAGGCGTCTGTTCAATAGTTAAGCAACTGTTTCTCTCAGGAAGAGGCTTTGCTCACGCATCTCGAGTGTCATCTGTTAAAGAAACGTGCGCATAAACATCTACGAATTATTCCGTCGCAGAAATAGCAAATAGCTAAACATAATCTTTTTACCGCCGTCACGACTTTTTTCCACAATGCTGAGAACAAATTCCTACATTATCCGTCACATATGTGCTCTTTATCAAGTGTGCTAGCTATGTGCTGTGTCGATTTACTTAGTTGTTTGTCAATTGACGTCTGTCTTGATCCTACCTGATCCTTCCCGAACACCGGGTGCAATCCTCCCCAGTGAATCCAGGATTGCAGACGCATTTACCGGCCTCGCAGCGGCCGTACGCACAAACTCCACAACTTACAGGTGGCGTTGACAGAGGTTGCTCGGACACGCTGATCAACGTTGGCTGGAAGGCCGAGGCCGCTCTGGCGGCCTGAGGGGTTCCGACGGTAGCGGCGACTAGGAGCAGTACAGTGGCGCTTTTCGATAAGGCGCTTCTCCTCGGTGACGGCGTCGAGGCGCCTGTACTACCACCCAATAAGGTTGCTGTGGTTAATGTGGTGACGGCACTAACGACAACGAGGTGAACGGCCACCCCCCAGACGAGACCAATAAGCGGCCAGCAGTCAAAGCAACAACCAACCGGCCCCCGCATCGCAGTCGACGGAAGAAGCGGCGGGAGGGCGTGCTGCTGCTGCTGCTGCTGCTAAAGGGGCTACTACGGCCGCCGTTGCTGCAGCTGGCCAACTGCACTTAGGCCAGCGACGACGTCTACTGATAATAATACGCCAGTATGATAAAATTCAACGACCGCAATGGCCACGTGCAATCAGCAATAGCTAAATTAGAACAAGCTAAAGAACTGATTGCAGAATGATCAATACCCCTTCCAATAGAGCTTTGTGTAGCAGTAGTAGAAAACTTCACGACACAACCGCCATCAGCAGCGGCATTCAATGAAGATGACGACGCCAGCACAGGCGACGGTAAACGTTGCTCTGACGACGATATCGAGGTCACTCGGTTTGTTATACTCGCCTTACTCTGAGTACTTATATGAAATTGATTACGTGTCTTGTTGTTGTTAAAAATATCAGTAGTTATAATATAATGACTGTAATTGTTGTAGATGTCAGCACAGCTACTGCAGCACTCTTGTCGCACTGATATTCCACTCCGGCCCCAGCTACTGCAGGTGCCCGTTAACTGTAGTTCATCCATTGCCATGCACTGACACCCATCCGCAGAGCCAGCAACAACTCATCAAAAGTTATCATTGAAGTTATCCACGCTTCAACTGCCATCGACATAACTTCTATAGCTGTTCTTAACGTTTTTGCAACGATTAGCCACTACTGACATACTGCGCTTTCCGGAGACCAATACCACCGACGACAACTATTGTACTATTCATACTGTTGTTGTCTATGACGATGATGATGACAGTATCATGACTGATATCGTATTAATTATGTATAGAATTCAATGAATGCCGTCCTTCAACCCTCTTCCCATTTTGTAGGTTTCATGAGCAAATGGCGCGAAACAGCTACTTGGGAGTAGTCGTGCTGCTGACAATAAAGAGCGCTCAGTACTCTAATTTGCTCAAATTGAATTAGTTTTCTTTCTCTGGCTTCAGTATTACGGTTGCATTATAAAAGAGGAAGCGTGACAACAACCGACAGTCACTCCTGGCACCCTTCCTGTCAATCACACACAAACATCCCCTCGTTGTTGTCGTCACGTTCACCCTGTCCGCTGCATTTTTCCGGTTTCTCTCGTTTCATTTCTATGTGTATCGCTGTTATTTACTTTGCTGCGACTGCTTTAATGTAGTTTGTGTTTATTGCCTAGACGTAGCAGTAGAAGCAGTACGAAATGCTGGGGGAAGGTTGACCGTGTCAGGCAAATAGATTGGTGCAGTGTTTCTTGTAATGAGCTAGGTAATCGGTTACAGCAGCGACATCATCTTCTCGTACGCTTGCAATTGCTGCTGCTGCTACTACCGCAACAAGCGACCAAACAATAACAGCAACAAGAATCAGTGATATCAACCATCGCCCACCATTCCGTGTTCCTGCCGCATGTCCGTCGTCGTGCACATTCCCGGTCCCAGCTGCTAACGTTATTGCAGTACTAGAGCTGCTATTGGAAGTTTAGCTTCTTTTGTAAGTCTATGAACCTCTTGGCCCTAACAATACCAGCAGCAGATAATTATCGACACAGTATCCTTCACTCCGACAAGCAGCACCTCTGTCCGTACCACTGCCTCTCCTCCTGGGCTCTAGGCTTTATATATACATCGGCGATGAGTACTTTGATTAACTCGACAATGCCTCGGAAATGCCATGTATCGACCGTAAAGAAGGATCTCAACACCATAACCTGGGCTCCATTAGCTCTTTTCTGCTTCTGGTTTTTAACACTCCTGCTATTCGTAAGGACACTACAGCCCTGCCGTTGTGTACCATCGCGTTCCTGCTGTACCGTTGTACAGCTGTAATACAACCATTGCCAGTGTCGCGGCACACGCTGGAAAACACTATCCTTCAGCTAAATAGTCAGATGAACTGACACACGTCTGCGTATTTTCGTGACGCTACTCGTCTTTGGTACTAGCAAGTGGTGCTAGATAGTGAAGAATCGTTTGCCTGAGTGGCTGGTCGGCCCGTCGCCCGCTTCATTGGTTGGGTAACCAGTCTGCCTGTCTGTCTCCGCTGCCGCTGCTGCTGCTGCTGCCGCCGCCGCGGCCGCTACCGTTAAGAGCAGAAGCAGGAGCAGCGGCTGCAGCAGTAGCCCGTAGTCGCTACAACTCGAGCGCTGCCGATCGTTCGCTGCTGCTACTGCGGCTGGTTGTGATGTTACAAATAGCCGTCGTCTGTTGAGCTTTCAGTTTGTTCCTGTCGGTCGCTCTAAAGGGAGCGCTCCGTCTGCCCTTGTATTTGTCTGTTGGCTATATATGCAGTTCGTTATGTGGCCGGTTGTTGGCTTTACGGTCGATTCACTAATAGGTAGCCGCTTGCCGTTCCTTGTAAGTTCCATATGGAGGCGTCTGCTGCTCTATACTGGGCTGTATGACCACAAAGATCACTGCCACAACCACAACTAAATGAAGAACTGTACTTACCAGCGCTATAAAAGGCAGTTTGTGAGTACGCTTAGCCTTTACAATCAAATCGCTCTTTGTTACTATTAACTTCATCCTTAGGAATTACTATTCCAATCGTCTAAGAGGGATTCAGATGGAGGACGAAGTAAATGTAGGTTACTCATTGGATCTTCTTCCGCGTAATTGTAGCTACCAAGATCAGAAATCATCGCCATCATCGTGGCAGACACACCCGGAAAAGCAGTCTAAAGTAACGCGACTGAGTGAAGGATTTTTGGTCTTTTGCAGTATTGATCAGAACGGAACAAGGGGAAAAGCCTTATTTACCACCATGTAACAAATGTAGTTAAGTTAGATTTATTTAAAAACTAAACGTATTATTGGATTGATTTTAAAATATCTGTTGACGTCTGTGTTCAAACCTAAACCCACAGGGTGTCCCTAAGATTAGCAGGCAAAATACGTTACCCAATAGGCAAATATGTTATACAATATATTTACATATATTTGCAGTTCTGATTATGGTGTGCAGGGAGCTTACAATGGTTGATCTTCTATGTGCTCTGTAAACGCCTAGAATGGTAGGAAGGATAAATGCTTCCGTAAACTATAATCATGTAATAACATCAAAACTTTCCGCAGTAAGAAAATGCCTATTTCTATACTTATAGGCTTATACACATAAAACAATGTTTTCAACTTTATCAATTTAATCCTCTCGAATATGAAGGCTCGCGCGGGCTTATAGCCACTCTGGAAGAGAATTGTTACTATTATCTTACCAGCTTTTCTTCAGAGGAAATAAAGCGCAAAGAGTTATTGCATGGGATCTCTACATTTTGTTTAGAAGATCCTATTTTGATTACATCTTAGAAAGAAGTGCTTATAACCCTTTTGACTACTTATTGTTATTTATTGCAGCTAGCAAGTTTTTACTGCTAGTACCCTGAACGTGAGTTCTTATATATATATATATATATATACATATAGTAACTAATCCAGTGTATTCGTCAACGATTGCAGTTCTACGTAAATATTTTTTATAAGTGTTTGTTTAATAGATTCACTTTGCGTTTGGATTTTAATATACGTTCAATTTTAATTTAGAGTTGGTAACCACGACACATACTATAATTTTCAGATTTGCTTATCAAAAGATTTACACAAATGACAAATGTTCCAACTCTTGCTAGCATTTATTTATCTTCCTTTATCGATCACAGCATTGATCTTTAGAGTATTTTCTGCCTCACACAGAAATATAAACAGACTTAGCTTACATCTAGGCTTTTCTGATGAATTTTTTCTTCCAAAACTTCTCTAAAATTTTCTTAATGTGCAACGCTTCTACATTTGTCGTCAACAATCACCAGAAAGCTTAGAATGCAAAAGCATAGAATCATGCGTTGGGGACGGGTTTAAGTAACTTTTTTTTTTCGCTAGGACTGATTTAATGTCTAAAACACGGGTGTTTGTACATTCATGAAGGAACGCGCAAATTAGTCAATATAATTTTTATTTCATAGCCGTAGAATTACCATTCAATTACTATTACAGCATGTTAGTACGTATGCTACTGTGTATTTTCATTGGGCCCAATTACATGCATGCTTTTCGACCGACTGCACAGCGACTTTTATGTTGCAGAACGAGTGCAACCAGCAACTTATTTACTTTTGCGCGACTAGAGCACAATAAATATACTGATTTACTTCGGTATGCTTTGAAAACTATGAAATTTATAAGTAAAAATGATCTTCAGCTCTGGACCTTCAATCTCTTAATTTCTTTTAATTAGATTCCTGCTCTGCCGGCTTAGAACCGTATTTTGTGCAAATATCGCCTAGCTGTTGAATCAGCTCAAGTACAGTAAGATGCTCTGCTAGCAGACGATATTTTTTCCCGTTAACTGAAATATAGATAGAATTTAACAACGATAAAACAAGCTCAAACAATACAAACAGCTCATAGTAAATGTCCCTTTTTTTAACTTAAATTTAAAATAAAGTATGCAAAATAACTGGCACAGTTGATACTAATGAAGAAACGTATATAGCAGAGAAGCTACCGAGATAAGTGCCCTTAAAATCAACCATAACTGAAAATAAAAAAATATACAGGTTACAGTGGGATTGGTCAGTTGAGACACCCGTTCCATTCTTTCAGATATGATCCGATTATCTACCCAGTTGCATTAGAGTATTTACAATGAATTAGAATAGATTGCAGTTAACCAGGGGCCCGGGGCAGTTTAATGGTGAACGATGAGATTAAAAAGAAAAATCTGTCAATATCCTTGCCAATATACTTTTCATAACGAAAGCTATACGAAAATGCCAGATTAGAGTTTACACAGTACATGAACCAATAATATTTAATGAAGTGTAAATAGTTCACATATATTTTAGAACTTACTAGCTGTGAGGTCAATTGTAGGCGGAGAACGGTCACAGACGATATGATTCTTAACCGAACACGACGGATTAGTAAGCCGAAGCTTTTCGCTACTGATAATAAACGCGAAATCCCTGCAAGAGTCCTAAAGTGTCAGAATCCTCATATGGAATATTTCCAACGCCATACATGGTAGCTTCTTCCGCGATAGTACGCATTCGTGTTTTTTGTGACTTTGATAAGGGATGGCGTTCACATCGAAATATAGCAGTTAAAATACTATATCATATCCACTATGAGAAACACCGTTTATCTACTGTTGAGTAGTGGCGACCGAATACTTCGTCCAGCTAGCCTTTGCTCCAGGTATCGAAAAAAATAGAGTAGGAGATTAGAAAAACAACACGATGAAAATATACAATAACGCCTGTAATTATTTTACATGGTGCATTAAATGTAAATTCGAGTTTTAAATGTAGTTTGTATTATAAAAATAGATATTCCTCCTAAAATAGCCTTGAGTCGTCTTTCACAAAGTGCGCAAATTAATGACGCGTGTCAATACCGAATTGAGCGGGTCGAAGGATGAAACGGATCGAACTGAATATGTATCCTTTTTAGTCCTTTCAACTGAAGCTCTTTAACGGCAAGAGCCACACTTCGTTGAACTACGTTCCCTAACATTGTAACATCAACGCCAACTTTCTCTAAATCAAGATTCGGCGACAGCATCCGGCAAAGACAACTTTTATGCTTTAATCCTCGGAAGAATGAGGGTAGCCAAATGAGCGGAAACTGGACTGTGTGAAATAATAAATTCGCGCATATCGGAAATATTTGCCCTTCTTGGAGTCCAGAATCCAGTTTTCTTACAAAACACCTTATTATTTCGTACCGTAGTAAATACGTTGGAAAAAAATCTGATCTGCTCATGAGGAAAAGTTGAGCGTGTCTGAGTTTTTCTGCCTTTCCCAATGTTTATTATTGTTATGGTTATAACTCTCTACGCTAAATGATAAAGCAGTGGGGCACGTGTACATACGGCGTATGAAAGGTTTATTCGATTCGAATGCGCTCGAATGAGTATTTTAGCGAGTCAATGAGTGTGCTTTATCGTCTCCCTGTAAAGTTCCACACAACAATTTCATTATGCAGAGTGACGATGTGAGTAGTTTACTTTGTTGTTTCCGAATATCACATATGAATATCATATAGGTATTACTTATTGTCACAATGCACTTGCAAAAGGTTTGTATGTCGGGATGTAAAAGGAAATTATTTGTTTAAAAAGGCTGTCTAATCTGCTGTTTATTGTTGCAGGTGGTGTGGAGCATCCTGAAACATTCCTTCTGCTCCCACAAGGTAACCACGCCGTCTTCAAATTTTTGCCGCAATGAATACAATCTCACAGGACTCTGCAATCGTTCATCGTGTCCGCTTGCAAATTCTGTGTATGCTACAGTCAAAGAAGAAAATGGTACGTCCTTTTTTTTAGCGAAAACTATACTGTCACGCGTCCGCAAATGACAGTAAATATACATGCAAACTATAATTAGTCAGTCGATTACATGGGATGTACATAATTATTAGAGAATATCGCACTAGGTCTTATGCCGGGACTCTTGAATGAAGTTCGTTACCTTCTAGTGGGGCAGCATATATATAGTTTGGCAAATAAACTGGAAAAAAATCGTGAAGAATGACGGGAAATACATAACTTAATCACTTATTTTCTATGCAGTAAGAAAAACCCGGGAACTTTCTTTACAACTTAACACGTAAATATACATTATCACTACTTGCTTAGTCAGTGGCCTTGAAGGAACGATAATTGCAGTTGTATGTTTGGAAAAATTATTCTTCAGTTTTGTACTTTTTGGTGTTGTTGTCGTGGCTGTTACTAGGCGTGTGTTACTTGTACATGAAAACAGCGGAGCGCTGCGCTTTTCCCGCACGTATGTGGGAAAAAATGAAGCTTTCTAAGAACATGGAGAAGGCCCGGGAACAGATCGATACCACCTTATTATATTGGCCTCGATTCGTAAGGGTTAAATGTCACCAACGGCTTTTCAAAATTCATCAGTAGGTGCAACAATCGAATCCTTTTTACTGTTAATATTATTGCTGTTTTACGGATTTTTAAACCCACAATATTTATTGCAATGTAAGATGCTATTTACATTTATTTTGTTTCAGTGTTACCTATTTCCGGTAGCGATAAATGGTATAAATATGATAATATATATAGACAAGTTACTCTAATTAACGTCTCGTCGTTCGTACAGATACTTGATTCGGATGCGCCGTATGGCCTTAAAACGCCGCACAAAAGTAGTAACAATCAATAAGCGCATCGAACGAAGGGAGAAACGCAGGGAAGAGAAGGCCCTCATTGCTGCAAAACTTGACACAGCCATTGAGCGGGAGCTACTTGACAGGTAATTGTATTCCTTATTTTATTAATACTTTGTCTCCGCACAAATATTTATTTTTCTAATTAAGAATGTGTGTACTTGACAAACAGACGATGGTCTATTTGCGCTGGGGCTAAAACAAAACGCCTGTTTCGGTAGTAATTATGTCGTGACACCTATATATATATATATATATATATATATATATATATATATCTATTGGAGAGGAAATTTTCTCATTTTTGTATTAGATAAAAATATCACTTTTTATATTCCTGTGACAATACATTATTATGTTATGTATTTCCCGTCATTATTCATAATTTTCTTCCACCAAGTGATGGATGGCATATCGTCAAATGGTACTGGGTTTCGTTTCGGAAAAAATAACTCAATTTTTCTTGACCCAGGTCGAAGGTAAGGCCATGAAGGCGACTTTTCAATAAGTGAAAGAAGGGTGAAGACACATCGGTGCAAAGTCCACGTAATATACCTCGCATTCGAAGTTCAGAAAGGCAGTTTGGGTCATGAGTTCCTCTGCCATGGAGTAACCCTGATCCCATTTGTTGGGTCTCTTCTGTTATATAGTTTGGGTGATTCGATATAACTGGACTAGATTCATAGAAAGCAATTAAACGCAAGATCTGATTGCATCCTAGGATTCTTCTTGACCTTTGCCTCTTTTTTGTTTTTTCGCGTCAAGTACTCTTTCAACGGAGAACTTTTTTTGAATGATTGTTAATACATTACATCAAAAATAAATCGTTAAATGTGCTCGTGCGTCCCACTTCGTTTATGACGCCATTCTTTGATCTGATTCATATGGCTGGCAAACCTCATGAATTCGTTCATGATTGCTCGTGTCTTGACATCCGTTTCAATGCAGATTGCATTGTGAGTGAAATTAAGTGCTGACCGCAGTCGTCTATGTTTCTCATCACTAAAGGACGCTAGGTGCTGTTTTTTTCCGTATTGTAGTTTACGCAAATGGAACGTTTACTAATTTGGTACCGGTAAACTTCGAAACTCCCATGGCCCTTAAACAGTTGGATCAGTAGGTGCGTTAGCGAGCCATGTCCACATCAGGATAACTTCAGCTTCAGTCCTGGAGCCACCCATTGTGATCTTTGGTTCATATTGATATACAAACATTATTTCTCAATGCCAGTGACGATTCTGTGTAAGAATCTGGGCAAGTGTTAAACCGTAACTTCTTGCTAAATATAGGAAGTTCATAAGTTATCTAAATTGAAAGTTTCTGAGTAAACCCAATGGATTTGAGGTGATTAGGGACGGTCGTCTGACACCGTCCACCTTTTCAGTAAATTCCTCAGTTGTTTTTTGCCCATATTTCTTCAAAGGCGCCTTTAGGTAGTCGTGATGAATGTTATACGGACTACCAGACTGCAGGCATCCTGTAAATTTTGAATACAGTTTTCAAACTTGGTAAACCACTTTTCAGCAACGGTTTTAGCGATAGTGCCGTTGCTACTTAAGGCCGATATCCGGCATGTTTTGGCAGTGGCGCTAGCCTTGGTGAAGTGCGGAGTATAGAAGGTGTAAAAATGCACTGTTTTCTACCTGAAATGTCCGTCATTGAATAGTCCTTTTGAGTTAAAATTAACACTATGTAACTCCAGCGTGCTGACAGAGCAGGTAGAGTGCTTTGGATCATATAAGTAGAAGTCAAAAAAAGCGCAGGAACGTTCTTATAAACCTAATACATATATGTGTGTGGTGTCTTTAATCGAATACTCTTTCTCACCATGGTCTGGCCATGCGTAAATGCATATATCTGGCACTAAAGATGACACATCTTCAAACAAGTCGATTAGTTCAATCGGCTACTTTATTTACTACAGTAATAGTGGGATTAAGCCTTAAGGAGAACACGAAACAAACATAGTCCGGTAAAGGGAAAAAGATAAAAAATTGACCGACTTCTAGGGGTTATTGCTAGTGACTAAGTATATGAGCCTTGTCCTTGCTGGAAAACCGACATTATAATAACCAATTGAAAATTGGGGAAGTGCGTTGCGTTTAGTGATTTATTTGTTTTACATGTGTTTAATAGTCAAGTTAAAAGAATAAAATGCATAATAAATTAAATAAAAAATAAGTTTAGCTGATAAAAAACAAGTTCTATGAGATGTATGAAATCTTTCATATTTTATATGCATTTTGCGTTTGATAATTGACTTAAGTGACATGGTGAACCTGATTCAGCGATCCTGAGCTTTTTCAATTAGGCTAATATAGAGCTGCAGGTTAGTAACTGTGCTAATTGTACCGATAGGCTAAAAAGTGGAACCTACAAGGACATTTACAACTTCCCACAAAAGGCGTTTGACAACGCTCTCGAAGATGAAAAGGAAGCGGAAGAAGAAATGGAACAAGACGACAACGACGACGACGATGATGATGTGGTCAGTCCTTACTTTTTGTCTATGTTTCTAATTCTTACTTGCGTGTCATCTGATAGTTTTTTTTGGCGCAGTAGTGTCTTTTGTTGGGTGGATATCGATCTTTTTTGCTGTAACCCTTTGTTCATAGGATACATCATTATTATTTTAATACTCAGTTTTAGTTTACTACTTCATTTGATTCTTAAAACATGACTGCATGCTTTTTGCATGAAGTAAAATAATTAATATGGTGTAGCTGTGAGGATCAAGAAGCAAGGTACTTACAACTTCATCAATATTATCCAATACTTTAGGGAAAAGTGCGATTCGTCGAAGCAGGCCCCTCAGACAGCGATGAGGACGATACAAACGATGTGGACAGAAGTAGTGAAGATGGAGTAAAAGTAGGCGATATCGAAGATTGGGGCGAAGGAATTCTTAACCAAGGCGCTAGCAGCAGCAGTACAAATATTAACGCAAGCGACGACGATACAAGTAAAGTCGGTTTTAAGAGAAGTGGTCGGGTAGTTAAGCGGGAGCGCACTAATGTAAAAATCGAATATGAAACGGAGACAAAAGAAGCTGAACGCGCGAAAGTCAGCACTTGAATGAGTTTGATGGTTGCCGTGACTATTTGTGAATATTGAGAAAGCAAATTTTGTCTCCAATTTTGCCTAATGCAGGCAACATTTCAGTGCATGGGTGTACATTAACTTCAAATTTTCAAACACGAATTACTTGTCCATTCACTAGATAAAAAGTTAAGCAAATAAATTAGGTTTCATTGATGTGTAACTACAAAAATACCCTTGCTTTTATTCATTGTACAAGAAAGAATATGTGATAATTCTTGTTATCAGAACACAATACTTATTATATCTATGTACAGTTTCAAAGTAGTATGTTTTACAGGACATTGAAGCTGTTTTTGAAGTGTACCTATAACCTGTTTGGTGCAATTTGTGTAAGTGCACCTATTTGGTTACAATTTTACTGCCCACCGTATTGATTTCTATCCTTTCTATGATTATAGTGACTTTTTAAGATTTATTGGTTATGCAATAAGAAATCATTGTGGGCTTACGTCGACGGTATACTTGTTTGAAGACAAACGTACAATTTACTTGAAAAATGCAAGTTACCTATTTATTTCCTTCTATCAATTTTTCGCACAAATGTTTAATAAACTCGAACATTCAAGAGTTGTTACGAATATGTTGTGTAATAAGTTCATAATACAATTTGTGTTGTAAAATAACCCTTCAATGCAACGATTCGGTGGTTCTGAATACAGCGGAAAGCGTATCACTAATGCAGACAGGCTTCGAGCGTTAGCGATTTATGATGAATGTTTCGTATGTATGTGAATCTTACATGACTCTAGGCAACATAGGACATGACATCGGCCATTCCTCGAAACCCATCTTGTTCTCCTTTGATATAAGCTCTCATAATTTTCACATCATCGACAGGTCTGTCGTCGTTATCGGTGGCGACCTGGCCCATTCGTTTTACAACAGTCATACCAGAATACACCCTCGCGAAGATAGCGTGCTTCCCGTCTAGCCATTGCGTTGGCGCCAATGTAATAAAAAATTGGGATCCATTTGTGTCAGGACCTGAGTTTGCCATCGAGAGAATTCCGGCACCTAACGTACACAAATTTAGGAAAAAGAATGAAATTAGTTTAGAATTTTTGTGACTGATTCTTTTTGTATATACAACGTCATCAAAGAGTGCGACATTGTTATAGTAATAATCGACCTATTGGTTGTTACTTATATACAGGATTCACAGATCTCAGAACTTGGAGTAAATTTAATGGATGATCATTAGCTAAGAGAAGGTCAGTTCGCAGGTATCACTTCAAAAATATACAATTATATAAGAATTAGATAAGAACTAAGAATTATACTGCAACCTTTAGGAGTATATGCGTTAGAATATAGCGAGGATAATCTCTTTCGTTTAACATGCCCCTTAGGCTAGTTGAATTAAAATAATTAGAGTAATACATCAAATAATGAAAGTATTTCAATTTATACCGATTGGTGTTTCACATTTAACATGAAACTAAATTTTTTAATTATAGCAAACGATCTATGATTAAATCTTTATTTAAAAGAAAAAGAGTTTTTTCTTTAATTTCCGCGTTATTGAATAATTGTTTGTGAACTATGTTTGCTTTGCCAAAAAGAGCAGAACTTCTGTTATACACTGTTGAAATTGGTTAACAATAAAACGCAGTCTCAGATTTTACGGTGAGATTGAATTAAGTTGACGTGTTGAATATTTTGCAATTTTTTCTCAGAAGAACAACGACCGTACATTAGTTCTGTGTGAATACGAAAATCGAACACTTCGCGCATGTTGCAGAATGCTTACAGAAAACAGACACTAAAGCTCGAGTGAAAAGGTAGTTCAAGCGTTTCATAGATGGAGAGAAATCCATCAAAAACGACACTTATTCTGGAAAGCTTGTGACAGCCATCGCGAACGAGAACGTAGAAAAGGTAACACAGTTTCTGCTTGCTGACTGTAAAGTTGTCATAAGAAGGCTAACAAAAGAAGCGAATCTTAATAAATTCGTGTCGAATCATTTTGACGAACCACTAAGATGTCAGAAAACTTGTGGCAGAGCTTGTGGCAGAACAGCTGAGTGTTTAAAAGATGAACGCCCATGAGGAACTACTAGGAAAACTGCTTGTCGCTTCAAAAAGGCTCAAATAAACCTGAGCACGTTCTTCTGTGTAATCAAACTTAAATGTATGGTTACGATGAGGAGACTGGGATGCAATCTTTTGAGTATCAGTCCAAAAACCTGACCGCACGATATAGGTCTAAAACCAGGGTACTCCTCACAGTCTTTTTCGACCGTCGGAAAATCATTCATTATAAGTTCATACTATCTGGTTCCATGACCACAAAGAAGTACTGTCAGCAGGTATCAATAAGAGTGCGCAAGTCTGTTCGACGGAAGAAACCAGAACCGTGGCACAACAATCTCTGGCTCTTCTATCCTGGCCATGCACCGGCTCACACTTCACTAATCGTACAGCAGTTTTTATAAAAATGCGATACGTATGTTACGTTCACCCGCCGTATTCGCCGGACCTTTTTCTTATTTTTTAAAATCACAGAAATGTCAAAAGGGTAAACGCCTCAACGTGGTCAAAAAGATAAAATGAAAATCGGTGACCGAACCGAGGAGTAATCCCGGCAATCGAATTTTAAAATGATTTTGAAGGCTAGAAGGAACAATCTTATAAGTGTTTAGAATCATGCAGAAATTTCTCTCTGAAGGGGATAACTTGCGTCAGAACGATTAAATAGATAATTATCAATCCAGAACAAAACGACTCATTTATATTTAAACAAAATGTTATATACGAAATGTTAAAACTAGTGGCTTTTTATTTGGCATTACTCAAAGCTATATGCAGCTGCCAAACAATTGAAACAAGTCTAAGTTATATAAAATGTACCACGATCTCGCTGTGAGCCAGTATCTTCACAGAAGTCGATTAGTCATTCGATTAGTTAACCGCGCGAAATAGCGATCGATAACCAGAACATATTCTGGGTGTTGAATTTGATGAAGATTACTCTCGCGCCTGTATCTCGGAATATTTTTAAAGCTACGTGGCCAACACATTCTGATATTGCTATGTGCGCCTATTCAACTACGACAGTCGGCAATATTTGATAAAGTTTAGAAACCTGTTAGTTGAGCTCTGTAGCCACCCAACCCAACAAATTTTAAATAAAAATAAATGAAGAATCCCGTATATGAAACTCATTTTGGCCCTTGCCCATTCAATTTTGCTGGCGAAAATTCTTTTTACTAAGATGGCCTTTATTGGTTAAATATAATTGGAAAGCAAATGTTACTCTTTTATTATCGGCATCATGCATGCATTGAGGTTAATAATTTCTATTTCTAGTAGTCATTTTAATATTACCAAATAGGCTTGCTACGGTATTGCTCACCTCTTGAATCCTATCAAGATACTCAATTCTGTCAAAAAGTAATCTACTATGTGGATAGCAGCAACTAAAAGAGCAGTAGTAGCTTCTTATAGGTGTGTCTTACCATAGTGGAAAGTTTCAAAGTAGTTATTTTAAAGCAATCAAATCAAGAATGATTAATTCAAAATCTGTGTTAGATGATTCGATACTAATAGCTATCTTTTGAGTACTAACTGGATAAATTTGATTGAAACAAGAATATAAAAGCCAATATATACCTTAGCACAAAAAGTGAAGCGGTACACTTTCTCAGTAGGAGATAGCTAATAATCGCTCGCTAATTTGTACGATACCGGTCACGTTCTAAACTTACTTTTCCTTTACTGTATATTAGCTTTTTATATTTTTAAGAACCATTAAATCTTGAACCAGAAAGGTAATCTACGACTAAATATAGCACACTTCTGTTTCATTTTTTTGCGCGGCTTAAATTTAGTGTTGGAACAAGCTTTACCTTTGTGGACGGTAATATGCACCAAGTACAAAATGTTGGCTTAACATGTTACATGAGATATGACTTCAACATGTGCCTGAAATGACTAGATTATTTTTACTAAATTATGTGAAGGAAATACTTTTCTGAACGTGCCTGAATAGCAGTTTCTAATGGCATTTTGACTGGAATTACAATGTTTTACGTTTAGCTAGTAAAAAGCAAAGGTCTGTTGTTATTATAATAGCTTTTCAAAGGCGACACTATAACGTAGCTGGATGATCTTATACCGAAAAAAGAATGACAAATATATTTGTTTGTTTCATAGGGCAACATGAATTGGAATTTTTCTCAAATATATATATAAATGTCTTTGCAAATCTTTTCCAGTTACAAAGAGCCACAGATTTTGATTAAAGTACCATTTGGAAATGCCATTCATCGGCATCTGTTTGGCTAGAATAATTGCGCAGTAACATCAGTCAGATTTCTGGATGTGTCTCGCAAGTTTTAAGCCAATATTTGCGGCTTAGTGCACAAAGAGAAAGCATTGTTAATACCAGAACGCGTCCGCACAGACGAGCGTATTCCGAACAGTTCCGACGAACATAAGCAATACAATATAGAAAACAGCCTCAAATGAGTATGGAGAAGGGAGGACGAAACCATGTATAATAACTGCACATAATGTGTTGAGCTAAAACATGCTTATGTTTAGTGACCTTTTTACTTGGAACAGTACGTCGTTAGAATGGCACAATCCGCATTTTTTAAATGGGTAAATATTACTTTTAATTAACAGCACAAAATGCTAACAAAAATGTCCTAATTTTTATACCTATTTACCGAATCTAAAAAAATACAACAGGATACAAAAGTGACCTTTGTCTTTTTAATTACCGTGTATTTCCCTAATGAACATTTGTTTTTCTCTACTGTTGCTAACAACTTGTCAGTATTCAAATGTTCAGATTGTTTTTTGCTGGCTTAATTCATTCGTTACCTGTAATTATAATGCGTACCGGTGTGAAACAACTCAGGATGTATTTCATCCTTGAACGTCCTGCCATATATGCTAGCTCCGCCGCGTCCGGTTCCAGTGGGGTCTCCACCCTGAATCATAAAGTCTGGAATGATTCGATGAAACTTCACTCCATCGTAGTATTTTCTGCGAGCCAATTCTGCGAAGTTCCGGCACGTATTTGGTGAGTGTTGCCAGTATAGCTCTACAACGATTTCTCCCATTCTAAATAAAACACGGAAAAGCAAACAGATGGCACAAAAGTATATCCGTGTATTAAAAGGCTGAATATCTAAAATATGAAAGCTATCTGGGCACAAAACTTGCCATAGAAAACACGCAGCCGTAAATGTTTCTACTGCCACCATTTTCGAGATTAAGCCGCACTGATGAATCCATGAGGAAGCAATCAGCGCCCATAAATAAAATGAGCGTACAAGCAGTAATCGCGTTTACCCGCAGTACCCATATCTCATTCATTAGTGTACGACAATAATTAAACAATATATGATGAATATGCACCTTCGGCGATCGAAATATTTATTATTATGAAATTATAGAAAGGAAATTTCTCAATCATCGCATAGTTATTTTGCGAACACCTGATTCAGTATAAGAGGTTGTTAACATTAAAGTCTCACGTTGTCTCCAGCACGACAAAAGGAGGTTGCCAGAATGCTTCAGGAATTCCAGACATTATGCATATGCTAAGGCAAAACACTATTTTACAAAAGCTACACGAAGAAACAATCCTGTTAAACAGCGTTTCGAAGGTGCCGGTAGTTCAACGATACAGACGTCCGCCTGAATTTCTGTTGATAAACAAATAAAATGGCGGAACTTTGTTGACAGCTGACACCAAAAGTCGACGAGATTTTTGTCTTGTGAGCGTTCTACCAGGAAGGCTTTTGTTATTAGCCCCATCAACAGTACAACGTAGAGGGCACGCTGTAAAGATAAATACAGAAACCGGTAAGCTACTAATCTACTAGTTACAGGGGTGGCAAAAAGGGAAAAAATAATCACGTTGCATCCAAGCACGATACATTCAAGTCGATAGCCATATTCTGGTCCATTATGTATGCTAAATATTTTAAGCTGATTATTAATTTATGCCAATGTCAGAGAAGGCATTTATGAGAAAAAGTGGCTATACATTTTGAAAGGATTTTATCTAAATTTAGGTGGATGACTGAGTTGTTTTGTTTTTCACTGTTCCGATATTATATTTCACGTAAATTTACAGCTAAAAATATGTCGTTATTATTTTGACTATTAGCACTTTTCAAATCGGTGGAGCTCATTTATTCGTTGAGAAAAACTAATGGTATATTTAAATATCCACAGCAGCTGTGGTTGATAAACAAATAAAGTGATTTCTTTAGTAATTTTTACTTTATGATAGATTATTATTTTTTTTTTCGTTTCGTGGATAGATATTACGCTGTTGCCGGCAAACTTTGAAATTGAATCAATATCGAACTAGTTGGATTAACGTGATAATTTTTAATGTGCTAAAAGCTCTCTTTTATTTTTTAACACATTTGTTCTAGCGCTCCGATAGCTAATGACAGCCATATATTTACCATTAGAATTTTCTTGTATATTTTTCTTATTTATGGTTTCGCCGAGTAAATCGGTACTGTGATATGTTTGTATAGCAATTACTCTTTCTATAACGTCAAAAACCCCATAATACACGGATTTGGATGGGAAGAATAAGCGGGCTGAAACCAGCGTTGGACACATTTTTGCTCAATGCAAAAAGCGATTGAAACACGACAACAGGGTCTCACGTTAACGTCAAATAATCAGACTGCGTGCTTTTGATTGCCGTGCCAACGGCCGTTGAGTCTTTTGAACAACACGATATAACGGGCTGCATTCATTGAATCCGGGCATCTCAGAGTAACAAAGGCCATGGAAATCCATGTTCTTTAGCACTATTAGTCATTAACCCTGTATAAACAAATCCTTAGAATCATCTGTTTCATTCATGCCACCATGAGGAGTCTAACTTGTCGGGAGTTATCTGGGATTTCTCTAACAGACATAGAACGAAATGGTAACCATACAAGCAACTAGTAACCTTAATAACAGTATTTTTTTCTCGTTTCTTATTTTTCTGAATATTAAAATCCTTGATAATTTTGGCCAACGCAAGGATTTAAGCTAGCGTGGCAGTATGCTGGTTAGTTGTCTTTATTGGCTGAGATAGCCGCCTGTTCCGCCAGCCATGCGTCTGATTGTTCGTCACCATTCTTATCTTGTAGTGTTTGCGTAGCGTTCGTCCCTTGTGTTTTTCAGGGTGGGGCTTCAATGATTCTAACAGATATCTGTGCTCGATAGAGATTAGAATAGATTACGCATTTCTAACAAATTGAAAGTGATTTACAGGTTGCAAGATGCCCGTGCTCGGCCACGAAGCCAACTGCCCTTCAGGAAAGGAAAGCGATAATTTTGTCGTTGCTCGGTTGAGGGCGTGGTATCATTCGCTACCACCGTATTCGATGGCGTCCCTCACGCGATTTTACCTGCCGCTTGCCGGAGCAGTGAGCTATTGCGCTTTTTCGGTGAATGTATTCGTGCCGCAACTCTTCAATAGGTGTGTCACTAATCCGCAGCAGGATCTGTTTGCTATCAGAAATGCTTTGCATATCGTTTGAGTATCCATACACATACTTTTTTCATTCCGTAATATGAGAAATGTAATTATCAAATTAGCTTTCATTCAGTCCATTTCAAGTCAAGGTGTCCGGGTAACAACTTTCAGACTAACTATGTCTCTGTATATATCTGCTGTTGTCATTATTTTAGTACGGTTCCTATCGAAATGATGGAAAAAAAAGGCCATTAGCCTCCGGCAACGTTCACAATGGCATTCATCTAGCAACACTCAAAATGCATATTCCATTGATCTTCTTAAATTTGCTTTTATGTATTTCTAATTGATAAACTATACAGAATCTTCCTTGATTTGACCAATAAATATGTATGTGAAAAAATGTATTTAGAACCTTCAAATGGCCATACCTGGGCAAATTTTGCTTTTAATCGTTGCACGGCTTTCTTACTTCGTGGAATATTTTGAGTCGCAGATAAAATGCAAATCTTACGTAAATATACTTTACGTATTGTCTCAAATCACCCTGGGAGTGATAAGTAACGGGGACGTCCCGAAATTTTATTCAAAGCCCTAGTTATCATCAAATATTTGCTATCATCTTCGAGTCTGAGTGTCGCGCGATCACACTAAACTCACATTATTCACAAATATATAAGAGTTTCGATAAAATATTATAAGCTAAATGACAATTCAGATGTCGGAATGAGACTACTATATTATTTAGAATAGAATGTGGAAATACAAATATACGTGTTCCCAAGCGTTTTTAACAGTTTCCTCCGACAGAATTTAATAACAGAGAACAAGCATTATTCTTTCGCAAATCACCCGACAAAGTGTGACTCTCTGCGCACACTTCGCTTACCTAAGTTATTAACAATAATACCTTCTAAAATTTAGCATCGCTCACTGAAATCTGAAAAATAGATTTGGTTGGAAATGTCGATGAAAACCATCTAGACACAAAACTACGAATAAAACTTCTTGCCCATATGGGCATTAAGTTTTTTGGATGAACAACTCTTGTCAAAGAATGACAACTGGAGCAAAGCTCATTAACAAACTTGAACTTTTTGCAAATGTATTCTCGCTCTCATTTTAGGCCCTTACTCTACGGGCGAATAATGCAAAATAATAGGAATGTATTCAGTCTAAGCGTTATAAATTAACTCACTCATGTTTTAGCAATGGAAATTCGAGTGTTTACGATATATAGTCTATGAAAAGACTATGTGTTTATGCGGTCCTCTCATATTGGCTTTGCGGAACCATAACACAGAAGATATCACTTCTAAGTACGTTGTTAACTTCATTTCAGATTTGTCCCATTTACATCGTTCAGCACGAATAACTTCTTCCTGCTCAATTCGCACTTAGGAGTTGGACTATACATCTTTTATCGGCGACATCTGTCAAGACTGGCTCTATCTCAGCGCACCGTGTACACAATCTACAACAGCGTACTCTTCAATCTTGGCTCAGTGTTGCTGTGGGCCTTTATGAAGGATTTGATTCCATCGAATGGAATCGCGCGGTCATGCTTTGCCATGTCAAGCTCGATAACATTGCTGAACATCGGCATGGAATACTTGGACCATGTTGACGCCGAGTACCGTCTTTGAGAGTCGAGGCTTCATAATCATTTATAAATTTGATAAGCCAAACCGAAGTTGATCTTTTGTGAAGAGTTAACTACATGATCAAGATCTAGTAAGGGGTTTCAATTACAAGGATGACGTAGAAATGGAACAAGTATCCAATGTTCGATACGTGGACTAGCCTACAACGGAGATGTATAATGAAGTGCGAAAGTGCTATTGGGTTTGACATAGCCAGTTATCGTATGTAGACAGATATCTACAGGTGCAGGCTGCTACATCTTGCATCAAGATGCTCTACCTATGTGAACGAAGCGGTCGTAAGATTGCCAAAGTGTCCGATAAAGCCAATTGCTTGAAAACGTGTTCCAGTTACAATAAGGGCCCATTACTTGTTACTTGTGTTCACACTTTGTTTTGATCACATGGTTTAAGAAATTAATTTTAATTATTAAGGTTATCATGGTGATACTCAAGTGTAAACCTTTTCAGCGATCCTCGACTGGGTTGCAATTCGATTATATAGACATTTTTCGTGATCTTGAATTATTTCTTGCTTCTATAGCGGGTCCACTCGCTTGCAATGGACACGCTCGCTGAAGCTAAAGCAACTTGGTTTGTCAGTTGATTTATTTCCATTTCAAGAGCAAACAAACAAATAGGAACGCATAATGTTTTGTTGAACTAGATACGGGCCCAGATCAAATTAAATCTATGAAAACTAGGTACGGTAACGCAAGTCGTACGTTTTATTAGGAAGCAAATTGTATTCACACAGCATAGATAAACCGCTATATGCCATAGAAAAAAAGGCTATTGCATTGAGTTAAAATGAAAATAATTTTATGTTAAGGTGATTATTTATTTTACATAAAAGAAATAGAAATCGACACGTCAATTACACTAGCTCTTATAGCTAATATAACTTAAAAATCTTTACTTACCTAATTATTAAATCTTGGAAGTCGCTTAGAAGGCGAAGGCTGATACCAAAATCAGTTTCACAAACTAATTTAAATAATAGTTGAAACAAACTAATCACCCGCAATGCAACCTCGATCCACTCGCAAAGTTAATATAAAATCATATTAAGTGGTTCTTTTCACATCAGTTATGAGAAAACTACTGCACTCCGCTTCGTATTTTTGCATCGTAGTTTTATTTCAGATCTTTCAAGTTCGTTGTGTGTAGCTCAACCTGAAGTCTGCCGTAAGCATTCAACTGCTTTGTTAATTTTTTAAAATTATTTTATTTTTTTGTTGTTTTAGACATATTTATGTGAACGATATTGTAGAACGTACTTGGTTATAATGAAAAGCAAGTCTATAGAACAATTTAAGTAATAAAAATACTTCATAAAGAAAAGGCAAGTGATAGCATTTAAGAAATATGGTTTTCAAAGCAGGCTTGAAGTAGTCGCCCACTGTCGAAAGTGTTTATTGCAACATTCATTTAGCATTATTAAATCACATAATTTAGGGAAAGTCTGGCGCGGACCTGCACAGACATATATATTATAACGCACTGCCCAATATGTGCGTGTTTTATCTAATGGAAAACATTTAAAATCTTCGTAATGAATAGCTCAAATGGATCGGATACGAGATAGAGGACCCCTAGACATGACTACATACTAGAAATAAGCGTCAGTGCAGACATGCCAGAATTATGATAATCTCCGATGAATGCAACACATGCCACCGGTGGGTACTTTTTCCCTTGTTGACCTATATTTCCTTTTTGCCAATCGCATATATTTATTTCGCGCATTGTAAAAATTGTATTTATATTTGGTGTCCTTTTAATACCGTTCTTAAACTGTCCGAACGACCAATAGCTGACTACCGAGATGCAGACAAAATTCCCGCAACGACTTCTGTTTGTTACATTTACCTACTATTTGTCTTATTTCGTATATCATTTCTTTGCGTCGTGTAATATCAAATGCAACTGGGACACTAACAAGGAATCAAAGAAAGAGGCGCCAGTTTTGAGAAATTAATATTGCGACCGTGTTAGATAGGAAATAGGAAATCGGAAAAATACGGACTCTCTAGGGCGGTTGAGCGGTTGACGAGGAGCGGCGTGTGTGCCACGGAAGGGTGGTACAGAATTTTTCTACCTATCGTTAATTTAAATATAACCGTAGAATATCTCGCTGCATATATCGCAGTAAATTATAAATAATGCTAAGTGAATGTTGGAGCACCTTGGTCTGTAGACGAACGCCTTGAACACCCATTAAGAGCAGTATTTTGGGCTTTATGAACTGCTATAAGTCATGATTGCTTAATGGAAAGAATATAGCTTTTGTTTCGATCAGTTGTTTCCTACTCGACAATTTAAGCGAATTTGTCTGAAGCGTCAGGGTGGCCGATCTCATGAGATCAAAAGCATGAATATACTTCTCTGTTAGTTATATTGATTTATAACAGTTAATAATAGTTTTGAGGTAATTAGCCGATGCTAGATATCTAGAAACAAAGGCTGTATGATCCGTAAGCCAACCAATAAACTGTTAACAATAAGTAACAAGAATGGCTCTAGCAGGCGAAAACAGCACAAATAAATGTACGAGCCTAGTTATTGCTAAGGTCCATATTTACGTTGACCCACTCTCACGTCCGAAGATTGATTCAGTTGAGGTATATTATTGACGTCAATTAGAATTACACACAACGCCAAGTACTAACTCCGAAAAGAGATAAGTGATGTTCATACACCAACGTGTACAATAAAGGATGTAAGATACGATTAACTGCAAAAAGTAGACTCATTTTCAACTGCAACATTTAACATTAATCTGATAAATCAACATTCGAAATGCATCGATGCTGAGAATCACGTATATGGATATTGTAGGTGCGGACTTGAGCAAGCTGCTAGACTGGTTACCATGAGGTCCCTACAAGGGTATATAGGTCATTTGAGAGCTTAAATACACCGCGCAACTACATTCAGACAAGGCTGATACATTACGCTGCATATTCGGAATCATGCTATGCAAGTCATTGCCTACTGGAAGGCAAAAAAAAAGACGAAAGTGGGATGGACCTGGATATCTGGGAGTAGCATGAGCAGCTCAAGGCTTTACTTCTACCTGCCTGTTGAACCTGTACGATGGGTTCTGAGAACCTATAGCGGACACTTCGTAGTTTAGAAAGAACGTTTGCATACGAGAACTTCATAAAGGTATGCTTTTGTTCGAAGCTGACAAATGATCAACCTCCAAATACTTAGGAAAATGATTTCCTCTTATAGTTATGTTATCTTTTGTCTATTTGAAAGTTGTTCGATCACAAGGCTAGAGATGCTTTTATATGTACTAAATTTATACGGGTCTTGACACGGCTTTCATCTGCATCAGCGACGAAAACAAGTTACTCAAGATTCGGCCTATATGAACAACATAAAAGAAAAAACACTCTTTTTCGGCTTTAAGCGCCATCCGAAACAAAATATGTTTTTCTGTCTGTTTTACTTTTTATCTACAGAGTTCCAGCAATCTTTTTGATATGGTAGCGCACTTGCTAGGTAAACACTGTTTTATTTCTGTTATTTATTACTATAGACACGTTATTTAGACATCCAAAAGACTGTGCGTGCCTAATAATTGTTCGTTTGAATTCGCCAAAAAATATAACCATAAAGTCTCATTCAAAACATGCCTAATAGATAATTCAATTGTTGTGTCTCCTAACGGCTACAACCGGTCGGCCACTAATAATTGGATTAATTCACTAAGTAAAATTACGTTAAATCCACGATTAAAATTAGTTTTTTTTTTTTTTAGTAGAAACTATTGCTATTTACGTCTACAGTTTATCAATTGACATTCTCTATTCACTAATATGCCTTTTTACATGTAGCAGAAAGTACAACTTTGAAACTGAATTAAGCCTGTTAAGAGTCTATCTAACTCAGGAAGGCGATGAGCAGAGAATAGTACTATTAGGGGCTAGTCAAAGGCGTGCTTTGTTCTCTGGAGCGAATTTCTAATTCATCTTTTTGTAGATGATCCTACTCTTCACGATTTGTTTACCGTTTTTTTTTTATTTCTTAAGTCAAGACATTTAGTTGAATGAGCTGTGTGTAGAATCTAAAAGGTGGCATTTCGCGGGCCACCATTTTTTCAGTATTCCTGCAAAGCTGCTCCAGCGTGAATTACTCTGACTGAACAATTTTGCAGATCTTGGATATTTGTCAGATGGCTGTTAACCATGATACCCTCTACCTCGTGATTCTTAAATCTTGGGTAAGAGATAGAATGTATTGAAGTACTGTAGAAATATCCGGGCTTCCCTAACTGTGCGTCTATTGTAGGTTGGTTTCTGCTTGAACAGAACGCAGCGCGAACGAGTTGTAAATCTCGGAGACGTCCTCAAAGTGCTTCAGCGGCTACGGCTTCATTAAGATCTGAGAGCAGACACTTTTACGACGCTAAGCTGGCGATCGCAATGAGTCTCTCCACCTACTTTATTCAGCACAACAATAGGCAGTTTGGCTACAAGTGATTGTCCGTTCGGCTTAAACTGTGCCGCTTTCAAGCTGTGAAAGGACTCTCAGGCTCGCTGTTTAGCGTTCCGTCACGCGTGTTTTTACAAATGGTGTTGAGAAGGAGGGGTTCAGACTAGAAGCACGGCAAGTTGCGAGATCGTATGTGGCTTCATTAGGTCTGTAAACTTTTTTTGAATGTTTTGTTCGATGAAGGGACGACAGACTGACTGCATCATGAGAATATACTTCTGGCCAATAGAGAAATTTACTTAAGAAGTTCGCCTGAAAGATATAAGCATCTTTGCGACGTCCCATAAAACCGACGAAGTCAGCGGTTTGCATTTTACTTGTCTACACATACGCACGTATACAGATGGACATACATATGTAAACAGATACGCTGGTCGAACAGTTGTGATGTCTCCGCAGCACTCAGAGGCTATCTCCGCCACCGGTAGGGCTTGGTTGAAAAGCGAGTATTATTCGAAACAGCCACTGATTCGGCTTTCGCGATGTGATATATACCCTATCGAGATCGACGCTTAGGGGTTTGAACGAAATAAACTAATAAGATCAGCTAGAAACTTAAGTTAATTGAGTAATGGGAGAGATAACTGATTTTGTTTGCAGTCACAATTTGGGTGTTATTCCTAAGGCAAGGTGGCTTTGAATTATCGAGGATTGACGCCCAACTAGTCAAATCAAAAGATTACAAATGAGCTATAAATATGATAATGCTAAAATCATTACTTGGAATAATATGCAATATAACAATAGGTTTAAGTTTTTTCTTTTTTACTGAACGGTATAGGGAAATTGACAGTGTATAAGGCCGTGCTCGTTTTTCAAAGATACGAGCAGTCGAAATCTAAAAAAGGTGACCCAAGCCACTGGGAGAAATGGGTATTGCTCATTTGAGAAATCACAGCTGTCTTGGTCTGGCTCTATTGGAAGCAGTTGAAGAACAATAACGATTCACTATACAGTTACCTATGTAGAATGAAGGTTTTACAAGAACGGTTGACAACGACAGTGAGCTAAAAGTTATATTTGAACGGCCGTGTCGTTATGGAGCACTTATTTCACTGCAGTTGTGGACCAGTCCTTAAGGAGCTTGCAGGGTTCAGATACGAGGATGTCAGGCGTGGGTCAATTCCAAAACGAGCGCGTCGACCGAAGCTTGTATAGCGGTTCAACTGAGCTGTAGGCTAGGTATTCGATAGACCACGACCTAATAATCTTTTCGGTACCCGATCAAGTGCTGTGTCGCTTCACGTCTCCTGCCACTTATAAATCGAATCACTTTATGAGGTGAAGGAAAACTTGTTGTTCATTATGGTCGGTGCCGTTTTTCCGACGACGACGACGACGACGACTAGGAGTACAGTCAAGAATATCAATTGCAGTTGAAGAAACAAAGATCAGCAAACGAGAAAAAAAGGAGCAACGACATCTCCAGGAATAGCGGCTTCCCGACAGACGCCACTTACCAAAGGCGCCGGCTGCGTGACAATTTGGAAGAGCATGCTTCCCATCTTGCTGCATATACACAAATAGAACAGACCGAATTTGGAAAAAAGCAGCAAGTTTTGGTGGTAGCAGCAATGATCTGCTCAGAACTAGCTCACCCTTTTTATCTCTCTGTCGCAATCATAGCTTTTCCTGTTCTTGTTCCTCCATGTCTTCTACTACTATTACTGGTGTTAGCTGCTGTACGGGTGCACGCTGCTCTTTCTCACACAGAGGCAGGACACATAACGTTTGCAGCAGGACCGAGGGGAAAATGGAGCCCAGAGAATTTATAGGTAGCTACTCCGTGGTCGGCATTGACATTGTTCTTCATGTACGTTCCTTTACGCTCCTCTGCTGAATTGTGATCTCGAGGCTCCCTGGGGATCAAATAGGGCTCGGCGTTCGATAGTGTGATACAAACGTCAGCGTTCGGTTGAACTATACAGAGGACCGAGGTTTTATTTTCAAGACCCTAGGGATTAGACACGTCAGGTCGATCAATTTCTGAGCGTTGGCTCGTACGATGTCTGCGGTAGTCAGGACTGTTGATTGCATGACAATTACAGTAGCGGTCTACGAGAAAGGCTATCAAATTATAAGCTAGGCTTGGAGAAAATACAATCAATGGGATAAATAATTGTCTGTTTTAGCGCGAAGTGATTTCATAGTTGGATGAATATTACTTTCGTAAAAATATATCAGAGAACCTGTATACTTAAGGTGAAGAAGTATCGCTGTGGCGAGAAAAATAGCTACGAGAAAAAACACAGTAAGCGAATTCGATTACTACTAATTATTAAGGCAACGGATACTAGAGATTGTGCTTTAACAACATAAACCCATGGCGGTCGCCATAACAGCTAAAGGAGAAATTGGTCCTTCTGATCCGCAAATCTGGGTTACACTGTCGAGTGCGTAACGATGCTTACTCGATATGCAGTCAATAGTCAAATTTAGGTAATAATGGTTCTAAGGATAATAATAATAATAAAAAGTAATAATTATCATTATCAGGCTAGCGCGGCGTCGAACGACAACAAGTTTTACTGATTATTATTATTGGCCCATTGGGAAGGGAAAGAGGCGGCGGCGGCAAAGGAAAAGACTTGAACCGCAGCATCCGATGAAATTGATAGAAGCTCGCGTATAACATTTCAAAGCAAAGTAACAGGGGGCGCGTATCTACTACTATTGCTAGGTATGTATGTGCGAACGAGAGGCGTGTTTCAGCTTAGACTGCCGAGGTGGCTTTATGTCACTACGGCCGCAGGGTTAAGAGAGCAGATAGGGATATGGTGTTGTGGTAGTAATAGTAGTATGCAAGCTATGGCACCGGCAGCGGAAGCGAGAATTGTAGTAGTTCTGTGGTGAGGTAGCACTAAGTTTGCGTGTTCTGCAATCGGCGGCAAGTGCAGCAACTCCGTACAAAATTGCTCCCTCAGGAATATATCGAGTGCTTGATAAAAGTATAATAGAAAGCAAGCACTGACTTTGTAGCCCGAGGACAAAATCGTTCTTCTTCAGATCACCAATTCTGACGGGCTTTCATATGTATAGAGGCAAAGTGGAGAGCAACTAGAGTCACCAGGTAAATCAACAAGGTAGAGGGTATTTTGCTAGAGGTGTAAAAATCAGCTTGATCACTGAGCTACCGAACATACACATACTAGATGCGTATTCGCTTAGTGGTTTCACTAGTAGTATTGGGAGTTACAGCGGTCATGAAATCGTCCAAAACTCGAACAGTAGACATAACTACATGGACCGCTTCCGAGGGATGCGTAAATATTTTTTGTGGACCACTCGATCCTCTATTTAAAATTTATGTTATTAAGGTTTTACTAGCAATTGATGTCTCAGTTTATATTATAAAACATATTCATAGAATCGATATAATGTTATTATCTGTATTGGCTAACAACTATTGTGCATTGGCGTTTCCGTATATCGTTTAAACAACAATATTTCCCAGGATTTTGCAGGCCACATAAACTAACGATACGAGCCACTTGATGTGGGAGTCTGTTTTTGAATCTTTTCTGTGGACAGAGCACACTGTCGCTGCCTTAACGATTTCAGGCACACCTCGACTGATAGACGAAAAACCTATCAGAGTGTTATGCACACTGACATTTTTCATTACAATAGACAGCAGTCCGTCTGGTGTTTGGCTTGGATTCGACTACAACTTCTTCAGGCGTTCCCAGATGTACGTGGACAGACACCGGCACTATGTGAAACATAGGAACAAAAGAGGAAGTCCTTGTGGGGTGGCAGGCAGACCCCTTTAATTTCGTTGCGAAATTTTGTTGACTGTCGGATACGTCTCCTCGATGTACTGCATCAGCATTTTGCCCTTCGCTTTATCGTTCGATCAGCTGAGCGTTGTCCTTGGTACGAGCTCCCTCCGAAGATGGTTATGGACGCTTTTTGAATTCAGGCTGAGGAGTATGGCATGTCCCCTGGCAACGCGTCGATTTTCTTCTGAAGTAAGAACATAGTATCCTTATTTTTGATCTTTGTAAGGATTTGATGCAGTCTTGTTATTAGTTCAGACAGAGCAAGCATGCGAATGCCTTTCGCCAGTATGAATCCCCCTCATTGAACTCTGCATATCGCTCGAATTCATGCGGTCTCCAAAGAAGCGGAGCTAGTCTATTTGACCTAGGATCTATGTTCATTTTCGTATTATAGAACCTGGATTAGATAAATTTTGTACGAAAATTGCAGAACATAAATAAACTGAAGAAAAAAAAAACACTTTTTTTGTTGGTTCTTTAATTAACCGGAAAGTTTCTTGTCAAGCATAAAAGGCATTTTTCAAAACATTTGATTAATTTAAACAACGAGAAGCCATTTTTTTTCCACCTGCTGCGTAGATCTCGAAAATTTCATTAAAACACGTGTCAGATTTTTTAAGGTTGCTTAGATAACCGCCAAAGAATCATGTTTCATCAAATTCCCATGGCAGTATAAAAGGAATAAATTTTTACGTTAAAAAAATACGCTGCACCTGTTTCAAAAAACCAAGAGAGTCACTTCAATTCAACCCTGTTAGTTCAAAAAAGAGTGAAAGTAACAATTGATAAACACTATCAGGAACGGTTTAAGCGTAAAGATAAAATAAATTGCTCTGCGTATATGCGACATTTCAAAAGGTAAATGGGCGAATTCGCTCGATATCGTTGCAAAGAAACCGGGTCAGGGCAAACGAGATTAGACGTTTAACGACATTAGGATCTACGATAGTCCAATCAATCAAAAACGCTTCGAGACAAAAAGTGGAGGAAGGCTAACACTCTATTATTAATGGAGACCATTTTCAAGGTTTTAGGGGTAAAAACTGATGTCTGACTGAGCTCGCGCTGACTCTGGGGTCGAACAGCAATTACTGGCAGCGGTAGCCGCTTGGATGAAGTTGCAACAATTCATGAGAACAATTGCTTTCAAATGAACACGATTGATGATGGCGGCATCTGTGCCGATAGATTTATCGACTACTCGATGTGATCTCGCCAAGGACTAAGGGGTCAGCAAAGCTAGAGATGCCGCGTGATTCGAACGCTAAGGCGCTTCATGCTAATGAGACTTTTGCGGGTAGAGTATGTACAAAGTAGCGTGAATGTATTGATCCAATAGAGCTTTTCTAGTGTTCTGTGCTATTTATTAACTTTATGTAGTATTTGTTTGTCTGAATATATCGTGGTGTCTATCGAGGGTGGCTTGGAGAACTAACAGCACCAAACAATAGTTAATCCAAGACACGAAACACACATACGAGTTTAGTGAAAAGTATAAATAGTTTCATTGGTGATAATTATTGATTCTCATTGTTGGTATTGCTATATATATAGAT
>NW_019211458.1:6146638-6332729 GCF_002443255.2 Varroa destructor
TTGAGCATTTTCAGGAAACTTTTAAAGTTGAATAGAGTGCCGAAAATTTTTTTGGCATATATTCTAATGTAGGCTGTTGCATCTAGACTGCATTCATCAAGCGTGAAAACGTAACGGTTGGCCGCAAGGGATATGTTGACACGGTAACTCGTCTCTAGCACTATTTGGGTTGATTTAGAGTAGTTCAGGATAATTTGTAGAGTACAAATTTGCTAACGTCAAGCGGTAGGTCACGTTACGCCATATTCTCGCTTAATCTTATCGCTTAACAGAAGTACAACTCAGGACCCAAGATGCACCTACTAATTTAAACTCAATGTTTGAGTATATCAAGGCCTGAATTGGCTTTCTAGCCAGAGAGATGGGACATCTAATCGGCTCCAAAAAGGTTTTATGTCCAACTTTAGCGAATACGGCATTACAAAACCATTCGCTAATATAAGCCTAGACTAGACAAAAGCAATAATCATAATAACAGCGACTCCATTCAAAAATGTAGCTGGACATTGATTTTCCTTTACTGCTTCTTACTGTATTTGGGCTTTATTAGCAAAAAGTCGTAGGCAAGAATCAAAACCGAGATTTTTTTACACTGTGCTATTGGTCTAGGGAGTCGATTTTTGCTATACGGCGCCATAGAACCACCTACCACTTCCACATGCTTTTCATATTAATGGTGCGCTCACTTCTCATGAGATGGCCAATGCCATAAAATTGTGACTATCTTTTTCGGTGTTTCGTAAGCGTTGGTTAGCAACATTACGGCCCTGTTGCTGTTGCCATGACTGCGCCTGCGGCAGCGATAACGCAACTTATTACAGTATTATAGACGGCGCGATCGTGAGAAGACCGTTGTTGCCTCCCAAATTGTTCTAATGATATCCACTAGTCAATGGTCTTCTGCTTCGTCTTCAATAAGCTCGTTATTTGATCACAAGCCTTGGATACGATAATCATGATAATTATAATTAATAGCCATCAACACCTATTCATGCGGCAGTAGACCTACTTTATAGCAGTACGACGTATACGAAAAAGAAAGCACGGCTAAATTACGAAAACAAAGTACGCATTGAGAGGGTGTCGCCATCGATAGATCTCCAATTGTCCCCTACACAGAATTATGCGATATCAGCGCCATCTGATGGTATCGCTTCGATTGCAGTCAGCCTACATAAAGCACCCTCGCTCTCGGCGAGAGCCAACAATACAAAAGACGTGTATGAGAAAGCGTAATTACGTAAAGTGTTGAGTGGTTCCGTGAGTGGCGCTGCTATCGCCTGCTCATTGCGATATGGACAACGGCAACGAGGGCAGCGCCAATTAGACTCGAGCGGCGTGTCAAACTTTAAGGGTAGCTCTGCCTGCCGTAACGTTTTCTAACCTCAACAACACCAAAAGCAATACCGACAGATGAAGGAACAGACGACGAACATTATCATACAACCACTGTTACTATTTCTGTCATGCTTTGACAGCAGCCGCTGGGAAGGTGCCATGAGAATTCGACGCCGTTTGCCATCGTTTGTTTCGACCACTGGCCCCTCGATGTACCAACAACAAAAACGGCAGAAGCAGCAGCTATACCATCGATACTCACTGGCCATTTTATTCTACTATCAAATTATAGTGGCACTTATTGCAGGCTTGTTAAACGCATTAAACCTGCTATCCTCTTCGCCCATGGCTGCGTGTTATATCTAGCCGGCATTCATCGACATGAAAACGTCGGCATACGCGTCTCTCTCCATTTCCGAAGTAAGCCCTGACCTGACCTGTATATATAGAGCGAAGTAATCAAAAACAAGACTCATACGAGGCTTTGGTCAATTCATTTGCAGCGAATTATTGTTGCTCTATTAAATTGAATGGAGTTAGGCAGCTGTCCCTTTTAAAAGGCCTTAACTTTTTCGGAGGTGTCAATGGGACGTGGCAAATTGACCGGCTATTTGCTTTAGCCTTCGCACATTTAACATGCAATGTTTGGAACAAAAACGATCGCGTGCACGCTACTCAATTGACTGTTGGCCTACCCGCAGCGTACACTAAACGCGTCAACCGGGCTCATATATATATGTATATTATATCCGTCGAAAAGAATAAGAGCTTTCGTTACCCGTAAGCGAAAACTATCTAATTTTTGATCGGCATCAATTTGGCTAACTGCATGTTCCAGTAGACCTCTGATTAGTTAGACAGTTGGTTATTAATCTTAATAGCATAATACCTTACTGTATTAGTATCCTACTTTCCCGATTTTCGGTATTTGCCGATCGTTTTTGCAGGATTTTTTTTAGCGGACGGCTTAACAATCTACTCGTGGTACGCACCATGGCAACACACTCCGATAGACACGTACCAGTTCATTAGACTACGGCGTCCTCGAAACAAACCCACGTAATCTTGACTCTTTAAGTAAGTTTATTCATTGAAATACTTGCGACCTTTCCCAGTGTTTGTGCGAGTGATAAAATCAATGGCAGATGTCGCACAAACCATGTTCTGCGGAAACAAATCGGCCGTATATGTATGTACCGACGTTATAAAGATAGAAGCGCCGTGTGTCGTCTTCGAGGATAATGACGCTAGCAAAACACTTGCTTAGGAAACCTTGTCGTTCTAGACGAAACGTTTTCGTAATCACAATAGCTCGCTTTTTAATTTTGAAAATAACAGAATTTTTGATAGCCATTAGCGAACATTAAGAGTATTATAATTGGAAGGTCTCCAGTATTTTGTTGATACACCGCACAACTACTCGGTATAGACTCGATCGTGTGATGTAACTGCAATAGCGGTCTTCAAAGTAAGATTGTTGAGCGTACACACGTCCAGATAGCAGATCCATGTATTTAAGCGTAAGATTGTACTACCGTTGTACGTTTGCTTTCGATGGCGCCATTTAGCCGACTTACACCGTTCCTTTGTTGTCTGCGATCTTCGAACTTGAGTATAACAGCGCACTTCAGTTGAGGTCAATCATTTACCATAAACAGAAGATAACTTGAAGATTTACTTTCTTCCACATTTCAAAATACAAGAATCGCAGCAGTCTATATCGGCTACTGAATGAAAAATCTATCATGCTGAAGTGTCGGGACGCGTGTATGAGCTACTAGTAAGATTATCCCCGGCAACCGTAACTACAATTTTCAGATATTTTTCAACGAAAACAAAAACGCATCTAAACGTTTTTTTCGCCCGATAATTTCTAAAGCGATTTTATTTTTGAGCTATCACCAATTCATATCGTCCTTATTTGAAAGGCAAACCTTTTGCACAGAGCTGATCATGAGTCATTACCTTAACTTAGGCTAACTTTCAAGCTACAAAGCAGATGTACCATAGTTCCTAGCCAAATGAAAAGCTATTGTAGGCAATAGCTAAGTGTGAAGTGATACTATCGGCATTTTCATCATTCTTAATTAAGGATTTCATTCTGTAAATAAAGCCGTTGCTCAATGGACTATTTTTACGTGCGTATTTGAGGCGGGCGTATTAGGTCGCTAGAAGTCAGAATCTCGACTGCATAGGTTTTGCCAAATCTGATCAGATCTTTTATATATTAACTCGTAGACATACGTTATTTCAATGTCACTTCAGTTGATCCACCGATATTTTTCGCTACTCAGTGTTCTAGGATTATAGATGCAGATATTTGAAACAGCACCCATATTTAGGCACATTGCCTTCTGCACAAGTCTTTTGCTGCCTATCACAGACCTTAGTCGGTGTGTGAAAAAGTGTCGAGGGTGGTTTGTATCGTTTTTTTTTTTTTATAGAAATGCACTTCACGAAGCCTTTGCTAAATACGCAAGATACAGATTTGCGTCACTACAGCCCTATGAGAGAGTAGACCGTATGATTTTTGGTCAAACGAAAGCCTCGGATAACACTGCGACTAGATGGACTGGGCGAAGTCATGTACCAGGGAAACCCAGTGGCCCGCATTTTTGAAGTGTCACACTTGGTGGCCTGACATCCCAACTCTGACAAAAGTTTGCCGTTCTGCCTGCCATATATATATATATATATATATTTAAGTTGCTTATATCCCGGTGCTTCACGCCCAGTCGAACGCGTGAGCGTACAATGAAAGGCGGGTTGGATAATAGAGTATGTGATACATTCGGCTGTCCGTCTGGTTGAACTTCGATTTCGACTTGTACTGGAGCTTCGTGTGACCCAATAAATTAGCCTCATTTCAACTGGGGTGATCCAGTATGCAAATTAATGTCACCTCGAATAGATTTATAGACGTACGGCTGCAATTAACTATAAATATGCTTTTTTTTTCATTCGGCTTGTTCGAACGGACATGGCCTCTCAGTTCCGGCCAGGTCAACATGTTGCTTATTGTTTTACATATGGCATATCCACACAAGACATGGCGGCAATGGCAACCATAGCAAAGGAGGTGATTTATCAAGTCGTTCATTGAGAGCGCTTACCCACATAAACATGCGCCGTATCAAATTCGCAAAATCCATTGTCTAGCGTTTCACTAACCGCCGGCACTCCTCTAGCATCGTCATGTCATCCTCGTG
The DNA here is from genome assembly GCF_002443255.2 of Varroa destructor. NCBI lineage: Eukaryota > Metazoa > Arthropoda > Arachnida > Mesostigmata > Varroidae > Varroa > Varroa destructor. The sequence continues at coordinate 6,151,186 of NW_019211458.1, forward strand.
TGTCGCTCTAACCAGTCTCCAATAATTTTTGACCGCATTGCAAACTTTTTATCACTGAAGTAATATTCTACCGATCACATAGTAAGTGGAGCTCGAGTGTTAGTTCCGCTGGCTGAGACGGAGCCGTACGAAGGGCGATGCATCTAACATAATGGTCGGGCTAATGTAAATGTTTAATTTGGTCTTGTGTTAAATTACGAGTGCTCGATCGGGCATGATCAGTTCCCCGTTCAACTGTGTTATGTTAAGTCGGAATTATGATATCATCATCGTGATGACTATCGTTTGACGTCTCCTTACCTCGTGTGCATGGAACAACAAACCGTCAGGGTCGTACATTTTCATTGCGCACAGCATGGCCGCCTGGGGTTTGCTCAGCGCGGGGTCGCCCACAACTAGCGGTGGTAATATTAGGAATACAATCTCAATTCCAACCAGCCTTAATGTCATTATTGTTGTTAATATAATAACTCTTATCTATTGTGGGCTTATGATTAACTGTGAACTATAGTCTAGTCATACGGCATGCGCTTTTATATGTAGTAACGATAATTAAGCTGGACCGTTTGGACGCGGCTTTGGGAGGCAATTAGACCTCCTGTGCAGGCGTTCGACCAGCAAGTCATCTCGCTAAATGACAGCAAATTGAGGAAGAGACAGAGTTGGAATATAGTGATACGATACAGACACGCATATCATGCGATCGACCGTTTATGTAAAATAAATCTCGTCCTTGTACTTGAGAAACAACTAATAGACGTATGCCTACTAACAGGAGAGAGTACTCGTATAACAAAAACTAAAGTAATCGTTGAGTGCCCTTTCTTCAGTAATATCTATGTGAGTAGCTAATGCAATCATTTACCTTTAATAATAATTTTGCACCAATATATATGCTTGTCCTGTACCTGAGGTGTTAAACAACTATACCTAAATCACCTTTAAATCAATCCTCCAACTAGTAGCCTATTATGAACCTAACGGCTTCAGACAGTTGCGCTGAAATAAAATTTTATTTCATTTCACTCTGCAGAAATTAGAAGCCTCTTTTTACATATATATGTATATATATATATATATATATATATATATATATACACATATATATACACACACACATATATATATATATATAGAAAGAGAGAGAATGTACTTAACGTTCAGTTCTTATTGCAGGCTGATAAAGTTACTTGGGAGATAGAATTATAATACTGAGATTGACAATATAATGACAGTAATACATAATTACAAATGATAATAACATAAAGGTCACAATACGTCGTCTTAGCAGCCTACCGCGATATTGGGAGAGTTCTTTCGCCGAGTCGTGCTAACTCGAGGCTTAAGGCAACAAAGTAATGGTTAAAAAAAATTGCATCAAATCGGATATCTGAAAGACAGCTTCCAACAATAAGTTTGTATCAGATATTGAAAGCACTGATTGTGTAGTGCTATCAAATGCCAAAAGGACACAAATTAAAGCAATATAAATATACATAATTATTATCCTGGCACTAGATCTATTATTTTATGTGCTGCCGATATTAAGTTGTCGATTTTGTAATTCTCTATCAGGCCCCATAGCCCTTTGATGAACGTCTATGTGTCTTGGAGTATGTTATCCTTGTATTGTATGTACCTAAAATACACGGTACAAGAAAGAGAGTTAAAGCAGTGACAGGTTAATGGCTGGTTATCAATATTTAATCAGATAAAATAATAGATCTAGTGCCAGGATAACAATTGTATGTGTATATATATATATATATATATATAGCTTTCATTTATTTCCTTTTGGCATTTGATAGCACTACGCGGTCAGTGCTTTCAATATCTGACACGAGCTTGTTGTTGAAGGCCGTAATGTAATGCTGTTTTTTTTTTTCAACACTATTTCGTTGTTTTCAATTTTCAAATAGTCAAATGAGGTAGATAGACTTCGGATTAGCGCGGTTCAGCAAAATGATCGTGAATGTGTTGTGAATTTTATGTCATTTTCATTTGAAGTCATACTTTACCCTCATCATTTTTCAACTCCGCTCACCTGCTGTTGACTCTGTTGTCTGACCTTTACCCACTCCAGTCCAGCCCAGAAAATGCTCTTTGCCTATTTCTGAGTGTCTTTTTTGAACGTGTCCTGATAGCATTAGAATTAATGCTAGCACATGAGTTATTCGAAGCTGTTAGTTAAGGACACACAACGTCTTCCGAGTTACAGCAGGGCCTGACCGGCGAATGATTAGCGTTCAGAGACAAGTTGTTTCGACGTTATTATCACTGTGAAACTATTTGAATATTGCCATATATGTTACTAATATATATGTACTTTGCAAACTCCTGGTTTGAATCTTTAGATTGGTCAGACTAGACAAATCGTATCCACATTCGTGGATACGGTTCGTCTAGTCTGAATAGAGATTTACCTCCGACCGCTTCTGTGAGATTTGTTGAAACGAGAAAAAATTTATTCCTCGGCATCGCGACTTTAAAGCTACCATTATTGGTCAATTCTAGCGTTATAAAGTTATGAGGTGAAATTAGCTTTTCTAATTCATTCGGCTACCAATTGACTGAAACCTTTGTTTAATTATGTCATTTTGGCCAGGCATGGTAGAAAGAGGTATGCAAGGAGTGTCGGTGGACTTAGTCTTACCTACACTGTTGCTTTTAACATGCACACGTGCTCGGTTGCTATTCGTGTCAGAGTTTGTATGAATGTCCTGTATGATTCAGGCCGCCCATGATTCTTTTAGTAGCATCGTTAGGAACAGACAAGTGGGCGGCATGTCTATTTCGCTTTGTTGTGTTCGGCTCACACCTTCTGGCGCCCACCAGTGCCGCTATCGCTTGCTAGTTCTATTCTACTTACTGCATGCATCCATCTATATACATTAACAATATAGACATTCTTCACCTTTCCCTTTTTACCCCACGGCCATTTCGTTAAATCGATCCCAGTATCGTTATCCTGTTTTTCTACAACCTCCCCCCTCCTTATTCCATTGTGAGCTCTTTCGTATCGCTCACTGTGTTACTGACGACAATAGCAGCAGCAGCAGTGGCGGCAGACACATTCTCTCTGATCTGTGATTCTGTTCAATTTTGATATTTCGCCTCACAGCCTGGTCCTTTCTGTGCGACTTCTTACTTCTTTCCTTCGTACGGTTCTCACTGTTCACTGCCATTAACCATGAAACCTAGCGGAGTCCTACAGCAACAAAGGCTACGTTGCCGAGAAACTCATAGCCAGCATGCGTTGAGGGGGGAGATTTTTAAAAGAGTGGGGGTGGACAAGATGACATCCTCCTCCTCTCGTCTGAACTCCCACAGATGAATTTACTTGGCTAAAATGTCCATGTGTCGACGCAGCCACCATAATTTACATTTGATTATTGAAAGTATTTAGTTTTCAGGGAAACCTACACGTTCACATACGTTTATTATGAATACGATTGTTTATAGCCACCTATGAAATTTTATTGTCTTTCATAGATGTTCATTTACAAGTCAGTAACATTCAGTGATCTCGAACACTTTCTCGTAAAGTATCATTTTTGAGCAATCTCATAAAGGTACAGGTATGCGCCTTCAAGCTCTATCGGAACCCGAACAACGGGTGCAGCCTGGGCTGGTCTAGCCCGTTCGACCGATATTCGTTGACGCATTGTTGTTGCCGTTGTATTATACATGATTTTATTATTATAAGGGGGGTTGGCGCGAAGGCGCGACCCATAATGCTCTTCTATATAGGATGCTCAAGAAGTAGAGATGAAGTCATCTACTTGAGACTGAAGCACCAATAGATAGCGAACGAAAGAATGAAACGGAATGATTCGAGAGAAGGACGGCAAGGCAGATCATTGTGATCTGATCGAGTTACTGTTGTCGCTGGTGGCCGAGAACAAGACGAAGGATGAATGGTACGCTTCAACCAGAATCGAAGCTCAAGTGCTGAAGTATAGAAGTCGCTATGGCAAGCGACGAGAACACTATAATGACATTCACGACTACGACTATATAGCAACGGAGCCACGTACCTGTAGCTAGCTAGCTAGCTAGCTGGCTGCTGCTGCTGCTGCTGCTAGCCAGCAGAAGGACCAGAAAGACATCTATTCCAGCCACTCAAAGTAGGTTCAGACGCCGTGTTATATATTAGCGAGCCCGATATTTGTGAGCGAGTACACGGAACTTCCATACATTCGACTTCGGGACATATGGCTCAAGAGTGACTGACTTCAAATGTGTGAACAAGGGACAGGTCATCAAGTTGGCGTTCACTGAAACAGCCAACACTGTTGGCCTAAAATACTTCAGAGGTCTTCGGTAGAGACTTTTGGTCCTTCAGCTATTCAAGATCTTGCAGATATACGACGATTTATAGGAATATAAAAAAGTGAAAGTGATTACTAAATACATGCCTTATTTCAGCAATTCAGTTTTGTATAGCTTTCATATCATCAGCAATACCGTAATACGATTATCGTATCAGTCACACCAGCTACTCATACATCGTGAGATAATTAAGAATAATTATTTTCAGATTTGATTTTCTCGAATGTTAACAATGTGCTATATGTTACCTGATCGAGATAGCCTGTCGAACATGTCAGTGACTGTACAATTAGGATGTAAGTTGTACTTACTCTAAAGACGACCCCCCGATCAAACCAACTCCGGACTCGTTCTGAGATATAGAAAACATCGTTGAACTTAAGGAAAATATAAAAATTTCAATGTTCTTAGGAAAAATTTCCAGAATTCTTAAACTTATGTCATCTAAATGTCTAGTTGATATCTACAATTGATCCACAACTCAAGAGTTGTTAATGCCCTAACTGTATTTCGATCTTGTTTGCTTTGAAGGACCCAACTTTGTATATTAGACGGCACTTTCAGCATGCGTGCGTTTGAAAAAGGCGCTGAAAGGCTTTATCAGGTTTTAGCGGATGATACACGAAGCTCTCGGGCGCCAATGCTTAGCAGGATGATTCGACTATAAAGTATAATTATCAGCCATGTAGTACTAATAAATGGGCAAAGGTTATGTATCCTTGTGTCCGATATTGCATCTTCTCACCGGTAGTCGAATACACCGTATATGTCTAACTGATACGTATCTATCATAATGGCAGTTTCCCGAAATTTATGGTTGGACAAGTCGGAGTAACACATTGCTCATGAGCTCTGCGCGAGCGGTAAAATAATGAATAGATTAAGCATAGAGTGTTGAGAAGGCGCGTCCAGTTGCCTATAAGCAGATATGAGACCACCCATGAAAAGCTGGCCGATGTCTTTTTTCTGCTAGCAACCACCCTCTGGTCCAGTCGGGTGCAAACAGGCCTAAATGCACACGGACGTCTCCCAAAGGTATTATCCTTCAGGGACAAAGTTTGTCCTTAAACGTTGTTCGTTTTGCTATCATTAAACATTATTCACGGGACGTGTATCACAAAGTGCGTAGTGAGACTCATTCGATATTACCGCCCACCCCTTGTTCTATGTCGCATTTCACTTTGGCTAATCCAATTTGCGGCTTCTCTGTGATCTCCATCGTCCTTAGTTCAGCTTCAGTCTTTTTATCACCGGCGAGTACGCAGCGGAAAGTCTTTGAGCACAATGCAGAGGACCTGAGCGTTGTTGCCGGCTGGGTTTGTGGGCACTTCGTATATAAACCGCTCTTTTGGGCACTGGTACAGCCTTCGACCGGTCAACTTACTAATAATACATTAAATAGACGAGGTAGAGCCGCTAGACAAACTCCATACGAGGCAACAATCGGAGTACAAAAGAACATATAACATCAATAGGGGCACAGCTACTTGAGGACCGTTTCCACTCATCGAAGCCTTCTTGCGACGAGACCATTGCGATATAGATCAAAAGAAGTATAGAAAACTTGTGAAGTAGCTAGTTGCCAGAGAGGACCTAGAGATTTAAAAGGCATGAGCTCTTTGAAATTTAGCAGTGGGTTAGGCAGGAGCCTCAAACTATGACATATGACAAAGGTTACCTATTATATACAAGACATGTATAGATGTCTAAGATAACGTTTCGATACTGCTGAGTCTAGCTTTTGCAGTTTCTCTAGTTATACGTATAAGTTCCCTGGGACGCGGAGATCACGACGAACAGTGCCTGATTCAAGCGGTTCTCTCATACGTTCAAGTTTAATCAGGTTTTACAGGATCGATTTGGCCAAGCTTGGCTAATATGAAATAACGTATCTATAGCCTTCCATGTGGCGCAGATCGGCGAACGGTCGTTCAAAGACATTCAACAAGATTCAGTATATACTGTGAGAGCTCAAAGGCCGCAATCCGATAGCTCTGCGGCAAAGCTCGATTTGAACTTAAATTCAAGTTCGCAGTATGTTAACATTGTATAATAGTAAGTTAATTACGATTAGTACGGCTTTTCGCTGCGATCGACGTTGCAATGTTAAGTTGTAGATCGTCTTTTTCGTTAGATGGTATTGAAGTCACATATCTAAGGCAATGAGTCGCGTCGGACGTCGGCGGCAAGTGAGCGACAACCTAGTAGTAGATATGCTAAAAGACTTTTATTCAGCTTCAAAATATGAGTGAAGCTTCTATAAAGATTCTACAATTGTATTACATTTCCATGCTTATAAACAAAATATGGGTTGTTATCAAGATGCTTTAGGGATGTCGATGTGAAGAGTGCTCTTCACGGTAATCGACCAATTGCGAAACCGACCTAAGCAAAATCGACACGTAAACAGTTATGATATTGTCAAGGCGCTAAACAGGTTTAAAGTATCTGAAGAAAGCTGGTTACGAAAGGCGCGTGATATTTGGCCGCCGCACAAACTGTCGCAGAAGCTCTAGCCGGATCAAAATTATATCTGTAAGACGCTGCAGAGACGCAGCGAACCCGAGTGAATTCATAGCGGAAACGTGGATCACAGACGATGAAAATGTACAAGTTCTCCAGCAAGGTCCAGACTGATGTCAAGACAAACGATGCAGTGCACCTGGTAACACTGGAGAAGTATCGTGCACTATGGATTGCCACATGGCGAAGCGATCTCTATCGAGCAGACCTCTGCCGTCAACAACTAACGCAATTACAATTCAAAAAAATCTACTAGGAACTAGTGAACAGAAGAGGCGTTATCCACCGTCGTCCTTAGCTAGCCGGCGAAAACTGACTAAACCTATGTGGGAACTATGAACGCATCCGCCGTATAGCCCATATCTTGTATCATGAAAATATCGTCTGTATCGGTTCCCGCAACACTCCTTCACTGTATTTATTTTGTCTCGGAGGAGGGATGCAAAAATCAATTGTCGTCGTGCAGAAATAGCAAATAATTTTCGACTCTACACGTATTATGTGAATCCGTTAATCAGGCTGAACGTTGGCAGTAAGTATAGTTGCGACATTTTTGGTGACCAGCCATACTGTCATGATGACATCAGTATATATGCGTTGCACTTATAATCAACGCATACATACATCCATATATATGTGAGATGATATATTCATAAGTGATGACTCCTCCTATATACGCTGTCATCGGCATAGAATCAGTGGCCAGGCAAATGTGTGTGCCTGGCTGTATATGGTCGTTCTAATAAGAAAGATCAACACTTGAGCCACTGGCGAAACTGTTGGCACATTGAGAAAGCCTGGGGCGAGAATCGCCTCCGCCCTCTTCGCTGGACGAGCAGCTCGCTTAGTTCAAGTACCCACGAGAAAGTGGAAGAGGAAGAGGAAGAGGAGGAGGAAGAGGAAGAGGAAGAGGAAGAGGAAGAGGGGGAGGAGGAGGAGGAGGAGGAGAAGAACGAAGACTAGCGGGTGAGGGGGAAGAGGAGGACGCAACGAAAAACGAGGAGGTGAAAGCGAGCGGTCGGTCATCCTACTTCTGCTTACGCATTATATATTGCTTAGCTCTTCCAACCACATACTAATGCCGCTTGTAGATATGTACGCCAATAGATAAGCGTACACTCATTCTATTTTTCAAAGTGCACCTTATGAGAAGATGCATTGGCGGACAAATGAGTGGCATCGTCGTAATCGTCGCCTAACATACTTCATACGAGCAGATAATACACGCCGTTTCTAACATATATGGATGTAAATTTTGAAAGGATAGAAAAACTGATCAACATTTATCAGAACCGCCCTCAGAAACACAACTTAAGCATGAAATTGCTTAACCCTAGGACTCTGCTAAATCAGTATCTCACACTGTGTCAATCCTTTTTGTTCCTGCCTACGTTAGCGTAATGATGCAACTCTGATCGAGACCAGATTGGTGCCAACCTTAGCACTGTTAGCCCAGCTGAGTGATTGTTTTTTTAATTCACTCCTATTTATCGTAAGCAGCGTATTTAGTCATCATCATACCCGTTATATTATTAAGCTGATCACCGATTTGCTTTGCGGCATGACTAATGAAGTAGGCTCTATGTGTGGGTCGTAGGAAGTTGGGTTTCACCGCTTTGAGTCCATGAGCGGATAAGACCAGTGCACTTTAGCTAGACATGGAATGTGTGCACGCGGTGAAGTGCTCATACTATGCAAGGCAATGGTCAGAGTCCAGGTCATCTCGTTATAAATTCGCCAGACACGTGCCACGCGTGTAGAATCTGCATTGTTAAGGACGATTATATATAGTTCTACAGTTGAAAATGACAAGGTACGAAGCCAATTTGCCCTTTTGAACGCCTAGAACGTTTGTCAATCGATGTTTCTTAATCATTCGGGTACAGGATGATTAAGAAGTAGGTTGCTTAGCGTTGCTCAGCTTGTTGTCCGACTCTTCTAAGAGGTTGGAATAATAGTTGTTTTTTTAAATGTTACACCTTAATTGTGCCTTCGTATCGATAAGGTATCGATTCACCTAGCATGTTCGAATAATCTAGGCCGACTCAACTTCAGATTGTTCCGAAAGCAATAATAGGATATTCCACATTGTCTCAACTATTCGATCGCCGACTTCAGCGCTCATCTCCTAACTCGGCTGGATAATACTAAACATATAGAGTTAATGTTCGAACCTCATTAGTAGAATACTCAAGGTAGCAATGTGATTTTTACACACCCTGTAAATTGTGGCGAGTGAAACTATCAAGAAACAACAACACGACAGCTGAGGGCAATGATGAAAGCGACGTTGAACGACCTTTAACACATACATTGAGAGAACCTGGCATGCCAGACGACCTGTTCCGTTGTGTCGAGGTAGTACAAAGCGCGGAGCACGAACGAGCCCGTTGAGTTGAGCAGACGCTCGAACAGGCACGTGACCCTAGGCACGCTTTAAGGCTTCTGTCCTGGTGCCTTCGGTTTGTCATCCCTAAACAATCGTAGGCTATAATCGGGGTTGAATCGCATTCTCAGACCAAAGTGCCAGCGACACATAAATCAGCGACTTGAACGTCATATTGTTGATACAGTCTTAAAGAGATTTAAAGCTAACACGAAGCGATCCAATATGACATTTACACAAACGTACTTTGGCATTAACTTTGTGAGACAAAATACAATGTTAATGTATTTTGAATTCGAGTTACGCACGCTGCCTTAAATAACTTAGCTTAACTTAAATAATCTTAAATAACTAAGTGCTTTTCAGCGATTAAAAAAATTATGACGGTAGACAGCAAGAGAAGAAGAGGAAATTTCTTCAGTTGTTTCTTTATGTTCTTGATAAATCGTTAAATTGAAAAAAAAACAGCTGAGCTGTCACAGCTTGAACTTTTAGTTGTTTCAACACGGTTCATACCGCGTATACTTTGAAAAATGGTTGATGTAATATACGATATCATAACGGGCACGAAAATTTCATTATACGGTACTTTATATGTGATATATGTTTGCGCAATTGGCTTGAGGTACGCGTTCTGTTGTTTTTGGCTTTAAAACGACACTCGTGAGCGAGCTCGATATCGGATGATGAATTTAGCTGCGAACAGAGCACTGCTGCGATACGGGTTCGTTATGCTGGATTAGCAAGCAGACCTGTAGCATTTTTCGATTAAGGTTTAACTTGGAATATACAAATAGTCACTGTATTTTTCGTGTACGTTAACAAGAGTCTCTCCTTTCGTCACGAGACATTCTAAGGGTTGGCAAAGATTTGCCTAAGAAATCCTATTAATCAGCGGGCCTAGTTGAAGGGGCAAGATCGATTGGGGACATTAGAATGTGGATCAAAGACAGATCGATTCAGCTTCGAAAAGGATACCTCTCTTACCTCGCTTGGTATTCTTGAGGTTTCCATATGTTCGTACGTTATGTTATATAGGAAAAGCAGGCGAATGGGTCGTGGAGAAACGATCAAAATGCTAACAAACATAATAGGAGCCTACCTGAGTCCGTATAGCTCAGCGAAGTGTTTGTTTGTGGATAAGGAAGTTTGCCCCAAACATTGTCTTCCATTGTTTGGATAGGACACACCGATCAACGCTGAACAAAACGTATACCCTTTGTTTAAATTTTTAGAAGCGTCTTCTGCTGCACCCGACGATGCTATCCCTTGTACACAACTCTGCATTCGATTAATCAAAGAATGTTGAAATTAAAATTTGCTAATTGCTTTGATTAAAGTTGAAAGAACACACTCGTCTTCTCTGGAGCGCTGTCTTTAAGGATCTTTTTGTTCATGGGGTCTGCTGGCAAAAGAGAATCCTCACCCTATTTCATCGCCCCTCACGGCATCGTGTAACTTTCCTTTCATGCTAGACGGTCCAACACAGCCAGTCAGTCAGTCAGTCAGTCAGTCAGTCGGCATGTCAGACGTTCGTGTAGTAATAGACAAAGATGCATTTAAACCTAAAGTTAGTAAGGTAAGAGGAAACGCTGATACAATATTTCAAAGTTTAGGGTGCGAAGTATTTATAAAGCAGAGAATTTTCCCACACGCGTAACGGATATTTTTAGCACACGAGACAGGTAACTAGGTAAACGTCGAAGCATCGAAACGACTTTTCGATCTTCGAGGAACTTGGCAGGCAATTTTTACTACGATTAAAGCTTGCACGCAAAGCAAGCAGAAGAAACATCCACTGATAGACGCTGTACGCAGTGATGAACTAGTAGACCACGTTACGTAAATAAATTTACACAGAAAGAGAAGAAGACGACTGACTCTGCCAAATTTACCAAGTTAGTATAATGTTTTCGTCGCTCGCAAATACCATAGAAAATTATATTAATGCCTCCGCAGAACAGAAACAACTGCCATTTAGAGATATCGTTGCTCAACAATAACCAAAGTGTGAATTGTTGTTGTCAGCTGATTTAGGTTTTTTACAACATTCCGGATACTTCATTCGCGTCGACAAGAACGCAGGCAATAAATATGTATGGTTGAGTAGCCAGAGATTGTAGGCCTTTTCTATATGCATATACACGTAGCTCCAGCAATAGTCAAAGTAACCAACTGGATTGGATCTATAAACGAAATATAAAAAAGACACATTCAAATAATGCATTGCTAAGATTTATTAGTTTACGTACGTGCGAAGCCATGGACGTAAAGCTAACACTTGATTGCCTATAGCGTTACAGCTCTATGCGCACACCACATTGCTGATAACATCCCACCCAGCGCCCCCCGCCCCACTACTATGGCGCTGCTCTCGGCTTGTGCTGTGCTACTCTTCTTTGCCCGGCCGTACTTTATTTTCCCACTTTAGTAAAGTCAACGACCTCTAATAATAGGTACGACAGGTAAATTTATTACTGCTCGAGTTGTCGCATATAGAATTTTTCACTTGACTCCTAGCAACTGCGAACGACAGTATATAATAGTAATGATAATTTATACGGGAACAAACGTGGTATACAAATTAGAATGTATAATATGGTCAAATAATAAAATTTAATATATTCGGCGGCTTCATATTGTGACCGCGCGCCGCTTGAGGATTATGATGCTGACTCTGTGACTGACAGCGGTGACGACAACGAACGAACGGCCGACCGACCGACCGACCGACCGACCGACCGACCGACCGACCAAACAGAAGTTTCGCCGCCACCGCCGCTCCGGCTACTGCCAGCAGCAGCGGCAACCCCCAAAGTCAATCGTCTGCGACCTCAACTTAATACAGTGTGCTATCGTATGGCAGTGCTGCTGATAGGGTAATGGAATGAGCTTCAGCTGGTCGGCTGACAATACAACCAACGCCATACCGCTAAAGATTGAGCTTCGTATAACTGGCAAAGTAAGCGTAGCTTAATCTGGCGTCTATTTGCAGTTCTATAATAAAAACGCCAACGACCAAAGTTAATACGTACCGAACTATAAGCCAATAAGCTTTCACCTAAATTCAAAATTCATCGATTATCTTTATCCGCGCACAGCGTTTTGAGAAAGACTTTGGTCATGAGAAGGATGTTAACTTATAAGCTATGGATTCCACCAAGTTATATATAGGCGGGTAAGTATTGACTGTCTGCTAACCTGATTTGGTACAATAGATGTAATGATCCTAGTAAAAGATGGCATGTTTGGGTTGTGTATAATTACATTCATATAATATATAGTTAAAGTTATTCACAGAAGCTGTCAGCGAAAGCCCAGTTTAAACCAAGTGGTATCATTAGCAGCGTTTCTACAAAAAGTCTTTGATCTCAGTTGGCAGTAATCTGCTGTGCCGGCAAGCATTTTCTGCGCAACCCTTGTCAATGTCAATGTTAGAAATGAATCATTCATCTTGTAGGCCCTGAAATATATCCGCGCCGAGCACATAGCTTGCGGTGCGGTAGGGACCAAACAAGTGAGGGCTAATAACCAGCTGATCGTTACTAGATAGGCCCCTTAGACGCTACCTTCGCTAAAAATGTAGTCACGTTTTGACAACACTGACAATTTGTGCAATAAGAAGTTTCAGGAAGTTGTGAAAAAATCAGCTTAGGTCGTTCAGAAGCACGGTTTCTGCCCAAGCCTTTTCGAATGATATCTTGTCTATTAAACGAGTAAGTAAAACGTTCATGCTGTTTTCTAACTACAAAGATGTATTTATTAACTTTTGAAAGTGAGCACATTTAGTCAATGTGGTGTGCTGCGCTCCCTACGACTTTCGCCCATTTTTCTGGTAACTGATGTATCTTACAAAGTAGAGAAACATCGTCCTTGGAAGCAATCTATTCCATTTGCGCACTTCGGCCTCTGTTCTGAAGTGTTTGCGTCTTAACTATACTGCATTGATAGAAACATGTATTAATCAGACGGCGTGATGCCCGGATTGTGTGCCAGTTAGAGCAGAGTTGCCCACTGGAGGTCTGTTAGCGCTCGCTGGGTTACGAAGGCAATGCAGCGTCAACGCACACAAATATCATTTTGTGTCGTCCCTTGCCACTCCAGGGTTTTTTTCCTGCCGATTCTGCAGTTAAGAGGAATGGGACGATCTTCGCAATGGTCCCGTGTAATTCTTCACTGGTAACGCATAGCATGACGCTTCCCTCTCGTCCCATTATATGTAGAAGTAGAGCCTTCACCCATGATTATTTTTTTGTCGCGCCGAACTCAGTGGATCTGGCCATTCTGGTTTACGTTTAGGGGTGTCGTAAAAGATAAATCTTTCACCAAACTCGCTCTTCTGTCACGCAAGTAGCAAAAGACGTATTGTTAAACTACTTTTTCTTATTATCACTGAATTCCTTCCCTTCTGTTTCAATGTTTCTAGTTCGTCCAGGCGACTGGCAATGGTCACCTGAATCACCTTCTGACAGTGCAGGAAGTTCCTGGGTCCACTCGAATACATTTTGCTTCAAGGGGTGCCTGCAGTTTGTAGTTGTTCGCCCTTGTTGGCCGCTCGGAGTATGGCTTATCGTTCAAATTGCAATCTAAGATTCTAAACCAAAATTGACAGGTGGTTACGCCTATTGCACGTTCGGCTTCGTCGTTGCAAACAATCCTTTTTGCCTTAGCGGGACTTTTCCAGAGCGCAAATAGTGAACAAGGCAACGTCGAATATCCGTCTTTTCTAGCTTTATGACTGGACATATCGGCGCACCGCCTCTAACGACCAGAGCTTAATGAAAACAACAGGAAAGACGTTTGATGGTCGTTCTACTAGAGATAATTAGCCGATCCGACGCTAGCGCCATCTGTCGATTCGTTTTATATATAATATATTGGGTGACCCCTGCCTAAAGTTCTAGCAAGTGCGTGACCTTGCATAGGGTCATTATTAAAAGAACCTAGGAGGTTCCAGATCAGATGCTGATCGTACGGAGCAAAAGTGGGGCTATATGGTGGATAGGCTAGAATGTTTCGGCCAAGGCTTGACCTTTTCTATTATTCTCACTGAGCTTGCAGCATCATAGTTTCCCTTAAATAGCCAAAAACAAGCCAAATTTGTGATTGGCTAGAAAGCCTTAGGTGCAACTGTTTTAGGCCATCCGGTCTCTCGACTTTTTCAATGACGAGTGCATTCTTTTTTTTCATTCAGTAAATACTATTTCACTCTCAGTCATTAGATTCCTAATGTGCTTAAATATCCGGGAACATGCAGATTAATTTGTAAATTGCTACAAATAGTTCGGGCCGTTGAGGCCCATAGCGAACCAACAGCGTTTGCACGGTACGTTCAATTACGTGCTATTATGCATACTGCATACCAACCATACCCTTAACATGTCGTGCATTAGTTTTATTCTTTAAATGGCATTATATGCTGGAAAAGTTCCGTTCTCTTCAAGCACAACACAGAAAATGTATTCAAGGGTGGCTGATGGTGACGGCACTTCATTGCACGAACACGCACTTACCTAATAGCTATAAAGAATAGATAGAATCCGCCATTGTCAGGCCAAATCAAAGCGGAGTCCTCTCTGAGTATTTGTGTCCAATGCTTACACATTTACGTACTGCTAAAGTAACAGTAGGTGAGATACTTCGTGGATCATCTGTAGGAACATGATGTACTTCACTTGATAATAATCTATTCCACAACTTGATTGAGGTTGGGCGTACTGACTAGAGCTGGGACAGGTGTTAAAAAATACCATTGCGGTCGAACAACTGTACATTGTAATGATTGTAAGTAATTTTCGAAATAGCTTGATCGCGGCACTCGACTCCGTCAAGCCGTTCTACACGCAAGGTGATATTTTATTTAATAGGGAAAAAAGGAAGAGCGCTTATTAATATTCAATTTGATATATATTTATTGAACAGTTAAATAAGGTCTCGTTATAAATATTTAGTCTCCCTCGTTTTAGCGTCGTGCGCTGCCGATCCGAAAAGAGGTAATAGCAACCTTAGTAGCACAGGCGTCCATCAGATAATTTCCATCTCGTTTCAATACACATGTCGTTATGCCCTTCGGGGCCATTAGATGTCAGCGTATAAAGGTACAAGTATTGGTAGACACGGCAGACGGCCTACGGCAGGTGTTTCTAGGATCATTGTAAAGGAAAGTACAATTATCACTGCACTTCGAAATTAACATACAATTATAAGAACGGCAGAAGACCGTCAGGCGGGTACCTATACCTAAAGGCTATCAACTTTATTGATTAGACTTGAAAACGAAGGCGTTCGTGGCCAACGGATCCGTTGAGTCCAATGGCTAGATCCAATTAGCCATATCATGACGGTTGAATATCGACGCGACGAGCATATTGGAACGGATGACTTCGGAGCCATAGTCATTCTGTGAACGGAAAAGTCGAGAATAATAATAATAAGTAGAGAGGCTAACTTACAGTTACGTTGTTGGTAATTGCTATTTGAGTAACTCATACAGAATACGGTTGCTGAATATATCCGTTCTCAAAAATAATTACTTATGAAACGATAGCTGTCATAAATAATGTTACTTATATAATACATTTATAAATCAATTTGCCCATGTGCAATCGATATGAGAAGCTGGCAAAGAGTTCGTTTTGTTGAGACATCAAAATTCGCTGGTATATATATTACACGACTCAGATCATTATCATCAGAAACCATATGTTGCGATGGACACCCCGTCGTATTTATTTGTAAACGTCCAATAAACACTAAATTATCTTCCTATAGAATCGTCGTGTCATAAGGCAAAGGAAAAAGATCTTGGCAGAACATATATGTAATGACTAAACTGAAGAAAAATATAGTCCTTTATTGAAACCAAACATATTATGGACTTTATCTAAATGCGATAATTCGAGCGTATGACGAACGTTAGAGGAACTGGAGGTGGAGACTCGTGTCGGTCAAATACTGTTTACGCCACAGACGATGATGATGCTGTTTTTATAGGCAAAGTACGCAGTTGTACGGCATAAGCTTTGTCTGTGCCCTCCAAGGGAAGCATAGACGTTGAATCCTTACTTACACGTATTACCGCATGTCTATTTAATTACAATTGCGAGTCCAATTACTTTCCTCATTTGATGGTTTCTGCTGTTGTGCGACCGCTAAGCTGCGCAACAGATGGGGCATGTGCCGCACGGTTGCTGCGGCTCACAGAGATTACCCCAATCATTGGGGTCCTTTGGTGTCGAAGTCCAGTAATGTCCAATCGTGGCTTTAACAGTGGTGCCATAAAATAGCTCGCCCGAGTAACTGTTGAATTAACAGCCTATAAATCAAAAGTACTCGCACGAAGGTAACGACTCTAGAGCTGCCACCAGCAACATTATTACCATAAGCATCGTCGAGTGACATTAGCGTCGTCGCTATCATCTAGTGAGCGTCCCTCCAGTGACGAGCAGCTAGCTTTACGGATTTGAGCTTTGTGCTTCTTCTGCATAGCAGTGCGCTTTCGCCAACTTCAGAGCCGTTCGACCACGAGGAATAAGAAGAACGGCCGACCAGAGGATAACGCCGATCAAGCTACTCCACTCAAGTAACAAAATGATACCAAACTAATTCAGGATCTGTGTAACATGTCTAATGTGTGCATATACAAATGAGCGACTGTGTGAATTGCATAGATGTATTTGCCTCATAAGCGAAAATGTGCAAGGTATTAACGCGATCGTTTTCTTGTCCTATTTCAAGTACTCTTATATTCACGCGTCCAGGAAAAAGGTCACGAGTCTATTAATCCGTTCTGATATGTTACTAACTCCATAATTGGCGCAGCCTAATTAAAACGTTTCTACCGTTCGCTAAATTCAACGCAGCAAGGCCATTTGGGTTAGGTTTTTATGGCCGGCCGTAGGTCCTCTCGCGCTCTCGTCGCGACCGCTCGAACTGAGGTACCTCGCTCCCCCTTCCTCTTGTTCTGCTTATTCTTCAGTCACTTTTCTGCTTTCTACACTCCTAGCCAAAAGAGAACTCATTGATGACAACAGCCAAACGAACAGTAAGTAAACGATTTAACACACTTCATTCGTCTGCTGGTTAACAGCTTCGTCAACTAAAGAGCCGTGTTTCGACTTCACGAGTGTTTAGCGAGCCTCATCATACATTTCAGTTGTCCCTTTTGAGGGCAGAGGCTTCTTCTTCTGCTACTACTACTACCACAACTACTACTACTACTACTACTACTACTACTACTACTACTACTACTACTACTACTACTACTACTACTACTACTACTACTACTACGACAACAGCACGACTAACATCAGCTCCGCCGCCGCCACAAGCAACATCTACAACGGCGTTGTCATCAAGGGCCATATATTAGCAGCAAATGTCTTCTGCTGTATGAAGGTGATACGAGCGAGTGTTACTTCATCGTTCACTTTATCGCTTCTGAAGCGTCTGTTTATATAACAGGAAGGACCAGCAATGAGAACTTATGTAACATCTGACGAAGCTAAAAAAAAAATGCTAATTACCTTTATTAGCAAATCTAGAAGTATGTTGTCACATAAAACATGAGGAAAGCCTATTTGAGAGTCGTTATCGTTTTCTGCAAAAAAAAAAAAAACAGTGCTTGTCTCCAAATGTGTTATTGTAGTTACTTACATAATTGGCGAAATTTCTGACGTACAAAAACGTAACATACACACGCTAGCAACACAAGATAGTATTCGAGGGACTTTCATGGTTATTCTTGATGTGCGGGTGAATTCCTACGTTAAGAGGTAGTGTTTTTCGAAGGCCGAAACCTCTGTGTTAAGAGTGCGGCGAGAGAGAGACATGTGGCCTTATGGTCTAATGCGCCGTATTGCGTCAAACGATTAGTGGAAAGGTGAAAGGTTCAACACGAACCTATAGAAGATAGAAGAAAATTTAGAGGGAAGTTGCACTAGGTAATGTTTGATTATTTCCTTGGGAACGAATTGTTCACAGACGGTTCCTCGAATGGAGTGAGAAAAAGAGAAGATGAGCTTTGTGTGACCAGTCAGACATCAACCAAAGACGAGTAATCAAATCTTACAGTCGAGTCTAAGGCATGCGCCGAATTTTAAGGCTCGTGATAGCGTACAAGCTTGCTCCCAGTAATTATTGTGATACACATTTCTGTTTCAATGTTCATCTGTTAAGTTTTTCTGTGCTTTTATTGTTGCCGTGATATTCTACAATAGGCACCTAGTAGCCTTTAGGTAGTAAGTCAACAACGTGAGACATCACCGATGCGATGTATCCTCACAGAAAATTATGGGGTACAATATATTGTATCCCATATTTATAGCTATATGCGTTCTATTTATATATAACTAGCTGTTACAGTAATTGGTTATTGTTATCACTTTGAGGACTAATGAGGTACGTATTAGATGTCCATTCTTACCGTTTAGACAATGGCGAAAATAGAAATTACTGCGTTGAAAAACGGTCTCTACAGCGCAATATGGTTCGATGAGAGCAGTGATGGCGCACTTCAACGCAGCGATCGCATAGTTCACCCGTATTTACTCAAGCTTATCGATTTCTTACCTTCAGCGAGTCCGAAGAACTTTCTGATATAGGTGTCGATCTCAAATTATCATATTTTTTTTTAACACTATTTTCAATAATGAGGCAGATACAGACAGGCTCAAAGTGCCTTGCTTGAGTATTAAGCAATTTTGTTTAATCCTACTTCGAAGACAGCGGCAATTTCGTCCATAGACGAAGACCACATTTTTATTCGAGATGCAGAGATTTGGGACTGTTAAATCTTGTCAGACTGTTTTCCACCAGTGAAACAGCCATTATGAGAGGCATTACCAAAAGGCAGACCTGCCATTGTTCACTCTGCAACTACGATCCGCGGAATCATCATCATGGAGAGTATGTATAGCCATCAAGATATCGATCGAATATCTGTTATCTGATAAGTTCGGTTAAGTCGGAATGACTCGTTACAAAAGCGAGTGATCTTCGGCCCAAGCGAGAGCAGGAGAACCGCCGTATTCCATTTGGATCTTCGTCAGCGAATTATCAAATATGAAATGAACCGTTAACGATCGACTGATACTATGATGCACGTACGCAGCCACCCCCATAGCTATTGTTGGTTACTGTCCAAGTACAATCCAAGTGACGATCCACGTTTGTCAAGCTTGAGTCAAACAGTACATCTGCATGACACGAAGCCAAGCACGCGTATCCAGGTTGGTTACGATCAGGAAGGATGGGGTCAGGATAGATCAATCATTGTGCACAATTAGCGCAGAAAAATCGATAGCCATCAACACCAATCTCGGATGATAGCGGTCGTTGTGGACTCCGGTTTCCGTGACACAATGGTTGATAGACTGCACAGTACGTCGACGCTGGGCAGCAGCCGCCATACTCGTATATGTATATCGACAAACGCTTATGTGTCGCCTGAACGCGCCTAGGAGGTCAGCAGAGTTTATCCAAATCGGCCAGATTATGCTGCTGAATAATCTTATCGAAGACTATAGCTAGCGGCCGATGCTGATAACGAATGTAGATCAACTAATGTATTTTTATCTTATCTGGCTGATCATATACTATCATATCGGTATTGCAACGCGATTAGCTAAAATATGAAGCGTTAGTTTAAAGGCGGAAAAAGATAGATAGCCATAAGTGCAAAAGCTCTTTTCAGCGTGTCCGACTGGGGGTGATGCCGCGAATTTGAAGATACAAAATCGGTTTTGTTCTAGATGGATGTATGTATGTAATAATATGTCTTTAGGTATAGCAGCTGCACGTTGCGGAAACCTTATCCCAAATCAACTGTTTCCTGTGAAGAAAGTCAGGAATAGCGAGATCCTAATTATGTCAGTCCTCACGACACATGTCTTTTAATAAACCATAGAAGATTGATCGTTCTGTCGGCCCTACATCTAGCTACCTTAAGATCCAAAATAACTCTGATAGCGAATATATGAACTTATTCCTGCTTAATGCTAAACACATCTAACAGATATCGAGAGGCGTTGATGAATAAGCGGGCACGGAGCCGCCAAGCGCTTTCGGCGTAACAAACAACTGTCTGAAATCCTCCTCTAGGCTGGTAGATCTTCCGAACTAGGTAAGGCTTCAGTAATGCCGAATGGCTCATCTAATAGATTTCCCAGACACTGCCTCGCTTGAATTCGTTTTGGGCGACGACAGTTGCTTTCCTGATCAAGTGGCCATCTTGACGTTTCCGATTTTCAAACAGAGAACTTGCCCGAAAGATATTTTGCGACTATACGTAATATTAGCTAGATTCGGAACTACTTTTAGTAATAAATCGAAAATTATTCCTAGAAGTTTGTAAGAAAGGCTGTATTAGCGAAGGGTATTAAGCTTGTTTTTATTGAATCCTTTTCTTTTCACTGACCTATTACGACAGTTCGTAGTTGTGAAACTGTAGAAAATGCCTCTTTAAATCTGCTTATTTGTAGTTTCTCTAGAAGCCAACAGTCCTATCCGCATATGTGCGTGTAAACGCCGTTCTCACTAGCGAAGATGCAAGCAGCATTTGGTTAAACGCACAAGTCTGCCACGTTCAATTCGATGTCCCTACTGCTGTTGCGGCCGCCGCCGCCGCCGCCGCCTTCGGACCTATTGCCCTTCCCGCTGTGAGCAGGTGCTTCTCGGTTTGTGTCTACTCTCGCGGCTATATATCTCAGATATATTATCCGGTACTGATCCTTCTCGATCTTGTTTCTTTGGCTGCCGCCGTTGCTGTTCTCTTTTATTTGAGCTATCTCACCAAAAACATCTATCCAATGTGTTTCTAGCTCGTAAATAATATTAGCAAAGTAAATAAACGGGCCACTATCGACAGTGCGATCAACTTTATCAGCGGGCCGGTACTCTACGGGTGACGCGATGCCTCCCCTCCAACCCACTGTTTTTGCGTGGCCCTTCGATTTGGTATCCCAAATGGGTGTCTAGCTCTTGACTCAGACGAGTAGTCAACTGTACGCCCTTCAAGTCTCGATGTGTTATAGCGAACGGAGTAAAAGAGCAAGTAAAACCAGTGCGCGCGCGAGAATCATCCTCATGGTATGAAGAAAGAAGAACAACGTTAAATCAAACAGAGAGGAAGCAAGAAAGAACGAAAGGTAGAATACATACAACTATATATACATCAACGAAAGACATCATCGCTTCATTTAGGCGAGGTAACTTCGAATTAATAGTGAGGGCGCCGTACGGGATGTTCGCGACTGTGTCGTACGCTTCCCTCCCTCCCTTCCTCCCTCCCTCCCCCGTCTAGTTGGCAGCAGTAAAGTACGAACGAACGAAGCAGGTATTATTGCTGTTGATTCTCTGATCACGATTAGCTGCCCCGTGATGTGTACTTCGGGCCCACATAGGTGTAGGCAATTCCTTCACAGTACCTGCTGTGCTATGGATTGACGCGATGCGAACGCGCACGTCCGTCTACCCTAGAGCCCCACAGTTAATTATCTCGCCAAAATACTGTGTGGGCGGCTGTTTATCTAACGGGCCTGATAATCGCATCTTGCCTTCTAGCGAAAATCACTGCTGTGAAAACTTAAAGTTGATTAAGAGAAATTTGGACCGCATCAAAGACGACTGCTTGAATAACTTTGGGCATACCCGCTATTTTCTCACATTCATATTCGATCAATGCTACCTGCCATTGAAGCTAGCGTCGTTTATGAGTTAAAACAATAGAAATAGCTCATTCGAACAACCTCGACGAAATGCTACACTTACGTAGAGGTGCTCCGCGCTCTTCGCTGACGATCTAGGGACGAACTACCACCGTTCGAGGACATTTGGCCCAACTGGAAATCAGGGAATCACATTCGAGTTCTCGCTCTGATCATTTAGTGAATTATGATAGTTATGAGTCAAGCATAATCAGAGTTACTGTCGAACTTCACACATACAACTGAACAGAACGAAACTGAATTTTCTACTCGTGCCTATTTGGTGGGGCATCTAAATTCGGACTTTTCCTTTTGGGTTATTTCTAAGACTGCCTGATTATGAACAATAGTTTAAGCGAGCTTTCCCTGCAAGTGCTTATTCTCAACGGACCTGTTTGTTATTTTTAACATTAAAATTTTAATCAAAGTCAATTAAACTAAATTTTGGACTGGTCGGAGACCAAAAGTGCCAAAAATATAAAGGCCAAAAACGGTTAGGATGTCCAAAAAATGCAAAAAAGCCTAGAAAACCTCATAAACATTAACGGTCAAAGCCTGTCTGGGTAGCTTAATATTTCGCTCTTCACTAACATGTATATATATATATATATATATATATATATATATAGGGAGGGAGAGAGAATTCAGATATATCAACGATTTTTGAGTTATTTTGATAAATTTTGAGCCCCTTCAAATCTAGACTATGATGAGGACTTTTAGATTGCTTTACTAGAACTTTGAGAAGTTGCATAAGAACAAGCAATAACGCAGACCGTTGATTTCGTACAGGAAATCGGGAATTTGACATACTGTTACACTTTTATTTCATAGGTTTGTAAGATAAGTCTAGTAACGTCTGTTTTATCTAATGCCTGATAACTAAAATAAAGACCAGACGTAACAAAAAAAAAATAAAGCGTCAAATTAAAACAGGAGCTGCTTAAAGATCGATTTTTTATTAGAGAGTATTACAGTGTATCCCTGCAATGACACGGTGGAAACGTGCTTGCTTTTTATTGACCGAAGACGCTGTTTGTATCCAAACTTGCAGTATGCACACACATAAATACTCACACTGAGCTTAGCTGTCCAGGAAAAGAATTCTCCCGATAACAAGGGTAATGAATGTGGTCATAGATTATTTTTCTGCCTGGTCCCTTTAGACCCCCAGAAACAATGTCCGGCACCGGCTCGTCTTTGAAGAGGCAATTGGGAGTCATCTCTGACAAAGGGTTTTGATGTGCCAATTGATTAGTCTGCGATAAACTATGTGGATCAACCGTCACCGTCCCCCCTAGACAGAAAATACGTTTTCGTAAATATACGGTTATACGATTAAGGCCATAGGTGTTTTCAGAAGTATAACGAAGATCTCTACAGATCGAGAACACTCTTGTTCGATATGCACAAAACATGGATCTGGTTGTCTGCCAGAATAGCAAGCAAGATTCGCGGTAGTATTAATTGTGATCTGTAAGTACCATGAAAAAAATGCAATTGAGATCAATTAGCCATTGGCATAGAGAAGAAAGAAACATCCAGCTTAAAACTTTTCTCCAGCTGCTGCACACAGAGATACACAACTAATTAATTAACTTTAAAATCTAATTATCTATTGACACGTAACTGTGTAGTAACCAGTCGAAGAAAATATAGAAGGAATGCAAAAACAGGGTTGGAAACATAGCTGGGACACGGAACCTGTAATATAAGCGTGCTATCCATGTATGTCCCAATACATGATACCGGTTTCAGTCGTGTGTCGATATATTTGACTTTGAGCGTAATAACGCATGTTATTTTTTTTTTGCTATCTTGTATAAGCCAATACCGATAGCACGTTTCGGTCTAAACTGTTGCACGTGAAACAGTAGATCGAGATGAGTACAATTATTTATATAGTTAATTATATAAGTTATAATTATTTATAGTTATGATAAGCTTCGACACGATGGATAACGTACTGGTATTCGCATAGATACACGCTCATCTTGTGAAACAGAAACGTATAGCTATGGGGCCTACTTAAGCATATTCATCTTGCCTGCTGCCACTAGGGCTTTCAGTATTGTGTAGGACAATGTAATAAAGAACTATAAATAAATAAATAAGAGGACTTTAACAAGTAAAACTTCTTGTTCTTGAAGCCGTCCTGACAAACAAACAGTGACAAGTGACCAACTATTGTGGTATCAACTAAGCAAAAAACAATCGACAGAACTGTACAATTCGTTAGTTTGTATCGAAAAAAAAAACGATAACATTCGGAGTGTTGAAGCTGATGAACTTCGCATCGAGCAGCGCTTGACCGACCGACCGACCCGCGTCAGTGGCGGCTATGCCGTTTGCTCTTCGGCCGTACGTTTCATATGAAACTGCCCCGCTTAGTTTATCTTTGCTGGTCGTCGTTGTGCTTCTCCATACGAACGAAGGCGACGATGGCGGTGGCTGTGGCCGTGGCCGTGGTTATATCGACGATGTACGCTCTATGAAACATGATTACATAGGTAATGAGAAGGGAGGAAGGACTGGCCAAAGTAAAAACAACTCGTTTGTCCTTTAGCATATTTGGCAGCATACATGTGCACTATTATTTTTTACCATCATCATCATAGAAGAGTAGCACCATGACGAGGAACAATCACGGCTGAACTTCGGCTTCTGTTAGTTCTATAGTCTCCACTATCGGTGATAAGGAGGGCCACGATGATGCTTCTGCAGTTGTTATTGTTGTCGGTGCGTTATCGTTGACATTTACTTACGGCAGGCGGAAAGTAGAATGAAACAAGTGGCAGCCGGCAATGCGGCCTGAGCTCGGCAACAGGGCAGCTATTCGTCGGCGTAAACGTGATACGCCCATCTCATGATGCCCATGATGCAGTATTTGTAAACGAATGGCCCAAAATGATCAGAAGTGATATAACCGTTTCGCACCAACGTCTCTATACATCTCATGTATGATAGGCTGTTATAGGAATTAACGGCTCCTTCATAGGCCATCAGAAGCTCCGTATGTGAGTTAAAAAGCCGTGACTCCATTGCACACACACATCAGAAATTGGTATTCTGTCGAAGTTTGTTCAATTTTTTTCAAGATGTATCAATAGATGATTCAGTAAAATTTATCTTATTTATTTATGAAATTTATTTTAAAAAAATTAAATCACAACATTCTAGGATGTCAAGTTTTCTAGCGAGTTTACATGGGGACAGTGAGAGTATTTAATACATGTTCGTTTTGTTTATGAAACTTCGGAGTGACACACGATTTATCGCGAGCCATGCACCGCGTACCTAATATGGTGATTTTCTCTTCTCAACTTCCTTGTCACTGCCTCGGTCAGACTGACAGCTAGGCCGAGCTTCACTAAGACTGTATGCAGTTTAGCTAATATTCGATGAACTCAAATACGGCTGCTTGCAAAAATTACTAGATTGTCAGCGTACGTGATTATCTAGACAAATCTTTTGGGCCCTCGGCCTTTCACTGTTAGAAGCGCGAAAAATACAAAGAGCCTACCTGGACGAGTCCTGTGCTCTAACAAAGGGCATAAGACTCTGTTACTCTATCACCGACCTTCACCTAATTTTTAAAGGATAGCCATTATAAGTGTAAACATTTTTGTGCGGACCGCTTTCTTTGCCTTGGAGCATCGTTTCCCGACATCAAATCAGAGGCTGCCTTAATCAGTTTGTTGTTGATATCGGCTAGTCGAACCTTAACCGTCGGTATAATTGATCAATCATGTCAAGACCGTGTTGCTTCCCCGGAATGGCTCTAGCAATTGTCAGGAGCCCACTTAATCTCTTTTTTTTTTGTTTGTAGTATATGACTTTCCGTGCAAGTTCGAACAGTTAAAGTTAACTGGAAGTACGGCCCCTGGCTACTGACTAAACCGTACCGTTTAGCAAAGGGTCATGATGAGAATATTTTTCAGGTGGTTGCTTTTTGAACCCGCTTCATCAGTAACGTGTAGACCGGGAAAAGCTTGCACGTTGTCTTTTACTAAGAGGTCAACCTCGATGATGTCTCTTCCCTCACTAACCGTTTCCTGTCCGATTGCCGAGTGCACGTTGACTTGGTATCAGATAGTTCCTTGCTACCAAATTGTTCGATTCAAGAGCAGTGGCAAAATAGTTGATCAGGATCGACGAAGGTGGGGTCCGTTGGGGAAGCCGTTTGTATGACCAGCGCTTCACAGGCCAAGCTTGTTTCTTGCCCGCGAAACGAACTAGACGCCCGGGACTTAGAACCACAAAATCTCTAGCTAACCTAATTGTCCACCTGCAAATCGATGCGATCCTGTACTTTCTAATATGTTTACAACATAAATTATTATACTTTATGCCGGTCGTTGCGGGGCATAGGTCCTTTGGAACACAGTCTTCAGTTATACAGCAAGGGCTCTCATTCCGGGGTATAAAGCTGCAAGAAACTTGCACTCGTTCTGGTATCTCCTGACAACGCGATAAGTTCGTAGTGCCATAGGAAGCTGTGATCCTCAGAACGATGAAGCTATACGGAACGCTGTAAAATCTAGGACACTTGTTGTGGGTAGATTTCGATATCAATAGGATGAGGCGCATGTAGCGCTTCAACAACGGATTCGTTTGTGCTTCAGGTTCATCTGTTCAATTTTGCATTAAAGACAGAACAACAGAGTCTCAACAGCTGCACCATGTAAACATTTTTCGACGAAGACAACCTTCAAATTCAGTCACCGGCGAACATATGCTGGCAGCTAAAAAACTGATATCAGGCCCATTCATAATAAGACTATCTAAAAGTCCGGAAATTGGCTAAAATTAAGATTCTACTCTAAAGCGTTCTACGCCGGCTTCTCTTCGAGCAAGGTAATGTACGGAAAAATGTCCGGCAGAGGTAATGGATGTCTGGCAGGTCTATGGCCTGCCATAGGTGCGAGGAGCAACAAGGTTATTGCGTTCTCACAGTTCCACTAACCGGCTCATAATGTGTCAAAGATTTCTCGCGTGATCGAATTTGTCCCTGATCCCTGCTGCGCGAACGACTGTGTCCTCGCGTCAGTTGTTGACCAACGGGGCACAAATTTCGTTTAATCAATAATCCTGGCTTATGGACTTGACATGCTAGGGCTTCGAGCATTGAAGATTGCGCTAAAGAGATGGTAGAACCTTCCCTGCTCGTTCGACACTGCATTGTGATGAGGCAATCAGGTAGGTTCGGATATTCCTGCAGCCTTGAGATTTTGCTTTTCTCGATTCTGCGAGTAAATCACCAAGCTGACCTGCAACGAAAGCTAGGCCTTCCTGAGAACTAGCGAGAGGCAATAACGTCGCATCCTGTAACTCCTGGACTGGTTTTTGTTGGCTGATTCCGGATTTCGTATTTCGCGTACCACTTTGCTTTCAAAAATATTCACCCCTCAAAAAGTGTTTCCCCTTCTGGCAACGTTGTATAAGGACCTATTTGGCAACGTCGCGCTTGCGTTTATAGCTACAGTTTTAAACGAACTTTTGTTGGGCAGTGATCAGAACAAGAAGAATCGAGAACGGAGTGCTTATTTGAGCCACTTTTCTAGCTGCCTTACGATCTGTGCAGAGTAATAGTAACTCTAATTCTGGTCTTGAGAACCTCAGCTGGCGTCCCAACCGCCCGTATAGAGACGTCTCTTCCGAACTGCATACATTTATGCTATTCTGTTTGTAGAAAAGTCGCCAGTGGATAATTATAACATGCCTATAACCACTGGCAATAATAATGACTATAATCCATCGTCGCTTTTAACTAGGGGGTCAAAGCTAGTACTAACTTCTCGGTGTATAATACTACGGAACTCCAATGTCTGGGTTAAGTTTGGGCTAATAGTTTAACTTTTTTTTTCTTGTTTTACAGCATACTGCCAGAGCACAGAGCATCAATAGTCGAAAGCTGACGCTCTGTGCCCAACTTCCCCTCTTGTTTCCTAATAAACATTACATTACTTCTTTCCTCTGTAGTAGCTATAAAAGCAATATTTATAAGTGAAAACAGTCATTATAAACTTGAACAATGTCTCGTAGTGAAATACTATAAAAGGAACTTATAATTACTGAGCGGAAAAGAATACTCCATACACAAAGTAATGTCCAAGTTAATAAATACAAACACACGGCCTTTACCTAATCGTAATATTAATGGGTTTCCTCTAATGAAATACTATATTGGCACCCTACAATTATGTTAATAGTTGTGCCCTAGAAAGCACAGTATAAAAATGCGTGTCGTTTAATGGAAAGATAATAATGATTTAGTTAAGAGAAGACGAAGCTCATTTGAACAATTTATACTTACATATAATGATTGTTCTTTGTCACAAAAAACACGACTAAAAAATATCATCACACGAATTATAGCGCACCATATGGTAATTAAAGCTGTAAGATGGTCGGCTACCGCTACAAACGACAAAGATAGCTTTCAAGCATTCTGTCGAAGGACACACTTGTTGAGGTCTGGTGTCGGAAGCATATGCAAACAATTAACAAAACGGCAGTCGAAAGAGCCCCATCACCATTGTCGATATACAGAATGGAGATGGGACACGAAACGATAGCTAAATTTGCGCGTATTTCACTCCCTTTTTAAGTACGTACACGTAGAACTTTTTTTTACCGTTCTGTAGGGCGGGTTGAGCTGGTCGTATTCACAGTGGAAGATTTCGTACACACAAACATCAGAATCTTATTATATTTTGGACTACGCCCACCTATACGGTTATGTGGCACGTTGGTAAAAATGTGTAGCCCTATACTGAAATCATTAGCTAAACATGAAAATGGGTTACTGTTTTCTCAGAAAGCCATGTTTAGAAGCCATACGATGTTGGATGAAAGCTTATGAAGATCCCTGATAAAGGAACTGTTTGCGTCGGCGCAGAAACTTATTCGCGGTAGCTATACGTGTTCGAATGGGCAGTCATTACTCGATAGGTTTCTGCGTCGTATTTTCTGCCTGCAATGGCTAGTTCTCTATCTAAAATGACTACTAAAGAGAATGGAGGTGACTGATAAGCAAAACGGAGCAGAATTTGGTGAACCCGATCGCTGCGCAATGAAGTTTCCAATGATATGTACGGCCACGTTCGTCGCAGGTAACATCTGCGTTTCAACAACACTGCATTGTTTCCAACAATTTGACCGTGGATCAATGATCATCTAGCTTTTCGAGTGAGACAAATCTCCACCAAAATCGAAAATTCTCTTTTTTGATTCTTCCGAATTGATAGAAAATCTGAGAAAATTTTTATGGGGTAGACCGGAAGAGCCTTAATAGAGTTTGGACATGAGGAGTTCGACAATTTACCAAGACAGCCTTTTAAAAAACTCTTTACCGAAACTAACGCTCGTTTTAGAGTGGAAAGTACCAATTGGGTTGGCCAAATAAGTGTAGTAAGTATAAATAAGTGAGTTGATTTATTAGACTTTACGTGCGTTCGTGCACCTTTCGGCCATTTTGGGCCCGCGCATTTTTGAAACTGTTAGCCTGCTATCAGTTCAAGATCTATTTGCGTTAGAATTTTTTGTATGAGCGACACCCTGATGGGTTTGCACCCACCAATATCGTTTGATGTACAGTTAGTATTAAAAAGTTATTTCTGGATCAAGGAAAACATACATTGGAATCGTGACTAGTTAATCGGTCAGATTCGAAATCTTAACCGCGGTAAACGGCATTTATAACCACGAAGCATGACCACAAGAAATGATACTTCCAGCACATGCGGCATAAAAATGCGTTAAAGTATCGGTTGTTTTTGTCTAGAAAGAAAAATCGAAGAAAAATGCCTAAATTAGACGTGCCGTCTTCTAGGAAATAATATAGCCTACAACAGTTGATATTCCTTTTGCTCAGTGAAATGAAAAACGTCCATTGTGTTTAGATCTAATAGTTTTCGTATATGCACTATAAACGCTTGATCATTATTACGGTTATACAATGGGTTTATCGTTGTGACAACGCCCTGAGAAGTAATTTTAATAACAAAGGCCAATCGGTATAAAAACATCCAGCTGACTTGTAGGAAGAATACAGTTTACAAGAAAGGGCACGATAATATCATGTCGCTTTAGCCGGACTTTATCGGAAATGGCCAAATTTCATTTGACAATCAGCCCGCCAATCGAATTCTGATTGAAGGGTAGGGCAACAGCAGACGGCAATGACACTTCCATCATCACTGTTAGAATGGCACACGCCCGGTTGAGCTCGACGTACTCCTATTCGGAATTATGGATAGCGGCGTGCTTCAATGGCAGAACTAAATTAAAAGGGGATTCATCTCTAAAGGACTGGGTGGCATTAGCAACAAAAAGCAATTATCGCATTTGTGTCAATTTGCGGGAAAGCGAAACACTTATTTAAGGTTCTATTGTCTGAAGTGGAACGTCTCAGAGCAAACTCCATCAGGTGACCGAGGAAAAACATGTTGCTGTCATTTTCTTCAAACCATAGATCTGTTTACAATCAACAATATCGATGCTAGGTTAACATTATAACGCCAATTGTTATCAGGCGCACTCGATAACACCACTAAATACTGTAGACTTTTCTCTCGACAAGTTTAACCGGTGAGCTGGCTGCTTTTCCGTAAAGTACCCAATCACCAATAATAGTAATAATAATAATGAACGATTCAACAAGTCACGATGATGGTTCGTGATGTTTCTCACAGTGCCTCCCTTCTGTCGAATGCCAGTGGCAGCTATATAGAAGAGCAAAAGATAGCTTTAGCACCACTTTTCTAAGTTGTTTTCGACGTTCGTTGTTGGCATTCGTTGCTGCCTTGTGACTCTTGCTGTTATTGCTGAATTTGAAGAAGTAGAGGCAGACACACCAGTACGCCGCGGGGGGGCGTGGCAGGCGCAGGGTAAAGCAGAAGCCAGTGCTAACACGCGCCACCACTACGCCACTAAAATAACTCTGGTCGCTGTCGTCTTTAAGCTCCTCGACAACAACAGCAACAATAGAAGCAGAAGCATCATCAGCGACATCAACGAACAACAACAGACTTAGCACTGGTGGCGCGGCATGGCGCGATAGAATTCGCAGTTCGCTCTCTCTCTCTCACGCGCTCTCGCCCGCCCGCTCGCTCGCCGCTCGTTTGGCTGGCGTCTTACCGACTGCTACTTCTCCCCTTCTCATTTAATTAGCGATTAACAAGGTTCAACAACAAAGCTCAGATTGTTATTTTTGCTGAGATATATGTATACAGGTTGTTTTTTTTTCGCTGACTCGTCGGTAGCTATCAACGCTTGATAGCGAAGTCGTTGTCCAATGCCTCCCTCTTAACTACAATGACGGTATTATTATAATTTGATATACAATGAAATATGGCGCGCGCGTTGGCGCCAAGGCGTGTTGCCAAGGTGGTAAAAGGTTATCACCAGTGTAAGCCTTGAAATGAACAGCATCAGCCCCGAGCAGCAGATGACCGATGACGTGTTTGAAGTTGGCGCGGTTCAGTATTATTACTATTATGATTATTACCAAACGGAACTCTAGGTGGCGCTACTATTAATGATAGTGGGCATCTTTGCGTATTTACCGTGCGGCTAAATTGAATAGGTCGGTAGCCTAAGAAATCGCCACCGTGGCTTGAACGGCCAAGCCTGCAGGCGCAACGCAGCAGGGATTGGTGGTCCGAGTCCCGCACACAATGATACACAATCTGTGCGATTCAAACAAGTTCTTCATATAGGAGAATGTGTGATATGGACAAGATGTTGTTGATTGTTATCACTCATTATATAATAAACGGTATTTATCATTGTCAATCTGGGACAATTTTGAGCTGTTCCCTCGTGCGTTTAGAACAAGAATTTGGAAATTCGTACGTACAACATGATTACTGGCGTGTGATTACGATTTCGGTGGACTGCTAGCCTCACTAAAGCTTTTGATGCACGAAACGTGCTGTTCGCATCTAACGAGAACTAAGTCGTTTCCCATTTACATAATATGTAGGTGCTAACTGTAGAGGCGTGCGGAGTAGTCGTTGAGACGTGACACTAAGGACGGTCTGTTCGTATAAAATCGAGCAATATCGGCAGGTTTATGTATTATTATGCTATGAATAGTGGGCCGGTTTCGTTGTGGCCCATTAATTTCGAGCGATTTGCCAAGCCGCCTCGAATGGTACTCCCGTGGATGCACGAGCATTGACCAAAGGGCGGAGATCTCATACTTTTATAGAGCTGTATGTATACAAAGTTGCAAGCGAACAACTGAGGTGCGCCTTGACAAACAAACGAACTCTCTGAAATTGGTCATCAATTGATTTTATTATTATATATGCTATCATTGTAATCATCAGATGATTTGAACATGAGTATTCACGCTACGTTCGATCACTAACTGTGAACTGTACCAGAACGTATCGATGTTTTGTCATCGGCCAGCTGGGACCGTTGAATCACTTCGAACACCCTGTTTGAGGCGATAGGCTATTTCAGTGCGTTCTATTCATTATCATTATTATAACCATTAGCCGACTAAGGGACAGGAGTTTTTTTTTTTTACGTATTCATAAATTGTCTGTGTATTTTCGCATAGAGACTGGACGAACGAGTCGCAGGTAAGTTGCAAGCGCGGGAGGTTTTGCCTCGCGCGGATAGATTGCCTAATTTGTGGCGTGCGAGCAATTACGGCCGTGGTTCTACTTTGTGATTCCCTGATATGGTGCTTGTAGATGCTGTTTCTTCAACTATAGACCGTTGTTTTCGCTAGTGTATTGTATAATCTAGTCCTGTAAATAGCCTAAATTCGTTTCAATAGCGAGTCTATGCATGTACGATGAATGGGTATACAATGTACTGTTTTCGCAGCATATCCTCAGCTACCCATACAGAGCAAGTCTCTGTTATTTATGATATTGATATGATATGTTATAATAGCTCGTGTTGTTGCCTTAACTATAATCATCGCTCACTTAGTCTTCGACAACCGTAGCTGATTCGTGGCCCGCATACAAACTGGGTTCCTTTGAATGTCGCTATCTTACCCGCACGCCTTTTCTAGCTTCAGCAATTGTTTTTGTTGTTAATTTAGTCCTAAGCAAGGTGCGATGCCTATTCGTGTGATAGAGAATGAGACGTTTAATTACTAAGATAGAATACCTCGATCGATCGGCTGCGATGGTTCGTCGTTTATTTGATTTAGGTCTTCTGTCGTTCTTGTTACGTTTCCTTATTTTCGCTTTATTGATGTATTTATTTTACTTGCTTAGACCTGTTTCCCTACTAACTGTATTTGTTACATTTACTTAATAATGAAAAACAAGTGGTCGCACTTATTAGGGCTAGTAGTGGTAACTTAAGCAAGTTTAACTTGGCGAGATTAACCGAGAAACAAATCAGCCAGCCACCTTCTTCTGTTTGCGAACGCCAAATTGAGCTCGTTAGCGAAACATTCAGGCATTTGTCTTTGTTACCTCGTCAGATGCATATAAACAAAATAAAGAACAAGAGGCCAACTGTGTAACTGGGCCATTACAAGTTCCTACGACACACAACAGCGATACATTTCTCGCGCGCGTAGACGCGAACACACACACGCACTAAAAACCTGTGCGAGCGTAAAGGCGACCAGTTTGGTCAGCAAATAGACAAAATAAGAAGCACCATCGTCGTCTTTTTCAGCTGTAGAGGAGAAATGACACCGGGCGAAACAGGGGGAGTCAAGGCCCAATTCGACCACTATATATACACACACATACACACACGCATATATACATAAAGTACATTTCTGCTCCATTTCGATTCGTTTACTGCTGGATTCGTATGATATGAGCAGTTCTATAGCAGAAAAAATACTCGCAGAAATAGCCGTTATAATGACGACGACGACGGCGACGTGATGATGACGGCTGTTGTTGTTGCGTTGTACAAAAATATTCGAGGTGCCAAAATCGATTGGGGGGCTACCCGCTGACTTTCAATTGGAAAGAAATGATTTGTAGTCACCTCACTGTTATTTGTTTCCTGCACTTGACTCTGTTCTCGTTGATGTCGTATCTGCTTTTGTTAATGTACCAGCTAAAAACGCCGATCTCTAATATTGTAGCTAAAAGACGAGAGCTGATATTTGTTTATCGGCTGCTCTTGTGTTACGGACGGATTAGCGGGGATCTAAAAAAGGGGCATTTTTGTTTAAACACTATTAGCTTCATGTTGTTGATAGCGTTGTTGATCGGTGGCAATGGCTGTGAATGAAATTCACTTTGAATGTTAAGTTGATGTACTCGTTATTAAACATTAAACCACTTCACAAACGACATAATGACGTACAATATACAAATATAGTTGTAATTATGGCGAACTTCTAATATGCAAGGTTAACCAAGATCCGAAGGCGTCTTCTACTATGATTACTTTTACTGTTGATCGATTTTTTCTTAGAATAAAAAAAAAAAACAACAAAGCGCTAAGAATTCGACCAACTTGAAGAGAAACGACAACGCACAACGGCCGATATTACTAGATAGCTAGAGATTTTTAGAAGAAAATTTCACTTAGTGACACATATATGTCTTGTTCACACAGAGTCTTAAAATCCTCATTTTGTCAGAATTTTTATAAGTACAAAACTGTAGTAAAATTTTACTTCAAGCATTACCACAGGAGGCTAGCAGACATTTGACAAACTGAGTGCATCTATATCCTGAGCTTTTAATCTTCCAGAACGAAACTTTTTACTAAATATCTTTATTATAAATACTAAATTTAAATTCTTTATATATATATATATATATATATATATATATATGAGCAAAGATTCTGGCACGGCGTTTGTCGTAACGGGCACACGTTTATTTTCTTTCTTCTGTTCATGGTATCAGCTGAAAGCCAGACAACAAATTTGTTTTTGGGATTTAAATGAACATCTTGCGTTGTATGAACCCCTACCATAATTAGAAACTTAATTTTTTTGGCTGAAATCGACGGTTTACATTACTGCCACCTGTCATGCGGTTTTTGGAATATCTAAACAGAAATATTTTGAGGCAAACTGGAAGATCCTCCATGAAATTTAGATTTAAAGGTTTGGAGAAATCATCAAAATGGCTTAAAAAGCCATTTTTGACACACAAAGATTTCTCGCAGAGAAAATAACGGGGGTTTTCTAAAAGAAGAGAATATCAATTCACAATTTGGTCGTCCAGACAGACTTTAACATTCTTTAGGGATTTCTTGCATCTCTTTGCCTATTTCAAGCTTTTTGTACCCGCTTTAGGCGCTCGCATTTTTGCGACTTTTGGCCTGATTCCAGGTCAGAATTTAATGCAGTGTATTTAGCTAACACTTTAGCGAGTCCACGGTTACTAATGTCTCCCGACGTACATCCACTGTTGAAAGCTTTCTGTGTTAAAGGAGGAATATTTTTTTCAAACGGAGTAGTTAGCGGCTTAGGTTCCAAATTCAAGCAGTAATCACAGATGGTGCTCATATGTGGTATAGATAAGCCCGAAAGACAGCCAAAATATATATATCCGGACAATTTTAATTAACCTAAAATGAAGCAGGCCAGCGATTTATGTGTATGCGATGCCAATGTAGATCAGCGACAGGTGACTGAGTTCTTTCTATCTATCTATCTATCTATCTATCTATCTATTACTCGCGTTCACTATTACGGGAACTACCGAACGTTGACGAGAAGTAGAGAGGACGGATAGACCACTGTCACAGGCAAAACGAGTAAACACAATTTAGCGAATTGACCGCATATTTAGCTTCCTAGCAGGTATATGAATGAATGAATGAATGGTCGACATCTCTTCGAGACACTTAACATTTTATGTGAAATCTTCCCTTTTTTTTAGCCTTTTTACCTTTCGTTTTAACGCCCTGTTATTTATGTCTTTTCTGCCAGGTCAATGAAATCGTAACTACGCACCGTAAACGTTTCGCGAAGAAACATCTATCTTTTGGTGAAGGTAGTTGACAATTTCTAAGTCAAATATACTGAATGGGAACCACAGCTTACAACAACAACAACACATAACGTAAATTAGACCCAACACATCGGTTTGGGTTGCTGACTACCCCCCAACGAATCAAACTGTGAGCTTCTTGAGAGTCACGTTTTTGTCGTTGTATTAGTGCAGCGGGAACAGATCATCATAATCTGTGGCAGAAAAGATATGGGCATTTCTGGTAACGAACTAAAATTTCTGTGAAATGATTGGGAACGAAGACTCTAGGTGATCAAAAGGCTCCCTTACACTTACTTATAACTGCATAGGCAAATTATGAAATTTGAGCGATAGTTAGGCTTAGCCTGAAAATCTTATTCGGTATTTTTATCTTACCTGAAAGATTCTAGTATTCATCTAGATTCATCCATGTTGGCTATGTTTGCCTAATCCATGTTTTCTAATCGCAAAAAATGTAACAATCTTATTGAATACCGAGTTCGTTGTATGGGTCCGCGACACAAGCTACAGAACTTCCAAGAACCAGCTGCGAAGCTAGCCCAATTAATGGCTTTTTTTAATTAATACAGTTGCTAATGTCACTCAATGAGGTTGTTTGTACCATTTAGAAGGTAATTTCTCCTCTCCAACGTACCAAGATTAGTCATCACCTCGCTATTATCAATAAGACCCCTGGGGACATGTTTTTTTGTGTGAGATTTTAGCCTTCGTCGCGATCGAACTGGCTTTCTTTCGTTTTTTAAAACAATTAATTGTGCCGCTGAACTTTTCGATCACCTACAGAAATCACTCCGGGTGGCTAAAGTCAATACTATTGGTTGATCTGAAATATTCTGAACTGAAGTGTAATTCGTTCAGTCTGACAGCGTTGTGAAAATGCCTATGTTCTTTCTACACATTTATCGAAACAGACACACCAAAGTAATAACATACCTAAATAGATGGGTCGAGCTGTTACCAGGACTACGGAAACCAAGATAGCTCAAATCAAAATAGCACTACTTACGGCTGCCGATCCGGTGAAAGGTACCAGCTGCTCCGCTATCTGATAGACATCGTAGATAGACAGAAGCTTGTATCTACCTAAAACGGCGTAAGTCGCCGGTATAAGTGCGTTTGTATCACCGCTCAGTCCGACTAACAAGGGCTAAATCAAGTATATAAAGCATACGATCGAGGACTGATTATGATGGGGCGGATATCCGTTTCACTGGAAGAGTCCATTTGAAAGCTATATGAAACTAATTGAAACAGGTTCTATCATCAATGTAAAAGGGCAAATCCACTTGAGAGAGAAACGGAGTATTTACAAACATTGCTTTGTACAATTGATGCCCATTTATTTTGTTACTAGATAACCTAGTTAGCTAATGCCTAATGCTAAATACATGGAAAATTCTGCAGAATTTATGAAATATTGTGTGAAAGAAATTGCGAGGCTTTCATTGACGAAGTTCTGGCTTCGAACTGTCAGGCGCTTTCAGACGTACGCTTTGAACGATTGCGGTTGTACAATACGTTACACGTAATAAAACTGTATAGAAGTGGCCTTATTATTGTTCATGATTCCTATGACCACAATTAAGGGTGATCATCTGATGCGAGTCTCGGCCTTAACTGTTCTCATTGCTCGGCTACTCCAAAAAAATCTATCTAAGAGATTTTAAGTTATCCATTAAGGTAAGTTAGGATATTTGGTCGTACCAATCACTGTGCCAAAAAGCGAACTTAGATCGAAAACATCGCGCGAAGTTATCGCTTATCAAGCGCGCAACTCGTCATTACATGATGCTTTTCTCGGCCCTCGGTAGCTCCTAGTTCGCTCTTGTTTGCTATATTGATGAGAATTGAATATGAAGCGCGTCGGTTCCACTTATTTTTTTATTTGCGTTTCTACACCAAGGTGACTTTAGTTCACCTCTCTGCGGCCCTGATGTAGCCACAGCTTCAATTGCTCATTTAACAGCCGGTACTAGAGAACTGGGAGTAGCATCACTGAAGGCAGATGAAACGAAAATGAGGTCGGCGTCAGACTGACAGCCGAAGCAGCTGGGACTGAGTAAACAAACCAACATGAAGCATACTCATACATCGTCGCTGCCGCCAACGACACCTCACGAAGAGCTGATGAAATTTGCGTCACCCCACTGACCGGCCGACGGCCTACTCACATAACTAGCCCATGGATAAACGCTGATGCAGTATTTCTTTGTCTACGTATCTTTCTGCTTGTGTGCTGACTAAGTATGAAGTAGTTGTGCTTACTACGGCTTCTGTTTAGCTATACACACGTACACACACACGCACACGCAGCCAGTAAATCGGAGATAATCTAGATACCTGCTCTGATCTATAACTAACATGTTAAAATTCGGTTTTATTGTTTGGCTAAGGTTATATAAATGA
The DNA here is from genome assembly GCF_002443255.2 of Varroa destructor. Taxonomy (NCBI): domain Eukaryota; kingdom Metazoa; phylum Arthropoda; class Arachnida; order Mesostigmata; family Varroidae; genus Varroa; species Varroa destructor. Next base: position 6,189,495 of record NW_019211458.1, read on the forward strand.
ACATCTTAATTACTGTAACCTAACGGAGGCCAGCCGGCATTTGCTGCGTTGACGTGCATGCCCTATCGTATCGTACGAGGTGTTATTGTATTCTTGCGACCCGACTGCTTGTCAACGTTTGAGAGTCGGGCGTTGGAAATCTGCCCAAACGTTTGTCACGCAAAGCTTGACTTTACCGTGAGAAAAAAAAACTGACTGTTATTGGCATATAAATCGCAACGTTACCACCGAAGCTCTTTGGTAAAATCCCTCAATTGCGAAACTCCAACTATTATGTTTCTATTTCTGTTCAGGTTATGTTGGTTTGCTTAATCATAACGTTTTCTAGTAACTAACTTGCCAATGTGTTTTTGGTTTGGGTATCGTGGTCGAGTTGACGCTGCATGACAGAGCGGCTATCGGAGGGCTTAGCAAAACCTGCAGAGATTATCGTCAAAAAGTTACATAGATGAATAATGTGTACGCTATGTGCAAAGACTCATGTATGTAAAATGTGTAGTGAAAAAAGCGGTTTATATCATAAGGCCAAGTCAGTGACGAATAAACCTATTTACTGCTTCAACTTGTACAATTTCTGCATTCAAAAATAGTCCCAGGTTTCTCTTGCCTATCGACGACAATAGCCGGTTCGTGTTAGGCGGCGATGTGTCTCGAGTGAAGTGGCAGAATGAAAAGACCAACGAGGATGGACGCTTTGAAAAGTCTCACATGTACACCTATACAGGCTCAGAGGTTGGGACAATTAACAGTATTTTCGATGTTATTATACTGTTCTTTATTTTAGTAGTAAAATCATAGCTATCTCTGTTTGAGGCATTTGTGTAGGAACTTGGCTTCTGTCATGCAGACGATTCCACACGTTTGTGGTACGGTGCATTCGCCAATGTGAAACCTACGATTGTCTGCGATTTTTCTATTAATATTCCTCTCAATTATTTCAGACGACTCTAAAATTGCGAGTCCTCAAAGCTTGCGCTCATTGTGAGGAACCAATTCTCTTTACCTCTGTATAGCAGTGGTTAATATCTTGTTTGATCTTCTCATTTTGGCTTGAGTGTCACTATTTCTTCTGTGTCATTTTTGTTTACCAAGGCTTATGGTTAGTGTTTGCTTCAGAACTTTGAAATGATAACGTTCATGTCGTATGTTTATTTCTGCAAGATTATAACTAGCTAATTTGGTCTTCAACTGAACAGCTCACCCCAGTGGCAGTGTTCCGAAACGGACCCGTCAACTCGAATAGAAGGCCTGAAGAACTGACCCAAAGCGCAGTTATAACGGTGATGTTTTTATTCTTGAAGATCTTTTGTAAACATTGACGGCGTATTAAGTCTCCTATGAGTTGGCAGGCTGTTGTTTCGACTTTTCTTTTATAACAGATGCCCTGTGTCCGTTATGAACGCGCTGGGGATTTCTGTGTAGGCAATTTATTTAGACGAAAATTTCAGCCAATACGGCAGATAATACGCTAATAGCTTCAGCCCCACACGACGAGTCCTTGAAGAACTAATACCGAAATCGTAACATTAGTTTCAATGAAAGCTATACAAACGCATGAGTGCGTAAACCCCGGCCCATTGTTTCTGTAAACATGAAACGGCAATGCTCAGTTCAGAGTTAAATGAGAGAAACTGCATTTATAGGGATAATACAACTGGTAAAACCAACACAATCTTTTGTGTTATATATATAAGACAGTACTATATATACTGGCATTCGCAAGCTGGACAAACCATCAGAGTATCGTGGCGGAATCATGGTAAGTTCAGTATTGAGCTAAACTATCATATCAGCGTCATTGTGTACATACTGCTATTCTTCTATATTCGAAGCTAAATGCGGGTATGCTTAGCGTAGTTGCCAAATCAGCTAGCAAAGCTTGTTTCATCTTTGAAAGATGTATACCACACCCATGAGAGCGTTATCAAATATCCTATATTAAAAAAACAACCCAACTAGCTTGCCCGGAGTACTTCGACTGGCCGAAAAATTTTAATACCTCTACGTTTCTGTTCTGCTGTTTTCAGGTTACGTTTTGGGAAAATGCATATCAGTCTTTGGCCTTCGGTGACTATAAACTCATTGAGTATAACCTAGGAATACTAGGTACATTGGGACAGAAGCAAAGATATCGTTTGGTGCTCATAACCAACGCTTAGGGATTAATTTAAGCGTTTTTCGGGAATGGGGAAGATTGATGAAAACATCGGGTAAAAGGGTCTATATTGAAATAAGAGTTCGTTACTCGTACGATCACTTCAAGAACAGAGGTTATGAAATAGGGCACTTCAAGCGAGGAGACTGAATCTCAGGATCTCGAATTGAGGAACGAGTCGCTCTTTAGCACGGAAACTTTAAGACGAAGCAGAGCAGAGACAATACATTCGCCCCGTTCAAGGCATAGCGAAGTTCAATGACATTGTGACGGGACCACTGAAAACGAAGAATAAAAGCAAAAAAAAATTGCTTCCTCACAAACTGAGTCCAAAACAGATATAACCGTGTCTCGTATATTTTAGAGACGCTTTGAGCAATTACCAGCAGTGAACAAATCGCTCGGAGCATACCGTTATAGACGAAACAAGGATTAGCCTGTGCCGTCCACCACAAATATTTCAGGCGATAGGCTGATGTCGAGTAGGAAAGAAAGCGACTTCCATGGCAGTACGGTAGAACGAATTCGGTTTACCCGAATGCTCACAGTCGCCATGTTGCCCAGGGGCAGTTGTCGTTGCGAGATATTGCTTGAAAAAAACAGACCTGGCTGATGGATCTCTGAAGTTCCTAAAGAGTCTCGTAGATGTCTGCAGTAACTAATTTCCGCAACATCTTCCTTGTTGCTACACTATAATCGAAACGTGGGTCGAGGAAATAATAATAGAGGAGAATAAGCTCGGACGGTCACTTCAACCCCCACACGACGACCCCACTGTGCCCTGTAACTTCTCAAATAAGTTGTCGATAAGTGAAATTAGGTGTGGTAATGCAAATTACAAGCACACAGTCATTGCGAAGAATCCAAGGCGTTAGCTTCAGTATGTAAATAATAGATTAAGATATATCTAACACATCAAATGCTATATGGTTTAAAAGTTGTTCGACCCTTTAAATAGCCCTGGACAACTTAACAGAAGCGGTTAATAGTTTTTACTTTATATATATATATATATATATATATATATATATATATATATATATATATATACGATTAAGGCTTGAATAATTTGAGTTCAAATATTAATAACAATTAAATGAAGTGCGACGCTTCGGTGAATAGTATTGATTATTATTACTATTATCGAAGTTTTACAAGCGGTGAAATTTATCTGGATTGCTTCGCAGTAGCGTCAGCGAACGCTGAAGACATGTAATAGAAAACAATAATGACCAGTAGGGTGATTACTCTTACCTATGAAATAAATATGTTGCTAGATCATACATGATTTATAAAATGTACGTCTTCAACCCGGGTGCCAAGCATAGAACATAGAAAATATCATGGCTTCAGTAAATCAAACGCTCATCTTGCGGCAGAAAATGCCGTCAGCTACAAAGACAAAACAAATAATAACTCATTTAAAAATTGTTGTTTGGCTGAGAGATCATTCATGATGACAGTAGCAAACGCTTGCAAACCAAAAATGTGTCTTCCGGACTTAGATGGGCAAAGCGATTTCGACAACTTGTCACATGGAAAGAACCTAAAGCAGCCCTTTTTCTTCCGTTACTTTGAAAACCGAAATCAAGCCGCTGAGTCACAAGACTATAGAAAGCTATCAAGCCAGTTGCGCCATTTGTATCGTGAAGGATCGGTGTTATTTATTAACCCACGAGCATATTTTATATTGCTATGATCCTGTGGCCTCTTTGTCAATGTGACACGCAAGTTATAGAGTGGCTGGCTCAAGAAAGACTCGGACTGAACCGGAAATTAGAAAGCAACTTCAGCACCTTCGAGTCAGATACTTTGCGCTGTTTATCCTTTTACAAATACTCATTACACTTCGTGATCAATTAATTATTATCGGAACTGATAGATGGCCAGTACGTACTATGTATTATGTGTTTATGTAGATGTTTCCATTGGTTTTCGGCGTCGATAGCGTAGCAGACACAATGAGAAAATGAAAGTTGATAAATAGTGCGATAGAAAGTAAAGCGGTAACCTAACACATTTCAAAATAAAACAAATTAAATAGAATCTAAATAGAAACAGTAACAGCGCATGTGAAAAGGTAACATCGACGGAAGCTCCGAGCCATTGCGGCAACAACGATAGCGTTTGCCTCTTTTGCCCTGATCGACGACACTGGTGATAGCCGCAGCCGCAGCCGCAGCAGCCGCAGTAAAAACGCAAAACAACAACAACAACAATATAGCAGCAGCAATTCGGCCCCAAGAGACAAACGCGCAGCATAAATAATGTTATGTCCCCTTAGCGGCTTTCGACAGGGTTAGGGCGGGGTCTGCTAACCGGCGGAGAGGAGGTAGGTGGCGGAGATGTGGTGCGTAGAGTCACAATGACCCAAAACATTGTCCGCGTATCCTTTGCGCCCAGACTTGTATAAAATAGATCTGGTCAACATCAGATATTGATAAAACCTGTTGCCGGTGCAGATGTGCTTCGTTCAAGTTCTGTAAGAGTTTCTGCTCGGTATATGCTGGGCCTGTAGAACATAATAAACATTGTTTCCTTCTGTCTTTATTGATGGCTATCATTTTGATTTGGAATCGAAAGAAACCTTTATGATTCTATTTTTATGGCAGGTTCATTACTAGGCTTACTATTGACCCGGAAGCTTGACAATGAACAGCTGTAAACAGCTCCAAGTGTTTCCTGGAAGCTTCCGATAGAAAGTTCTAAGTTTGAAACTCTCGAGCTTGATCGGTTTTAAATCCGTTCTGACATTTAGAAAAATTATTATTTACTTTGCAAGATGTTTGCTGAGTCAACGTTTTATGTTCTGCTTTGGACGTCCGGAAAAAAATATGGAGTGTTTTCTCGGTGAAGTTACAAGTCAACTTCCTATTCACCCACTGTGCGCGACCTTCTCCGAGCAATGCGCCGGTCAGCTAAAATCGGGCGCGGAACTTGTTGTCGTTATGCAGATCTATATTAGTTCTCGAAGGAACAGCAGTCATAAGTATGGGCGGCCTTTGGTCAGCAATATGACGACAGATTGAGAAAGGATGTAATAAAGTAAGGCAATGTTAAAAAGGTTCCCAAAAAATCGATACTATCTATCAAGCAAGATTAAATAACGTAGCTTTGGGAAGGTTATTGAAGCAACTGCCCACTCCGTTTTAACTTTTCAGGATATCGTGAACGTACATACTATTCAGAGGACCCAAAAGAGCCTTGTAAAAGAGAAGCACTAAATCACAACATATCAGTAACTTATAATAAAGGCGCCGCAGAGGTTTCGTAGCAAAGTTCGGGGCCATCTCTTTCTGCTCGTCTGATTTACTGACCGTTGTGTGCTTTATTCGACAGCAATTCAATAGAGGGAACAATTTGAAAAAAATCAAAGCACTGACGTAAATGCACAATGTTTGTAACAGAACGGGAGTCCGGATTGTGTCAGCTCTGATAAAAATGCACTCAAATCGTTTAATGTTATACTTTACGCTTTATAGATGTTAATAGGAAGCAATCTGCAGTTCCAGAACGATTCGACGTAGCACAAAGAGAAACTTGCTCTCTGAGATAACTTATCTAGCTATAGTTTCTCGGGTGGGGCTTTAGCCTTGGCGACAAGCTGTCAGTTACATTGTGGCTGAATGCTTACAGCGTCAACTTTGTACGTTTGTCACCTATTTGTCTTAAGAACCACCACGAGAGTACGGACAGCTGAGTATACATTGAGCTGGATCAAATCCGCTAAAGTAGACTGACAATGACAACATAAAAAAGTTGCCCCATCGATGAAATTGACGAATGGGCATACTTTCTCTCATATACATATTCATCTATAAATTGAACTCCATGTAACACTATTGGGTATGAATTTAACTATGGTATTTTTTATTTCCAAGCCAGCATATTTTCACAACTAGTCACAACTTCTGTCGGTCCGTTAGAATTTTCGAGGGCATGCATATATTAAATACTGATTCAGATACACGTGACTCAAACAGAGCAGCTCGAACGGAACTTTAGCCTGAATCCTTCACTTTAATATGACGAAAGGTCTTTAATCGTCGTAAATGTAAGTTTGTCAGGGCAACGCGTTGCTGAGTTCACTCAACCGCTATCTAACATGACTCTTTCGTTACTTTATCTTTATTAGGTATACAGAAACAAATACACTATAATATAATGAAAATTATAGAAATTACCTTGCGTTACGTTGCCTAAACCTTTCCGTATTGTCAAGTTTGTTCGACCACGTTTAAAAAGATTTAGAGGTTCTTAATTCTACAATATTATAACCGTACATATTCTCTATTGGAATTTACTGTCTTTCTTAGAGAAACGTATGAGTGTGTTGAATGTATCCTACTGACCCCGTTAAGCATGATCGCTTCTACATCAATAGCAACATCACTACCTAAGTTACCACCACTATTAGTAGCACAAAGGAACCTATCCATCTCCACTTTTGGCATCGGTTATATAAGCTTTGTTGCTGCCGCTGCTGATACAAATATATCTATCGACTCGCTTTCCTATCAGCTTGTGTATCCTTACTTTTCTCACATTGCCCAGTTTCGTCTTGAGTTATCGGTCGGTACTACTGGTTTCCGCACATCTGGATTTTGTGTGCTGCCTACCGATCAGCGAGCAACTCCTGTTGTAGAGCAGCAGTTCGGAGGCTATTTTGAGCGGTTTCTTTCCGGAAAAGTTTTTTTTCTCTGAAGATGGCCCTGAAGCGTCTCAGGGGTCTAATTTGGTAATGGCGATCACCGCAGTAAAAGTGGATCCTTGAGTTCTTCCTTGTCTTCAGCTCTCACGACATTGAGCACTGCTGCCACTTGAAAACTATCAAGTAGAAGCAGGTTTAGGAATCAGCAATTAAACCCTCTCATGAATCGGCTACAATTCGATATAACTTCGCGATATAACTATTTGTGACCATTTGAAGTGTAATGCTTTAGCTAGGGTGAAGCTAGCAGCTATCAGATGCATTAAAGCGAACCTTTCACTTAATCAGATAATAAGTGTACTTGACTGACTCCCAATCTATGATACTCGAGCGGCGATATTGTGCTATTTGAAAAAAAAATGAAATGGATTTGCTGTATTCAGCCTTAAAGCCAGCACTTTGGGAGCACTCGACTCATGATAACTAGGTAGTAACGTGTTTGCCTATTAAACTTCAGATCACATGATTCGAAACTGGGCGAAAATACACCTTGTCCCGCGGTAGGAGCTAGTCATCTTAAGTAAGGCTCAACGGTTCAAGTACCGAGCAAAACCTGGAACCTCTGTAGAGACACTCTGGATGCCTAATTTCTAAGCCACGTAATGCCAAAATGGTAAATCTCTGTGATAGGGATGGATGGGTTACTAATTTCCAGGCAACTGAATTAGCGAAAACGAGCTCAGCAGGTGCTGAGAAACACTCTGTATAGCCTAAGCTGAATATAGTTAATAGACCATCTGTAAAAAGCAAACAAAGTTTCTTTGTCCGTACGCATTACCTAAGCGAAAAGAGCAGAAAAATGTACGTAAACTGAAACTTTTTAGTTTATTTCACCTCTTTGTTGTTTTTTTACGACATAATCATATATCTATATCTTTCTTTAGCATTCACCTTTGCGTTGTATTCCTATTCCAGGCATGTTCTTCACGTTCCCATGTCCCATCCGAGCATACTTACTTATACATCCAACCCCCAAGCGATAAACCTGCACGTTCGCCGTGTCACAATGAATGATCAGGTTATACAGGTGTCGCTTATAAAATAAATGCACCCCACTTTTCTATTATTGTATAAGAACTTTCATTTTTTATTATCATGGAACCGAGAAGGTTTGCTGGCGTATCACTGCGGCTGCCTCTCATTTTTTTTTTCGTATTTCCATTGTTGCATCAATATATACATATACAGGAAGCGTCACCGCCATACAGGCACGTACGCTTTACGTCATGTATTTTCTCCTGCCGCGCCCCAGACTCACAAAGTTTCTCGCTTTCTAGGAACTGCTCTCGAGACCGAACCGCTGAAGCTTCGCGCGTCGTCCTTCCGTACGCACACGCACAAACGCCTATAGTCACTTACATATGTATATACGCTATATAAATAAGATTTTGTGACATTAGTGAGACTGAAAGTTCGTTCGCCTCCTGCTTGCTCATGCTGGTATTGTGCACTACATAAAAGCTATATATATATATATTAACCGGGTCCACTAGAATATAATCCAAGAAAAAAAAAAGTAGTTTTTACATATGATCTTGCGTCTTAGCATTCATTCTGTTCTATTATTACAGCTGAGTTTAATACATTCAATAATAACGAGATCTCAACATATCAATATGTTGATTTACTAGCACTTTTTACTCAATTTATATATATATATATATATATATATAGTTGCTGGAAACCCTGTGTATTTTTACAGAATCGTTTCAACTCTTCGCTGCGTTTCAAGATAAAAGAGCTCATATCAGTACAGCTTGAACCGAAGCGACCGGTCCACTAACGACATTACAATCGATGATAGTAATAATAATCCATATAGATTGCTACTGGGTAGTTTTTTTTTGCATACAATTCTACCATTAGACTTTGCGGACGACCACGTTGAAGTGTAGGTTTAGATCAGTGGAGAAGATAAATAAATAATAACAGTAACGTGTTACGTGTGATGATGGCGCGTAAAGACAGGACTTTTGTTTACATGACCAATTACCTTCGACTGGCTAGCTCGTAGTCAGTCGTTTATTTCTTAAGTAGTTTTTCTATCGAAAACAAAAAACAATGCATGTGATGCGCCAATGATGTATGCGTTGATTTATATGTGTGTGAATGCGTATATGTGTTTACTGATCGGATAACCCAGCGGCCTGGCGAAAAGGTTATATTAGAAATAGGGAAAAGAAGAAGAGGCAGAAAAAAACAGGGCAGCCGCCAATCTGGGCCGAATTCAGCATCGAGGAAAAAGAACAGAACAGAACAGAACAGCGTTTCAGTCCATACTCCCGCGGACGGAACGTGTCTAAATGCAAATATTGACGGACAGCTTCAATAAATTGCTCTTCTTGCTGGTAGCAAATTTAATATAAATTCATTCTTCACGAGAAAATACCTATGGGGGATTTGAGTCTTTAGCGTTAGATGGCTGCAATTGCCAAAGGCGTCGAATTTTGTATGGGTTTTCTGTCTTTTGCTCTTTTCGCTGCACTTGGGATAAGATCCCGGCACTTGTGTCGGCGATGGGACAAATTTTCAATCTCAATTCTTCTATTTCGTTCGCCATCCGCAGTAACGAAGAGGCGATAGCTGTACTTTTCCTCTATCGCCATCGTGATTGACGCGCGTCCTAACGATATATGACACATACAAGGTAAGAACTAGACGACGACGACAATTCACAAAAAGAAAGAATCAAGCGGCCGTAAATGAGAAGCGAAGAGAACCTACGAAGAGATCTACGAGAAATGAGAATTGGCGATGATTGAGACGATTCGCGCTCAGCGAACGCACCGTGCGTTCAACAGCTTTTGCTTAGATGACAGCGTCATTTCATGGTCCTCAGCGGATCTGCTCCGATTTGTTGGTTCGTTCCTTTCGTTACTCTGTTTTTACTTAACCACTCAGACTGACAATACTCTCTTCTTCCTTTTCCACAAGAGCCTACCCCCTTAGAAACATAATACAGGCAATGTCTCACTTCAACGCATCATTTTGACGCTTAGCAGAAGCGGACAGAGCTCCTGTGTAGTCCGCTTCAGTAGCATGTATATAGAAATAATACTCAAATACGATCCTGTGTTCTGCTTCTCAAAAGAACACAATTGTGTTGAAGCAGTTGTAGTTCTTACGGGTGCACGATTCAGAAAATACACGATTCAAGTAAAGACTTTATGATGTGCCCAGAAGTGATCAATACACGATTGATGATGACCATAATCAGCGCGATTTGGAGACGGCAGTACCCCTAACAATGACGAGAAGTTAAAACTAAATTAATGTTTACAGAAGCCATTTGATAATAACAGTCATAGCTATTATAAGCTGAGTTCTAAGCCATTGAATCGAACGCGGTCCTGCACTAGGTAGCACCGTACCACTGGAGTTCGCCAAAGGGAGCGTCAGTAATAGGTTTCTTGGACCCATTATGTTGTCGTAATTTCAAATAGCGATTGTGTTGCTATTACGCTCTGGACGCCAGATGAAGCCGGTCCTTTTTTAGAGGCGCATCAACAGTCGGCGGTAGGACTGCGCGTGTCTGTCTGTTTCATATGTAAAACAAGGGACTGCGTGGTTTCAAACGAATTGGTTAGTCTTCGGAGGACCACAGTGAAGATAGCATGCACACATAACTAATGATAACTCGGAATATGTCTTAGATTATAATTCATCTTAACATACTTTCTTACTGAGATATTGATTCAGTGTTTACAGGGTGTTTTAACTTATATAACTTTCTGAGACACAAGCGCATACAGCTTTCACGAAATACAATGTTCTTTATCTAAAGCTATTTTCAACCAGCTTTAGAACCGCTAAGAACGTATTTAGTCATTACTTAGTATATGCAGATCGGAGCAATTTCCCAGATTCTAAATGCTGTTTGTTGTACATTATATTATAGAAAATTTAACTTATTTTTGCCGTTTATAATAGTCGTATCAACGCAGTGCCGACACCCGCGGTAAGCTTGGCTTCTATTCTATTTCACCCATACTGCTTTAGGCTATCCTTGAAACTTATTCTCCTGTTTGCTTATCATATATCCTCCATCTTCCATCCTTAGGTACCAATTGTTGTGGTCTTTTTATTAAATATATTTACATAGTATTTAGATCATGGCTAATATCTTCGACGGTCAACGTCATCGAAGTCCTCGTCATCACCGCAACGTGTTCCACCTTAACAGAACGTGTTGAAAATCCGACGAATTTAAGCAGTGGGTCAATGACGCCCGGCCATCTCTCTTCGAACTATTGAAGAAATCAGCAGCTGCCTGGAAACATAGATGGAACACGCCTCCGGAACGTGCCTATGCATCAGCGTGCTAGTTTCGCACACTTTGCAGCGGTTGTTGCTGTTTCGGACAAAATCTTTTCACAGTCTAGGCTTTTTTTTTGAATAATTTTGATTCATAATGGCGATTTGCTGGCATCGTCAAAAGTCAAATTCCGGTTTCGCGCTTGATAAGTGTCTGCGTACCTCCCCCAACGCCTCCTCGAGGAGAAGGGGGTGTCGTCGTCTCCCGTTCGGTATCGTCGCCGCCATTAGCGCCACCAGCGTGCTGAGCTATACCGGCCGACTGCTGCTGTTGACCAGCTGCTGCGACGGCAGCAACGGCGGCGGCCGCCGCCGCCTGCGCCGCCTGTTGCTGTAAAAGGTGATGATGTTGCTGTTGCAACAGCTGGAGATTAAGCTGTTGCAGACTAAGACCTTGCGGACTGGCGCTAGCAACAGCCAATAGCTGCGGTGTCAAACCTTGTTGCTGTAGAGCTTGTAGATTGCCTGGATGCTGTGGTGACATCTGCTGAGACATTTGCTGCGCTTGATGTAGCTGCTGAAGCTGCGCTTGCAGCTGCGCGTGATGCTGTGCGACGAGAAGGTGGTGCTGTTGTTGATGCTGCTGCTGATCGGCTAAGGCGCCGGACAGTGAAGGGCTGTTGGCACGAGCATCGCAGTCCTCGTCATCGCTCTCTTCGAGGTCGATATCGGGCGACATTGACCCAGGCGGCGGTGGTGAGCTACTGTTGTTGTTGTTGTTGTTGTTGTTATTGTTGTTGTTGTTGTTATTACTACTGCCGTTATTTCCACCAGAACCAGCAGTGCCACCTTCGCCCTCTTCTTGCTTTTGACGTTTATGCTTCGTACGCCGATTCTGGAACCAGACCTTTACCTGGAAGGTACAGGACGAAGTCATAGGTATTTTTTAATATGATTCAGTGATAATTCAGTGATTACCCATAATGTCATTTTCGGTTCCAAATGTTAATGATTCGTGTGATACAAATTACTGTGCATCTAAAATGGAGGATGGCCCTGTGGGGCTAATTGAAGCAATCATGTTACGATATAACCTAGATACGCTCATCAATCCCTACGTAATAGACAATGGCATTGACGATAATCAAATAATAAATAGCTACAATAGCAAATAATATGATGGTCGTAGCCGGCGAAGCATATTCGCAGGATCTCTTAGACCGCCCGCTGAGATCGCCAACCAACCAATCAAAGGTAATGCTCCTATCGCCGACACTACGATCACGGCCACTATCAGCGAGGGTGCTAGTGCCGCCGCCGCTCACGTTATATCTTCTATGGGCAGCACTATGCATCTCTTAAGCACCAATATTCCATTTGTCAGTTCGCGCAACGACGTCAACAACTTGAGAGCACAATTCAACGACGACGGTAGCAGCACAAACGATGGCGGTATCTAACGTTAAAACACAGAAAGCGTCAGAAGCGGGGAGATGGAGACATGAGGGAGATGTCTCGCGTCAGAGTTGGTGTGAATCTGCTGTACTGTTGGCTGGATGATGACACGGGGCAAGCGGGGAGCAGCCAGCAATACTATGTCGAATTGTGCGATTGAACGTGCGCAAACAATGACGCTATCCTCATTCGAGTTCTCAAACGACAACGATTGTTTGATTTGACGGGATCTGACACCATCTGGTGCTGTTGTTTGTTGTTGAAGAATCTACTCCACTGTTAGGCCTCGTATCGCTATGTTGTCGCGCTTTCTGCGCGCATTGGTCGTAGTTGCTAGAGTCGCTGCAGGTCACTGTATTATTCCCGTCATCATCATTTTGTCGAAATGTTAACAAATGCTCCTACTACAGCATAGGTCGTCCATGTATCAATCTATCTATCTACCTAGAATTAAATAGACGCTGTTATTTTTCTTTTAGTATATCTGTATGTATGCGTAACCTACGGTTGACTGCTGCTGCTCCTGCTCCTACTCGTGCTTTCCGTCTCCGTTTAAGACGACGATTGTGATGATAATGAAACAATTGCTTCGTAACCAGTAGGTCTCTGCCTATTTGAACAATGGCTGATACTGGCCGTCGCCATCAGCGGCCGAACGCGCACAAGGCCGCCAGGTTCAGTGTCATCCGAATGGTCGCTGGTGCCATGTGGCCCGGATCAGGACGTCAATTTGTTAGGATGATTTTGTCCCAATTTAGTGGAAGTGATCGTATAGGCAATTCAAGCAAATCCTATATCAATGTTCGACCTGCTTCTATGATTAGGTCTGTCTATGAACAGGCAGACGTATGGACATTTTGACTTTGATTACTGTTATCCGTTCGCTGCTGCTCCCTTTTTGTCGAGAGACAAAATATTTGTTTTTTAAAAAATTTGATGAGACCAAAAGGTTCAGCTGAGAAATGCGAAGCAGCAGTTATAACATGTGTGAGGATGAAGAGTAAAAAGGCCCTAATCCGAAATTTATAGGTTCGATTTGTTTTGTTTTATCGCCATTGGCTATCTGCTTGATCTGCTGCTGCTGCTGCTGCTGCTGCGCGCACACGGTAGAAGCAGAAGAGACACCACACATGGCCAACTGCTTCATTCCTTTGTATTGATTGCCTTCCTGTCTGATCTGTAGGAGAAGCGCCGTGCATCGTCGCGCACCGTGTAGCTATGGCTCAACAAGAATAACAGCGCACGAGGCGCGAGACAAACAGACGAGGCTGTATATAGGACGCAAAAATGAAGTGCTGCTGTTGTTGCGGTGCATCGCGAGCCGAAGGAAGCCCAGAGGACGTCAAGCCGCCACAGAACACACGACCAACGGCAGTAGTCGCACCACGAGCGGTACCAATCCTTCAGTACGGAAGTGAGTGAGCAAATAAACAAGCAGTATCCTATACGCGTGTTATTTGCGACGAAATTACTCTCGGGTCCGTTTGTGTGAGTGGATCTGGTGCAATCTGTGGCGTCTGGTGAACGCGCCCTTCAATAAGGACACGCGGCCTACCGAGCGCTTGAGCCTCCGATCACGAAGTCAAACACTTGCTGAAGAAGCTGAAGCGATCGAAAAGTTTTGATCAGTGATACACACGCGTGCAGCAAAAAAGCCAACGAAGTAACGAACGTCGGGTCAACGGCAACAAGTGTTCGCTGCTATCACAATGGTCATTCGTCTCGAGGCCGACATTTGTATTTGTCGCACACACAGGCACACACGCATAATTAATATCGACAAAGAAAGGTGGCTACGGCAAATAGAAATGCGCAATAAACTTTCTCACATTACGGTTTCCCTGCAAACCTCAAAATGGATAAACTAATATATCTATCTATATATTCTAAGAAACTAAACTCCTTCAATTCCATAACTACACTTTCGCAGCTTGCCAAGGTACCCTGGCAAACATTATCTTTGATTGATGTTGCCCAATGCAGTGCATCTGTAAGGTAACAGTACTAGTTAGCGCTGACGACCCACGACTTCCTGTTGATGTTGACGTTGACGTTGACGACAAGTGGGAAAAAATTCAAATAGAACCTTAACGAATTAGTCATCCGTTCGCCACTGGCGTTTGATACGACACTAAATATCTCTAATGTAATAGACGGCTGTCAGCCGTTATTAGTCTACTTAGTAAGGTTTCCGTCGCGTCGGTGTTGGTAAAAGCACAACATCATTTTGCTCCGGATAGAATCACTGAGAACCCATCGCCGTCCTTTACTGTTTGTTGACGGCGTCTTTCTAATACTAGACGCCAAGTACGCTGCGTCCGTCGGCGGTAGCTGAACGGTGACTTCAGACGACGCACTCTTTCCTCTATATACCTCATCTAGAACGAGTAACGTTGATGTTTGATGACACCGGAATTAAATGCTATAAGGACCCGGACACACGAAGAGCACCGTCAACGTGTGCTACACCATCAGAGGTAGCCGACGTTAGTGATCAACTTCATTTTTACTTTACATGTAGATGTTCGCGAACGCTTTCAATCGAATTGAAGATTTTGTTCGACTCAGCTGACAATAAACTTGGGTCGTAATACCCTTGTCGACTTGCAACAGGGTAATCCATGTAACTAATAGTTAAATATAAAGAGCTTAAGTGAAGAAACCATTTGTAACTTAATATGTAAATACAGCCACTTGCAGCTCTTGGTGCAACGTCAAATATCTCAGATTGAAACAGAATTTTCCCTCCGCGTCCGATAAAAACCTGTTGCAACAGCAGATTGACGGGGAGCTCTCAATGAATGATCCCCGCTCTCGCCGGTGTATAATATCAGGCGTTCGTAAATACGCGGTTTTGATCTAAATTACTTTAGCGCCTTGATAGAGCTTTACTGTTTGAAAGACGTGCGCGCCAGCTGATTTCAGTGTTACAAAACCACCGAACGTACCCCCGTTCGCTACAACTTGTCATTGCCGCTGCTGTTGACACTTCAAAACGAAAGCCCCATGTTATTGCCCTTCAGCGACTTCATTTTTATTCGATTCGATTCGATTGCTGCCGCCTACAGCAATAAGCGATTCATTCATCTTTTTGAATTAGCGCGCGCAACCATTTTCTGAAGCTGCTCAAGTGAGCGGTTATCACAAAACGCCTGGCTGCGAAGCATTTGCTTCATAGAGGTGTTAGGTTTGCTTGTCGCTTTTATTATTCCTCGAACGAGAGCTATATAATACAAATGAAAAATTACAACGGGACCCAAATATATGTTTAAGGTGGTATGTCAAAACTGAGAATTTCTCTAATGCGTTGTATCAAACAAAAGTAGATATTTTAAGAAAGCTCTTCGCATGCATTATAAGTGTCATTCCTGACGATCATCATGATGATAACGACGAGTTGTCAGTAGCGAGAGAGCACCAGAAGCAGCAGCGAGAAGATAACAGGTCCGGCGGCGGCGGCGGCAGCAGCAAAGTGACGTACTATATATATAAATCGATAGATCGGAGGAGGAGATAAGGAGAGGGAATATAAGGGTGGCTAAAGTCGATTTGTCGAAGTAAGGTCATGATAAACAGTACGCATTCGATACATAAAACCGGACAAGGAAAGGCCCCGGAGATGGACATCACTCGCATGTGGCCTATCGTGACAACTATACCGCTATCGTAGTTGTCGTGGACGCCCGAAGAGCAGATACAGGACTTCGATGTCCCACTAGTGGAAGTGATGGTTGCAATAGCACTAGCAGTAATCGTACGTTGCTGATGCGTAAGTGTTCAGTAATGCGTTGAAGCGTTTAACGAAAACCAGCAGTGCGGCGTTTCAAAATCAAAAACAAAATCAGCGAATTAGGGACTGATGCCGGATGGCAAAGACCGGTTCGATGATCGCGGCCGTCCTTCGAGTGTTCGTGGCCAGGAGCGTGGCACACGTGGTAGAGGTTATAGTAGCGGTAGTAGTAGTAGTAGTAGTATAAACAGTAGTTGTGGGGACGGTAAGTGGTAACTTTACGATTTTAAAAGGCGGTGGGAGGTGTGACTAGACGAAGAGACAGGATGGACCCACCCAGTTCTCCGTATTTGGTGGCAATAGCAGCATTATACAGCCTGCTATGGTCGACAAGCGCAGTAGACAGCTATAGATGATACAGATATTAATTCTGTTCGTTTTAGTTCTTCTCGTGCACGCAGTCTGATCGGCGCACGAAGGTTTTACAGCTATAGCAAGACGAGCTCCGATAGTCGCACCGATCGTCTGTGACATCGACTGCGGGAGCTCTGGGCCACTAACCTGTAACAACAACAATTGCTACCGCTTCTTCTATGTGATGATACAATTATGTGATCCTGTTAACGCCACTGCCGCCGAGAGAAGGAGGCATGCATACATACACATACAGGTACGCCAGGAACGAACGCGATACGCAGGCAAAACCAGCAACGTAACTTGTTCGCGTAATATACGCAAATGTACAGCGGCCGGCTATTAAAATTACTTTTTTTTTCTTTTTCGCGTCCTTTTGTTCAAATCAAACACTTATTCAGTCACTGTATTGCCCCAAATTATAGCGAATTAGCTAGCCCGCCTCACTGTTGTTGGCAGTTAGCTGATATCGTTGGTGGTCACGATTGGTGGGGTCGCCATTATCATCGTTATCACAATAATGATCGTACTAATAGCATCATGGCCCGTCAAGGAGCAGTTTCCAGTTGCAGAAGATATATTATGAGTTAAAAACAGAGAAGTGATGTTAAATAGTGGTTCTCCTCCTTAAGTGAACGTGTATGTGTGCTTGTGTGCCTTTTTTTTGACGAGCTAATGCGCTTCCATGACTTGCACCGCCGTGCGGTGTCGCTATTATATATATATATTCACGTACTATATTTTAGCCAATCCAGGTGATGGCTCTTCAGTTGGCGAAGCACTTGAGTGATATTATCTAGTAAGAGCTAAGCTTAAAGGTAAACCAGAGTGCTACGATCTGTCAGCGATACTGTACACAATCGCGTTAATACGATGGATCGCGATAGCAGACGCCGTATGAAGCGATTGCAAGAGTGCCAGTTGAAACAGCCACTTCACGTTCGCTCTTGATTCTCGTCAGCATAATTCCCTTTAGCACAATTGCCGCAACAGTCAAGTCATCTGTGAGAATGGCATTGGCGATGCCAGCTAACTTAAAGGGCACTTGACTTTATCCGCATGCCGGCCACGCAGGAATGGCCTCCCTTATTCCGGGTCCCTAAGGGTATGCATCATCATCGTTGCAGTTGCCATCATGCATCAATCGGTTTCGTTTGATCTGGTTGCCTATTTTGTTCATCCATCATGTAAACACCATCTGTTCTCTGTTGCCTGCTTTTTCCTCTATGTTTATGTCCACATATACCTGACCTGCTCCGTACTCCTGTTCAGCCAGCTGAAAGCTGCTTGCGATCTTCACAGCTCAAACAAAAATGTGTCAGTTTGACTTCACATATCGGTCGAACACATCTCATCTGCTCCGAACTCGTTGTCGAATCGGCTGTTGGACGATGTCCCAAGTAGCGAAGTCCCATAATGAATCCTATCCGCTATAGCCTCCGAGCCGCCACTAACACAACATGGCAACGCTGAAGTTTATGATTCGACTACCCCATATAATAGCTAGTTCAGTGCATCGATCGCGCCAATTTCTGAAAAGATTGGTGCGAAAGCGAAGGAGATCGTTGAGTTGGCGGCCGACAACCGACGAGTATTTCAGCAGGGGGTCCAATCAACTCGTTAGCAGCCGAACTTACGCCGTGACCCGGAGCGATTTTGTTCACTTTGTTCCTCATCACTTTAGTTCATTTTGTCTGCCTGCTCACCGCCGCTTGGCACGTGCTTCGTCATCACTGCGTACCCTCCTCCTTCATATACAGACCTAAACCAAAACGTGCACAGACACGCCGACGCTGACAAATCAGGACCCACAATGGGACCCACTGTGCTGCTGAAATCTGCGAGTGTACCTATTAATTAAAATACTTATCACACCGCAAACGCCACACCGCAGTCCTGAATCGTACTAGCTAGGTGGGAAGCAGTGACCCGTTTATGCCACGTCAGCAAGTTACGACGTGCGTTGGAGTAATCTTGTTATTAATACTTCAAATTTCTAAAGACCATTCAAACTAACATTGCACTTAGATGATTCAGGTTTACGAAAATAACCTCTGTGCTTGCACTCTGTGCTACCTGTTAAGGCTGAATTATTCCTTTAAACTGCAGTTGATCAGCCAAATGAGAAAAAACTAATAAGCGTCCCTTTTTGTTCTTCATTTCATATTTTCGAAAACAGCGCATGCACAAAATCCGTATCGTAACATTAACTAAGAGACTCAGCTTCCCTCCGTTTCTTTTCCGACCACACGCGACCTCTGGATTCGAACTTTCCCTCTCCACTGACGTAGAGGCTGTTGGAGGGTCGTAATCCGCTGTGCGGAAGCTCTCATGGTAAGCATAATGTTGCTTGCTGAATGGGAGAGGCGCAAGGGAAGTTTGAGGGAACTGAGTGGTTGATGGGTAAGTGAGTGTTTGTGCGTTGGTTAGCAGCCGGCCGGGTGGCCGGAAGAGGAACGGAAATGGCCATAGACCTTACACACAGCGTCATTCGGGGCAGGACGGGTGGTGCCGCTGGTAACCATGCCTATTCTGTAATTTACTAGATACGATATACAGCGGTTCCCGCTATAGTTACTCAAGTGAGATGTTAACTCAGGCTAGCACCTAGAGCATAAGACGACGGCCTGCTCAGATTTGCGCTAACTTCTGTACGATGTTGCAGTGCTTTCAGTGTGCCTATTGAGTGTTGAGTGTCTATGTACACATATGGCGCATGCAAGTCTGTAGAAAGGACAGTGAATGGAGACGGGATGTGGATCGATGGCAGGCTGGGGGACGACACCGAGATCGCGTGTTGTAGGCCGGCCAAAAAGGGACGCTGAAGTTCGTCACACAACACGAAACCAGTGTGGCAAGAGCATTGACGGTCATTTGAAGGGGGCCAACTCAAACGCGTGGCAAATCAAACGAAGGTCATACAGGCCAGTGGGGGGAAGTCGAAACATATGAGCCTGAACGAGTCCTATTGCTGCTGGATAATGGATTCATTGCGACTAAGAATTCACTAACAACTTTCTCTATCTACAGATCCATGTGGTGTACATCTGTAAATGTATATACACAGATATATATACACACGTATATATATGAACACTTACTCGGTCAAGCAATTATTTTGCTATAAGCTTTTCTGATGGCAGACGATTCTATTGGCGCGATACGAGTAGGCTCTTTTGTATGGATGACGTCTTTGTGAAACTGAGCGAGAGATGTACGAGCGAGCAGTTGACTATGAAGTTTGGGGAAGAGTTGGGGAGTTCGATAGCTTCGCAAGCGGATACCCTTCTAGAGTGACATGGGTAGTGAAGATTTGCGGGGTCAGCATCGTAGCCTCTTCGACGAAAAAGCTTTCATACTTAGCTATGTCAGGGAGTGCCTTTAATACAGAAGGGTCAAGCTCAAATGTTGGTCGTACATAATTCCATCTGAATTGAGACTATAAGTCATGAACAGTTCGTGTGTGGTCAAGCGCGCGATAAGTAGAAGAGTTGCATTAGCTATTTAAGATGAAATAGGACCTCGTAAGTGGATGGCCTAGCTACACCAATCGGCTGCGCAACACGATCAGTTCAACTTGTTGGCCAGCACGATTATACATAGTTACATATTCATCGTATCGCCTTAGCCATTAGGCGAGTGTCACTTTGAATCACTAACGAGGTTCTCACGGAATCGGTTTACGTTGCACAGATGCAATTCGCAAAGCTCAAGGTGTGACTCAAACCGGCGGGAGAGCTATCACACAGAAACCTTTTAATCTATCATGGCAGGTGAAGAAAGATGGACAAGCTGTCGCCAACAAACCCAAACCAGTAGAATCCCGGCTGATGGAACATACCACAGGCCCAGTACTACTTTTGAATTAGATTGGTCTGAGAGAGTAGAACACTCGATGCTGCAAACAATTAAGTAATAATAGTAATAAGTGATCACCTACAACATCTACGAAAGACTTTGTCTCCGATAATTTCAAGTGATCCCACGTAGAGTTACTTGCCAATGATTTGCGCTGACACACAAAGAGGACCAAACTGGCCTAGCTTCGATTGCTATGAAGCGTATTTTTTTTTGCGGGTCGGTAGCCGAACTGCTGATTCGTCTGAGTTCTGAAGTTCGTTTGTAGGCAAGCCAATCCGATCGTTCGACATGTACTACATCATCAGGAAGCCTAGTTCGTGCCGTTGTGTGGTTCATCAGGTCACTGTTATCGAATCAGCATTAAGCGATGAATAAAATCGTTATGTCGATGGTATTTACTGACGATAATCACTAAATCTTCGCAAATTTCTCAGAACGGTTACTGCTATTATAGCTACCATCGCTTGACTTCGCATTGGAAATCCTGAGAAGATCTTGGTCAACCCCGATTGAGACGTGTTTTTGCGTCCGTGTGGGTGTGATAGTGTGTCTGTATGGTGTGTGTGTGTGTGTGTGTGTGTGTGTGTGTGTGTGTGTGTGTGTGTGTGTGTGTGTGTGTGTGTGTGTGTGTGTGTGTAGAGTTCAATCGAGATTTTGAAGGACCGCGCTTTTGGTCAAGCCACGCCGCACCACACCACCGCTAATTTATGAGAACGAATCAGATATTACTCTTGTTCTCCACCCCCGTCTCCCGCCCTTCCGCCCAACAGCATTTAGGGTCGAACCTCGTTTTGTTTTAGTATCGTCACTCATTTGGTGGTTAGATGGCAAAGTCGGCACAAGGTAAGGCGCCGTCGCCATCAATGAAAAATCAACTGTGACCTTTTACTCCATGAATTAGTTCACCAACTGAGTTTGAGGATCGGAGCAGAGGCGTTTCAGATCTTCAATGCCCGTTTACGTCTCGCGTCTACGTTGCGATACGGTGGTACACGATGATAAAAGTTCATGGCGATGCGACAGCGGCAGCAGCAGCGACAGGCTCAATGATAACAGGCATCTTGTCGGGCGTTTCCTGTCAACGCGTGATAAATTTATGTCTTAGGGGGATGCATTCGACGCACAGCTATACAGACAGACGAACAGAGAAAGAGAGAGATAATAAAGGGGAGGGGGGGGGGGGGTGCTAAACATTCGAATGAACGATCGCAACAGCATCAAAAGCAGAAAGATTCTATGCTCGACGGGTTTTGAGGAAAGCTACTACCCAATGGGAGAAGGCTAGGATGTCATGACGTGAAAATGACAATGAAATCTGAAGCAACCAAGATCCACACAGAGAAAAGAATCTGCGTCCTGAAAGGCCATTATTTTCGATAATTAACAATGAAAATCGTTGAGTGTAGTTCAAAGAATGGAGGTACAAAAGATACGTAACATAAGAAAATAGGGTTATTTCTGCAACAGGGAAAGGGAGACACATTGATAGTAAAACAAGTAGACGGATAAAAGCCTAACAGCACTTTCTTTAATTTATGACCTAATTGAAAGTAAGTGTGACCTCACAACGGCCAATGGCAATATCAGCCACTTCACCGAGCCTTTTTGTTAGTGTCACGCTGTGGGCCCACTGATGCCACAGCTACGGTTATCAACCTGCGTTTCACACATATGCAAAGACCTTGTGTGTGGGCATTGTGCCCATTTTGGTCTATATCAATAGTCTTTGACGACAAGTTTTATTATATACGGATGAAGTTATTTGTTTGGGCGAATTGAGGAAAAAAGGTTATGGACCAAGGCCAAGCAACATGATTTGCTGAGCTGCTGAATATTATTTACCATATCATCTCCAGGATACAATCGATGCTTCGCAGCACTTTGTCTGTGATAAACTATTACTCGTATATATATGTTTTTAATCATAATTACATACTCGCAATTCACGCTAAATTTGACATGAAGGAATATAGTTTGTCGCCGTTTTCCGTGTAATTCGGTGATGCAGTATAAAGTATTTTAACGTTTGGCCGGTTCGACAGAAAGCAGAAGACGGTGCATGCGTAGAGATTGCCCCAACAAGACAGATTCGGTACCAGTTATTCAATAATACACTTCTCAACCTTTGTTTTCAATTGGTCACTTTAGAAAAAGTAGTTTAGCCACTTCAGTTGAAGCAAAACAGCAGGACAAAATTGAAGGCCTGCCTGCATCCGGCTTCGAAGGGTCGGATGAAGCAACGTGGGCTACGTATCACTCGTACGATGAACGATGGTTGGCGAAGATTTGTCGCCCTTAGCTTTAAAGGTCTTCTTTCTGAAATAGAGTATACGCAAATTGATTGTCGAGGCAATGTGGGCGAGCGACGACAAGTGAGTGAATAAGTAAAAAAAGGGGATGATCAAGAACAATTCGATACATGCGAGAGTAAGATCAGTTGGGCTTTTCTTTTGCCTATCATATAGAAGAAAATAGGTATCATAGCGAAAGTTGGAGAAGCTGTTCTGGATTTGGTGTTTTCTGGTCAGCTGTGCTCACGCCTCTGTAGCTGTCCTTTTTAATTCTATGATCTATGATTATTTCGACCATCTTTGTCCAATTATTCGTTCACAATAATAGAAAACCTTTCATAGCAGACGTAGCCAGTCGCCGTTACTTCGTGTTGTTGTATCCCCCTGATCAACGGCGACAGTGGCGGCGATGATTCCAGTTTCTGAAGCAAAAGGAATGAACGTTTGCCCCAAGATCAGCAGACGACGAATCGAAGGGGCAGAACACGAATGGAGGCGACGAAAACATTTTATTATTGCGACGCAATAATAAAATGTTTTCGTATTGATTCGCTTACGAACCGCTCGCTCTAACGCTGCCTCGACGAATCTACTGGAGCCGCAGCGGTGGATAAATTCTGTGGCTATCACCACCACCGACGTCATTATCATCAGCAGTAGCAGGATCGTCGTCGTCATCAGCGTCGCTATTCTACTGCAACTAATACTATCACTACTACTACTAACAGCAACTGCGGTAGAAGGAACAAGCGGTCGTGTTAGTCTTTTCGCCGCGTCGGCTATTGCCTCCTCCGTCTCCTCTCGTCCTCAGGAATACGATTTTCTTGATGTTTCTTCGTCTGTTTCGTTGGCGACATCTGTGACTTTCTTTTGGTTGGACCCTGTTGTGTTGCTGTCTCTGCTGCCACGACTCTTCTTGGCTCGTAAAACGCTTCGAATGACGTTCGTGTGGGCGAACAACGTCTTGATAATAATATCAATAATACGCTAGGGCTACAGCAATAAGTAAGGAAAGCGACGGCGGCGGCGGCGGCGGCGGCGGCGGCGGCGGCGGCGACGACAAAGAACGAATAGAGCGGGAATTCGAAATAGTCGCGGGCGTGGAGAACGAGCGAGGAGGACACAATGCGTTGTACTCGCCAATGGCATACGGACTACGCGGTACGGTCACAGACTAACAGCAATCAGTGAGCTGTTAACACCGTGACTACGTTGGCGATTACCGCTACTACCAGCACCGTCAGATACAGATAGTATGCAGTACAACTTTAAGAGCATTACGGCTGCTGCAACAAAAAAAGAACCCTGCCATTTTGGGCCAGGCTCGCCTTGCCTCGCTCCCTGGCTCAACGGCGACAAGTTCAATTTCACTCTGACAGGTTTAGTTCCAGCAGAGCGACTTGCGTGCCACCAGAGGGATACAGTCAGTCAGTCAGTCAGACGCACACGTATAACCAGCGAAGCACATCAAATGGGACACGCATGGCCATCGCCGCCGTCTTTACCGGTCAGAACAGCGAGCAAAGACATGAAGTGGCCTACACAGGCGCAACCGCCACGATTAAAAGTGTTGTTGTCATTACTGGTGGTGAAATCCTAATTTTAGCGGACGTGAACAGCTTGAAGAATTCTCTCAATATTGCTTTTATGTTTATGACTGGCACGTAACCATACCGATAGCCTGTATGTTTTTTGTTCACTTCACATACATGTAATTTGTTGGTACATACAGGTTTTTAGGACATTTCGTGACATGAACACTCTGAATAAACGTTTACCTGACGTAAATCCTATTGGTAAATTAAATATTCCCAATAATAATAATTCTATGCGGTTCGGAAGAGTAGAACACGTATTTAAAAGCTATGCTACCATTCTAGTAGTGTTTTTAGCATCGATGCGCCCATATGTGTGTGTGTGTGCGCGCGCTTATACATATCTATATAGCGAGCGAGCGAGCGAGCGACCGACCAACCGACCGACCAACCGACCGACCGACCGACCGACCAACCGACCGACCGATAGACAGACTCTCTGTCTTATAAATGTCTATTAAAATACACGGCGCACCGGTCACGCGAAACGCTAGACATCACACATCAATACAAAAAGGATAACAATATTCTATTAGAGGTCGCAGACAAGACATTACATTATATGGACAACATTTTCTGTCTGCTGTCCGTGTGTTGAAAACATGTGATGAGGCTGAGCAAGACGGGGAAGGGATCGATATAAAGTGTTTCGCCGACGCCAACGATTACGGCGGCGGCGGCGGCACAAGATACCATTTGCCCGGCGACACTGTGTTATTTGTCTCGTGTGTGTGTGTGTGTGTGTGTGTGTGTGTGTGTATGCGTGCGTACACGTTGAGCCAAGGTCCTATGTGGCCTGGGCATGTGGTCCTGTGGTAGACCGGGTAGTATTCATGATCACGTAGAGAAAAAAAAAAAGACAGAGAGATGCTTCTTTGCCATTGAATGGCTTTATTAACCTGACGGAAACAACGAAGCAACGTGTCGTTGTTATCCGCTCTAGTGATAGCAGGATTTCAGCGGCGCTATCATATACGTCCAATTGGCCACTAGTCAATAACGATCTACGACGCTAAGTCGTTCTATGGATGCGTGCTTGTTATTGTTGCGGCCATCGTCGTCGTTGTGTTATTAAAAAGTCATAAAAATCTAATAACCTCTCGTCCTTGCTGATAAAGGCGGTAACTTCTTCCTAAGCTTATTTAATCCCTTGTGACGGTCATTAATGCGAAACGCTATGATAGCGCCGATAATAACAACAGCATAAATAGTTCCACTGGTCGTCTCGCTAGCGTCGGCGATAGAATTAGATGAATATTATAGAAATAATAACTAGTTAACGCAAAAGGAAAAAGGTCACCAAGAAACGACTAATTTTCGCCGCTTTCGTGCTTCTGGCTACCACCACTGGCCTGCGACTGCAAAAACGAACGCGCAACAATTATATATA
This sequence comes from Varroa destructor, assembly GCF_002443255.2. Lineage (NCBI taxonomy): Eukaryota > Metazoa > Arthropoda > Arachnida > Mesostigmata > Varroidae > Varroa > Varroa destructor. The sequence goes on from NW_019211458.1 coordinate 6,215,351, forward strand.
TGTATATGTTTATATGCAACGATTCCATATATCACCTTCTTCTGTACAGAGATCCCGGCTGAATTGAATGCGTTTGCTAGGTAAGCAAATGTCGGTTTTAAAAACAGGTTTCTTCTTACCTAGTCAGATAAGGTACGGGCCTGTTTCACAAAGCACCGTGTAACAAGGACATAAATCTTGTTTAAAAAAAAATTAACTGCTATACCAAAGCGACAATGTCTGCCTATTCAATTCGAAGTAAAGCCTCAAGTCATTTCAAAAGTGCAATGTTGTATACTTCTATTTGTTTTTACTATTTTTGATGTTACGACTGTCTGTTGTAGCCTAATTATGTTACAAAGATAAGCGTTTCGCTCGTTCAGACAGCAACAGCTGCTGCTGCTGCTGCTGCTGCTGCTGCTGAGACACCGTCGCGACCGGCTCCTCGAGCTGGTTAATCGGCCTTTATCTGGCCGTTTCCCTTTTTTTCTTTTAGAATTTATATGATTTCATTTAATTTTCGTTTGTTTCGGCTGTTACGACCGTCTGTTCGTCTTCTTCTGTTTCCCATTATACGATTGTGGCATATTTTCGCTAATTAACAACATTGCTCGCTCTCTCTCTGCCAGACTGCACGCAACCATGTCTGATATGTATGTATACATAGCGACTCGTTGCGTATAGTTAAGTCAGTTAGTCAGCATCTTATTTGCTTTTTGCAGGAACATCGGCAACAGAAACAGCCTCTGAAACGATGTTTTGAATTAGCAACAATCGCTACGGCAACATTCGTGCGGTGATCTTTATTGTTACTATTACTTTTATTGTTACTGTGCTCTTGGTGCTGATGACGAGGACGCGGATGATGATCGTGGAAACTTTTGCTGTTAGCATTGTAGTAATGCATCTCTTTGCACATATTTTGGCCGTTTTTGTTTTGTGATATGATAAAGAAGAAGGAAAAAATATAGAGGAGGTAGAAAAGTGGTTTGATCTGTTATGCGTTCACCCTCGCTTAGGCCACATAGATGGCGGGCATATGCAGGAGGAGCTCTCAACGGTTTCTCATGCTAGTTGAAACGGCTACGCCAGCAGCAATAGCAAAAATAATATGAACTAGATGACAGCAATAAGATAAAAGCCATTTTGTATGTCATGTGTCGAGCTAAAAAAAATGGCCAGATCTAGCTTCACGTCTCGCACACTCCACATTTGGCCAGGTATCACCTTTTGGCTTACATCTCCACCATAAATATTCTATTATCTACTCTCGCGGAGCACTGATTAGGCAGGCAAAAAGTAATCGTAATAAGCAGAAAAGAGGGCTAGCGATTTCGCTCATTTCTTATAATTAGCAGCAATAGTGGTACGTCTTTTTACCGGATGAAGAAAAAACATCTAAAATACCTTTAACGGTTGGCCGAATGATGATGGTCGTAGTGCCGGACCAACTCAGCTTTACTTGTACTAATTATATATAGACAACTCTTAATCGAGCGTTTTTGTTGAATCTAAACGGTTGTCCGCGTTTCGGCTAAATCTACCCGTCACAAACAACAACAACTACACCTGAAGCTCTCACCGTAGCGCTAATTACGCGGAGTCATTAAAATTAAGTCAATCTATCCTTTGTCTTAGAAGATGAAGATAAGCGGAAGATGGCGGCGCGGAGCTGGGTCGACCTCGGCGAATCCGTCGCTCGCAAAGGAAGAAGGTAGCGTCGGCTTTCTGTCTCCAGTGATAAAATGATTTCATAGCATAGCTTCATTTGTTAGTGCCCTTGTATTTACTGCCAACGCCACTCTCAGGGGCGTCTCGCACCAATGCGCTATACGTATGTGAGCGATATGGGCACTCGTGTCTATCCTTCAATATTCAAACATATTGCTTATAAATCTACTCTTTTTTTTTGAGCCATCCGTTCCACCTGTGGCCAATCTGAACGTAGCACTCGGCTCCAACTACACTTTTTGCAATGGCTGCACAGTCTCTACTATACGCGTAGTCGTAGTCGTCGTCGTCGTCGTCCGCGGCACTTGCTATTTCGCCGTCGCTGATGCTAAATCTGGTTCGTTCGGTTGCGTAGCCGGTATTGCGCACCGAATCCTAATTTCAAGCTAAACGTCTAACACTCCAGCGCCTTGTGGTCCACGGATGAACATGTGGACATACAATACTTGCGTCAATTTGGCCTCTAAACCTTCAGCGATGTACTCAAATGCTTTCGCGCTTTTTTCATCCCCCCTTCTTTCCTGCCGCCACTGATCGATTTACGCGCGAGTGCGTGAACAGACAATCTAGCTTGCCAATAAACAATTTCCGCTAACGACTATATAATATGTCAAAATTGTACACCGCATTTAATACAGGCAGAATTTGTTCGACGCTAGTTTGGGTTGAAAATGACGATTGCTTGAACAGCGATTTCCTCTCCTCTCCTCTCCTCTTGTCCCGTCCCGTCGCGTCGCGTCCCGGTTTCCTCGATTCTGTTCTTGTTCTTCGTGTAATTCTTTCCTCTGTTCATCCTAAGTTGAGCAGTTTCAGAATCGGAGGCTTCAAGTTGTCTCTGAAGTTTTTTTTCGACTTGTATTAGTGTTGAAGTTACTATTTCAGTTGAACTTCATCGTAATTATTTTGTGACGAGCGCTCGCATTTGATGTTCCCGTATCGACTATTTGAAACTAAATAGCGTTTAACAGTAATAACAGTTTTCGACTACGGCCCGAGTCACCCTCTATTGTGCCACAGCAGTAACACCCAAGAAGCCAAAACACCGTTCTAATGTGAAAGAGAAGCACACAGAATTGCAGCTACCTATACATAGGTCCACAGGCACACATATTCGTACATGCTCAAAGATAGACAAACAGTCAGGCAGGCGACTGGCTCGTACACATTGCGGACGACGCACGGCCGCCTCGGCCTAAAATCACCTTTATCGGAAAAAAGAAGATAACGACTAGCGGCTTCAATAACTGAGTATCGCCTCACGAGCGTCAGCCTAAATGGCTGATGTGTTTAAAAAGGAATGGGCAGGCAGGAGAAGCCCAGAGAATAGTATCTTTAGGAGCTCTTCATTGAAAGACATTTGTCGATAATCTGTTTACATGTTAGCAGAGAGAGCATTGGCTGAGGGAAAAAATAATGAATAAATAATATGTTTTATTTAAATTGACAGGTGCCAAAAGTACGCGGTAAATCCACCACGACCGTCTTCATATTATGAAACATTTGGATGAAAATATTTGCTTCTATAAGTACTGATGTTGTATCAACTGAAGGCTCCTCACGTGAACGTCCGACTAGAAAAGACCAACGGCGCTATCAGCGTTCTTCAGTGAAGCGATTCGTGTCGCCCGCACCCGGACGCCGCTACCATCCAAAGAGGACGGAAGGTACAACTGAAAAAGCTCAAAGAACCTAGTTTCCTATGTGGTCCCAAATTTTCCTAGATACAAAGTAGGTTTACTAGTGCCGCCGCTTCTTAAAAGCCGACACAGAAAAGCAGTTGTCAGTGGGCATAATATATGGCTGTTTAAATACGTTTTAGGGTTGATTTTTGGGCGCTTTTGAAACTGACCAGAGAGGCGCCGGAGCCTGGAGACACCGAACCCAGTTAATCGTCGATTACACCCAAAGCTAGATTTTTCTGTGTGATTATTTTACGTAGTTACGTTGCTTGTACCCTTCTCCCCTCCCCGTTTCCAGATGGACAGACAAATCGCATAAGCAACATTTGCATATTTACATCAAATTTGGCAAGTCTGACACACAATCGAAATACTGTATAATGATATACTTCTGACAGACCGATTAAGCAACGCAAGTGGTGCTCTGGCAACAAATTGGACAGTACTTTCTTCCAAAAATTAGGCCAAAGAATCAGTGACAAAAAGCAGCTGGTAAGTGATATGAAAATTCCCCCCACAGATGGAATTTAAGATTTCGGTCAGCCAGCCTTGGGAGACAAGCTAGCTTGGTGGCAACAGCTGTGGAATGGGGCGTGCTTCCCGTTTGTTGCTTGTCAACTGCCCCTGCTAGGTGTGCCAAATGCCCATGAAGCGACTGCGCGCATTTAGTGCGGATGACAACAGATAGCAGACAAAAGCTTGGACTATGACATTGTATATCAAAAAAGAAATCAAACGCATTTACTCAGTTTATAAGATCCATCTTTTGATCGAGTCGCGACAATTATTCTTGCAGAAAGCGGGAAGTTTCTGCAGACAACAGTATACTAATTTGGTCGAGCACTGATACAATCAGCTTATTCGAAAGGATAACTTTTTAATTAAACTTCGTTTCCTTCCCATGATAGTCGCTAGAGTTTTTACTGCGACACACAATCGTTTAGACAAAATAACATGTAATCGGATGCGGTTTTATATCTGCGTCCGTAGAAGAAAAATCGGGGCCCGGGTAAGTATCAAGGCACTAAAGTGGGGGTCGATCGCGACCGAGCAAGCCTAACACATTCTGCTCATTACTTATTGCACGAAACGATCGCAGACCAAAGAAGATAATAGTAAGGAGCATTGAATTAACCGACACCATCATCATTGACATTAAACGAATACTAATGTTTTTGATCATGACCAATTATCGTTGAAGCAGACGATTTCATTTAAAGTCTAAACGAAGCCTTTTTGTCGTCTGCGTACCGTATCGCTGTCGTCGTTGTGGTCGGTCGCACAAAGCATCAACGAAACCACCTGGCTCCTCTCAAATGATAGCAGACGTCGCGCCGATGACCGCAGGGACAGCGACGCCGCATACAACAAATCCGCAACCGTTGCCATCGCCAGAATACTACCGAAGCGACGGTATCGCTGCAGAGATACAGGCCGGCACACGATCGCGTTACATACACACACTCTGATGGACGGACGGTCCGATAGACAGAGACAAACGGAAAATCGACGACACCTGCACCTTTCACCCGTCGCCTCCGGTCGTATCGATATCTTCACAATGATTATAATAATAACAACGATGATTAGTAACGTCGCTGCTGCTGCTGTTACTGTGAGCTGTCTGTTTAGGCTCATGTTCGCTGGTCCTGACATTTGCACACATTGGCCTTGGCCATTAGCCGCTAGACGGCTAATTGGTCCGGTCAGAACAGACTCGATAAGCATTGGCGTTTACGTTCACCTGCCCCGGATCTTCAAAAGTTCGCGGGCGAACGGACAAATTCTTTCTTCCCTCGAATATGCTTTCTTCTTTGACAGCGACCAATAATAACGGTTTTCTAATTATTATTGTATGACTTGAATTGGTGTTATATATATCGTACAACCATATAGATGGACCCGTATGTATGATACACACGTTTACTTTATCCGTCTATCGGCTTCGATAGGGCGCCATAGCCTGGGTAAGCAGCGCGTATCTTTCTGGGTCATATGTATGCGCCCATAGTCGGTTCAGGTTTAGTGTTTCCAAATGGTTAGCATGGCATTTTGTGACCGTGCCGTTTCATGGCTCATTCGAAAAAAAACCCAGCAAATCCCAAAACCCAGATAGCTAACAACCGATCAAGGAAACCTGACATATTGTACTTGACATTAGGGCTGACGCCCCGCAGTGCGAGCCTGCTGTTTCGCCGGCGAACAAAATGGGCCTATTACGTCATGGGCCCTCTTCCTGGGTGACCGCTGTACCAACAGGTCACGGTTCAAATCTAGGGTGATTCAATAGACAACAGGTAAAAAGCAAAGGGTTAGGCGCATAGTAGTAAGAAAACAAGGCGCGGCCCTGACTTTCTGATTGATCTTGTGCGGCTGCAGTTAACGTAGTGTTATTTAGTTGTTGCATTTTTTTCGACGCGGTTGTTTTACGGGTCGCTAATTTATACTTGAGTGAAGTTCCGTCGACCCCTTTATTATAAGTACTTGTAATATATGTCGATATAAAGTAAAGCTAGCATTTCTTCTTCTGTTCGTTCCATCTATTTTTGTTACGACGATTTCATTACTATCTGCGGCAAAATATAGATGAAATTGATGACATGATTGCGGGTCGTGCACGTCGCGAAGAATTGCAAGGAAAGCAATATCTAGCTGGGTTTAGCTACTTGCTGGGTTTATGTTAGAATCTATGAATTTTATTGTATATTAACCGCTATGACCGATCATTGTGTCGTCATCGAACGTCAGCCGCAACGGTCCCGCTCAAAATCGTTATCGGCGTCGTCAGCGGCAACAGCAGCAGCGTCTCGTTTTTTTATCTGATAACACATCCATCTTTGTTTCTGTTAAGCGAATCCGTCCTAGGTTTAGTCTCTGTGTTGAGGCAAGTGAGGCAATAGCTTGCAAAACATCACTGCAATACGCTCTACGCGTCGGGACGCAACAAATCAACTAACGTTTGTAAAATAGGCAGTTAGACGTTCGATTCGAGGCGTTTGAGAAGTTCGAGTGTGTACTAAATAGGTACAACCGTCGGACCAATCTTTGCACCATTGGTGAAAATAATGATCTTGACTACACTAGTCGTGGTGATCACGACAATCGTAGAGATTGTACGCGTGATCGTGTTCCTACTTGTGTGCGAATAGGAGGCGAACGTACGGAAAAACGTAGTAATAGCACATTTTAGAGCGAGTGCTGTTAGTGTCCGTTAGTAGTATCGGTTTGTTCTTGCTGGAACCAACATAGAGCCCTATTCGAAGCTCTGGTGCAAATGCCTGATCTGTTTCCGTTCGTCCTTATGATGTGAGTGAGATTCTCCCTTCTGAGGAAGCCTGCATCGAACACCGCCGAATACACCATCCATTCATTCGAAAGCAGAAACGTTTGGCGGATTAATTGTCGCTATGACGTTTTTCCCATGTGCGTAGATGTTAGAAGTGACAAGAGAAAACGCAACAGGAGAACGAGAAAACGTACGCCCCTTTTGCTATTTTCTACGCTGCGTAATGCAATTACCATATCGATGCCCATGAGTGATCGAACGCGGTTGTTTCTACTAAAATGTGTCGGCGTCTATACGTGTCTAGACAACTGTGTATATGCACGCGACGTATGCGTGTCTTATACAGGAGGAGAAAGGCAAATCGGTGCCCTAATTGATGGCCACTATAGCTTTGGCGTACAAATATCTATTTCTGTTTTTATTTAGCGATAACTAAAGAAAAGAAGGGAAAAAATCAACAAGGGCACCGTGTGTAGCGACAGCAGAAGTGCATTATTCTTTATCGTAATAAAGTTAGGTGGCTTTTAATTAAACTGTATTGCCCCATTCAGTAATAATAAATACGTCCGACATAGTACGATAAATATACGAATGTGAAACTTGGTCAGTGGGTGCTGACAAGGCAAACCCGCACTAAATTAGTATGATGAGAAATAACCATAACAATAGCATCCGCTACTAGAACTAGCAACAACTGTGATCGGAATAATATGAGGCTATACTGAACCGCCGCACATAATCTGTACGCTTTGCCAGACCTGTTTTGCTCGTCTTCCTTCTTGTCCTGGGATACGACGTAAAAGAGGCGTCGTAAACAGGCTCAAATGAGTGAAAATAGCAAATCCATAAGTGAAGCTTGGTCTTCAATTTTAGCGTATAAAAAAACACTGCATGAAAATATCTAGATCTGGAACAAACCTGGAACGAAGCACACAAATGACAATGATGATAGCTACTCTACATTCGGCTGGTTTGAAATAGAAAACAAACGGATAGATCACCGTAGTGAATTTGCGTAGCAATAGTAGATTATGCAGTCACGCACAGAATAAAGGAGTGAATGAATGAATGGGTTCGTTAGACCACGACAACTCAGTCAAGCTGGAGCAGTCCATGACTGTTTTCGCCTTTCTTTTTCCCGCTAAAATAGAACACGTTACCTGGGGTCATTTTTTTTTATGGAAAAAGAGTATAGTTGGATGCTCGCGGATCGCCAGCTTCTAAAACATCGAATCTTCTTTGCCGTCCTAAAACCTTTCTCTAGGTCCATTTTGCGCAATCCACTTCAGCACTCTCTGCACATCAAAGGGCAGTGTTCGAAGATTTATTAACCGTTAGAAGGGTAAAACCTATGGCCTCTGTCGTTGTCTTTATTGTCGGTATAAATAAAAAGATAGCGGAAATTAAAGTTTCCCAACATTGGTTTACTAAGGAGAATGGATAGACGACAATGATATAACAGACGACTGTTTTTCAGCCCGGCTTATCGAAGGGGCGTGACAAAAGTCTTGCCGAGACAATCATCGCATATTCGCTCTTTTAAAGCAATAAATTGATCGTACGCAAACGATGTTTTTTTTCCAGATACCCCCCAAAGGTATTGTTGAAACCCGATTTTGGATATGATTCCAATCGATTTTTCGATTGGAATTGAGAATGGAGTAATAATTAAGCCGGCGGAAGCACTGAGAACGATTGTAATCGCAGTACACGAACTACTATTTTGGAATTTATCGTTAGAACTTTTCCTAAATGGCTACGGTACACACCTTATTCATACAAACTAATTAGATGAAATATCCCAATATAACGGCACAGTGTTGCATCATAGATGCGACAGGAAATTTGCGCGCATCGTCTCTATCCGGTCTTCAATACTGAATAGAAGAACACATCGAGAAGAGACATCGACCAAGTTCTGTACGGAGAGCCACTATTTATTATAACATAATTAAATCGATATAATTATAGGTTAATCATGCGTTAGGAAACAAAGGTGGGTGCGATGTCTGCATAAATCGGCGGTTCGCGGCGGCCAGAGTCATCGACGATGACCATTTACGGCCACTGATGCTGCCGCATCGTGTGGGAACAGTATACGTACGTTGAGCTCAATGTGTCAATAGTCGGGAAAGCACTCAATGTTGGTGTTGTGAGAACAATTACCGTCAGCAGAATTGTCTATTTACGTTACATATAATTTAAGTGCTGTTTTCAAGATCCTGAACAAGTAGTAGGACATGAATAATCGCGCGTACATAACAAGCACAATGTGCTTATCAATAGGTCAATCGATAATTCGCTGATTGGATGTCGGCCAATATAAATAACGACGTTACGTTCGACGTGGGTTAACCGAACGGTTTTGGTACTTAGATAGGGTAGACGATACAAAGAAAAGCAAAACTATCTATCGGGAATCTAATTAGCTTCGAACTATACGAGGACACGTTATATAAGTATCTGGCAAAGCACATCTATTTACTACGTTCTTTTCTCTGTTAGTGTAATTGTTCGGTGTGTGTGCTTTCGGGACGACAGCGATATCGGTCGGGATTTTCGGACGAGTGCTGTTCAGGGATGTCAGAGGCTTTACTTTGCGGTTCTACCTAGCGGAAATGACTGACCTGTGTCTCAGTTAAGCTCAGCGATTGAGCCAGTTGCTTCCTCTCAGCACCGACGACGTAATGGTTCTTTTCGAAGGCGTGCTCCAATTTGAGTAGCTGGGACGGCGAGAAAGCAGTTCGAATTCGTTTCGGCTTCCGAAACGGGTGCAGTAGGAAGGAGGCAGCTTCGGGACCTGTAAGTTGAATGGTAGTCAATTATAATAATAAAATTGTGCCTGTTCCTGTGTGATATATTGTTGGTTAGTGGGCAAACGTATGTGTACGCATAGCCTGCGCGCTGGGCTGTTATGCCGCCGCTGCCCTTTTTTTGTTGTAGAAATTTTTGCAGTAAATAGATAGAGGACGATACGGAACATGTAGAAGTAGTTAAGAACGGCAAAATTGTATAGTTCGAATAGCAGCGGTAATCGAATCCTGGCTCGAAGATGGGCTATGTATTGTCGAATTTATGCGCAAAGTATCCCAGGAATCATTATTATTGTGAAGTTAAATGAAGATATATATATATATATATATATATGTGTACAATAGAACTAAATTTTTTTAGTTTCGTTGTTGCTGCCATTTGGCACTAAGCTCATAAATAACGTTTGCTTTGGAGTCTGCAAACTGACGATAGACGGGGAAAAACAACCCGCGAACTGTCACGAGGGAAGACTTTTTCTATGTCTGTTTATCTTCGCATGTTGTTTGTATCCATCTAACTTGTCCAGTCAATCTTTAACTTTAATTGAGGATAAGTTGATCAATTTTGTTTTTTCTTAAGTTCTAAATCTAATGTACGTTTTAGTCTGTGATTTTGCTTTACGCAAGCTAGCCTCCTCCTCAATGAGGTAACGACTGATGAAACAATCATTGCATCGCATTAATGAGTCAAATAAAGTGTTCCACTGTTCGATAAAAAGCGATTTGAGAGTTCGTACGAAATTACGTACCGCCATTGTGTTTTAGGAATTAAGCCGTTTAGTCTGCGGAGGCGGCGGCGGCGGCGGCGGCGGCCGCGGCCGCCTCATCACCACGTTGCATAGCTCACTGCGGCTGTATTTCCTAGGCGTTTCTATGATAACGCTACAACAGTAGACGACTAATCTCGCGACGCACGAACACTGCTTTGCTAGTTGCTACTGCTACGATATTTTGTCTCGTCACAGAATCCTACTGCTGTATGCTGTATAGATTGTCGATGGATACGATTCAGGTCTCGATAGTAATACTAATCATTATTATGACTATTAAAATTATCGCCAGTCGAGAGCGAAGTGGCGGCCGGCATGCCTCGCTAGGGAAACACACATCGATAATATAAGAAAACCAGAGCGTACGTCAAGAAACCCTTAATCTCTTTGTTGACGAAGGACAAAAGACTTGGACGTAACGGTATTTATAAACGATAGTCCGCAGTAAAACGACCGCACCTGTAGCAAGGCAAAGCAGCCGGCCTACAGAGAGACCGTAGCATGGACCTTCGAAAGCGGCCAGAATCGCCGTCGCTTCGTCGAATGCACGTCGTATTTACAGTCACGTTCAGGCCGCACGAGTATCAGCGGCATGATGAGCCGGCAACAGGCGAGAGTATCCAAACAGAAATCGAATCTATCTACGAGAGCTAGCAGAAATAGTTATATCTACAGTTACTATCAGAGACCCAGAGGCAAGTAGAAGGGAACGAACAACCGATCGCACGAACGGATCGTTACAAACGACCAATACGTGCATCAGTACAATGAAATATTATGATTATTTAATTATAGTTGACAGACAGCTAGTGGGTTGGTGAAGGAAGCACTGGGCGAGATAAACAGGAGAGACAGGAAAGTGGAACAACGAATCATCAGGTTCAAAAAACGACGGGACAAATGGTATTAGGTTGTCTAGCGATACGTAACGGAACTATGAATAAAAGTGATAAGTTTCTATCACAGTGACTGATATATTTACAAGCAAATGTGTAATGTCACGTATTATGATGACAAAAACGGTAGTAGTCGTCTCAACGGCGTTAATGATAGATGACTTGTGCGGCATTGACTTCATTGAACGTGTTACTTTTAGCAGCATCACCTCTGCATTGGCCGAGATCAATGGTAGATACTTGAAATAGACAGCTCATTGCTACGATAACAAGGATTCAACATGAAAAAAGAGTCTAACATTTTTGCTTATTTTTACTTTCTCAGCTTCTTTCGCCTACTAACTGACACTTAGCATCGGCGAACGTCGTACACAGGCGCAGTACTAACAACTGTCGTACTGGCAACGATGAGCAACATGAATACCTTTCGATTACCTTCGCCATCTCCTTCAGCTCTCCACCCTCAGCCAAGAAATGTCGAACTAAAGAACATTTAACCACGATGTGATTTATCGCTTTTCAGTCGTCTGCCGGGAGTCGACCGAAGGGCTCTGCAGAAACAATACACTTGCAGCAAAACTCAATATACAAACGTACACATATATAGTCCGTGATGGCGGCAGCGGTAGAAAACATCATCCATAGACACTGATAAGAAAAAATGTCGAGACGTGTCCATCCACAAACGGTCGACGCGATAGCCTATAGGGCCCACAATAGGCAGACAACAGCGTACAACCCAGGCATCATAGTTATTAGCAGCAACGGCAGTAGCCCCAGCATATCTATGACAGCAATAGAACTAACAGCCGCATGGGCCTAACCTAAGGTCGTCGTGCTACTACTGATTATGGTAGTCGTCGCACCTCCACAAATTCCCATCGAAAACCTAGCGTCGTCTGTACGATGGCTATTCCAGTGCTACCAATATACTCTATATTTACCTCCTTTTGTTGCTTCTGCTGTTCTTGTTGTTGATACTCTTCCTCTAGCATGTAGCAGTGAGAAGAGAACTGATGAAAAAGGCCTCAGGACTCTTCATACGCAGTGAGACCGTAGGCAGGCCAGTACGCTAAAGCTGTCAGCTGGTATTTGGCCACCCGAAAATCGCGTCTCTTTTTGAAAAGGTGAGGCGTATAAAATGTTAAAACTAATGAAAAGCAGAGCCTACGCTTCTGATTGATAGCGGCGAAAAACACCAACAATGAGCACCGTCGGTGCCGGCCATGACGTTGCCGTCGCTCTGTTTATTGTCACTGTTGTCTAAACACAAACAACACCCCATTACAATAACAGTACCAACGGGAGCAATGATAATCATATTGATGACGATGCCGGTGACGATAATAATAGTGGTAGACAGAAATTTTGATGAAAAAAGCAAAGCGAGAAAAACGTAGATTTCAGGCATCGTTGCTGTCGACAACCAAATCTCTCAATGATTCGCTCGTACGTGTCTGCTACTAGACATAAATTTGATAATATTTGAAGATCTCTTGTGAGACAATATTTGAAAAGACAACCGTCCAGTTAATTCTTAGCTAACAAATAGGGTAAGTTGATCTGGCTTTGAACTTTTGACCGATAAATAGCTCGTGACTGGTTGTGTTGAGATCGAGAACTATCTTGTGCTCTACCTTTGTATTTACTTTCAAATAGTTCGATTGCGCTTCAGAGGCGTCCAGGGGGCTCTTAACGTTGTTGATTGCTAGTATTTAGCTTTTGCACTATATCAGCTTTTTAGAGGCCAGGCATCAGCAATAGAAGCTTTCAAACATCCCTGATAACAACGAAGCAATAACGTAGCAGCGGAGCCAGGAACGAATATACAGTAACTAAGTTAGCAGCAGTTAAGTATTCGGACTATCAGCGAATGTTATCTATGACATAAAAAACAACCTTGCACATTCCTGGCAGGTAAGTAAGGAAATCCTAGGCAATGGGCATATCTAAGTGGTGATGATTGAGGTGGCGATCAAAGGTTATTATCATTCGATTCCACATGTAACTTCCCCCCATACGATCTTTTTCACATTTGTCCTTCCTATGCGCCTTACTCCCGCCCTTTTTCTCGCTTTGTTTCGCCGGCGGGCGGGCGGGCGGGCAGGCGGGCGGTCTCGTATTCGTTCAAGCTTTAGGCATCTCCCCTTCCCGTCTCCGCCTAACAACTGCCCTACTGATAACTACGAAGACTGATAACAAGAGCATCAACAACGGCAACATCAAGTGTACAGAATAGCCGAAAAGTAGAGCAACTGCCGCCTTCTAGCTAGTGGCAATGAGGATACTGCCTTCATCGTAATAGATGTACTGTCTTTCGTAGGACTGTTGTTATTATCATCACCAAGGACTTAACGTCGGCACCTTGAAAGCCCTGCTTTAGGTAGACAATGCCTATTTGAGGGCGTATCTCAGCGATGCTTTATAACGAATCCTCCCCAGCTCGATGTGATCTCTTGATTCCCCGTTCGTTGACACTTCTTATTTGGTAATGCGTAAGTAGATGCGAACGAATTATCCACTAGTGTCCGTCCTACACCAGAACAGAACGAAACGCACCCCAAAATCGAATGGACGTTAGTTTCGCCGACACGTTAACTTCAGTCGGAACAAACCCGATATCTCGGCAATCAAAGGTTCTTAGAATAACGATAACAACAATCGTATCGTAATAGCAGTTTGTCGCTAACGAGTGACAAGTATACAATGATGGCAAAAGATAGGGCGCAAGCATAGGTGTTAAAGTGGCTGAGCTAACTCAACACGGGACCCTCCCTTCGTTATTACCGAACGTAGCACGCTCGGATTACTACGAAATATGTAAGGCGACAAGATTCTATTATCCTATTGAAACACTCTGAAGTGATCGTGTGTCTGTGAAAAAGAGAGGACCATTCGTCCAAATCCGTATATATCCGTATTCACTATATAGAAGTGTCACAATGTGCCGCGTTTACTTGGAACTTATGTAAGCAATATATTTCTGTCTATTGCATATATATTGGATTACGTATATGTCGCAGAGCAATTAATAAAGGATATACCAGCTGCTATGTGACTTTGTATCAATCCATCTTCCTATGGAACGAAGCGCTTATCAGTTATAGCAGGTAATGTCTTTCAGTATACCCGTACGCAAGTACTCTTCCAAACGTCACAGCGAAGACCATTGAAGATTAGCTAAGTGATCATTTTTAAGACCTACCCGTAACTATTTCGTTTCCCAAATACATATTATGCGTATAATTGGCACCCAAAGGGATCATATAATGGCAGTTCGCCTTACTAGTCACGTAATTACCGTTTCAGTAATAGTTATTGCACGACCGTCATCCAAACATTCTAGAAATGGTTTCTGGGCCAGCAAGTGAGTCAGCCAGAGGGGTGAAAGCGCACAATCTCAGCCATTACTGCTCGTACTACAATTCTTAGACGATGTGTAATTCTTCTTTGCTCATGACACACAAAGGATTACATCTTTATTTCGGCTATTTTACAAGTAGAATTATCATCATTACTATTAAACTACAGTGGTCCTTTGCCGTTCTCTTACACTGGTCTTATGACTTGTTTTTGTTTCTATCATTGCACAATTTGTGTAAATAATAGAAATTAGTCGGGTGCAGCCCAGTTCATCGGCTACATATGCCACCACTCTCAGCTTTATCACTACACACGCAAAAGTAGCGGCAGCAACAGATGGGTGACTCTTCCTTTGTTGGAACGCTTCCCTCCGAGCGTCGCTGCAATCACTGACCGTTATCGTCGTCAGCAGCAGCAGCAGCAGCAGCAACATGAAGATCAATTGGAAGACGACGATAAATTTAATGATGATGATGAGTCGTCGGCCACTTCTGAGCCCATGGTCCTGCATTGCGTGGGCTTGCTTGCTTGATCCAGGGGCATCATGCCAACCGGAGCTAAAGCAAACGTTGTGAAGCTGCTGGCTATACTACTTACGAACAGTTGGAGATGATGATGTTCCTTCCTTCAAACAGCAGAAGTAGTTATACTAAAATTACTAGTAGAAGCGGGACACGTCATAGCAAACAATATATTGTATCGGCACTAAATGACATGGCGAAAAAATAACGATGATGACTCAGCTTGGCCGGGTGACGCCGCAGCTGCTGGCGCCGCCATAAATGCCGCGAACACAGTTTTAGCAGCAACAGCATCATTGACACAAAATAGTATGATAATCTGTGTAATAATAAAAGTAACTGCCACGTATCCGAAGCAGTACCGGACTCGAAACGTTGATTTTAATTATCATACGCAAAATGAAGACCCGTAACAGTAACACTTCTATCCATAACGCACGCACGTTGACTACTTGTTCTCGTGTATCGAGGATCTCGGCTCTTCCCATTCGGAAAACAGGCTCTCGGAATCATCTCCTCCTCGTGAAAGACGTGCCTTTACGTTCTATCTAAACCTATCTGAGGATTTTCAAGCAAACAACGGCAAGCACACGAGTAGCCGCCCTCTTTAGTAACTCACTCTAGCAACTCGACGCTGAGATTTGAGCCAGCGATCGTCGCGTGCCAGTTCGTGATGAACATGGCAACGCACGTGAAGATGATTCTCAGTGTCCCCAGATTATTACTGGCAGATAAGTAATTGTCATTATCTATTTGCGTTGCCGAATGATAAGTTCGTTCGGCATTATCAGAGACACCATTGTCAGTCAGTTCGCACCAATTACTTGAAGGCACCCAGTGACATTTGCCGAGCATGGGAGATCTATGATCGTTATCGTAGGTCGAGACTGAAAAGGATGGGTAAATATTTAGACTAAATGCAGATGGTAATAAGCGGAAAATTTGCAAATGATCAACTATAAATATTGTTTCTAAACTGGCTTATATTGATTTGTCATCAGCTTGTCTGCCGGTGCCGCCATCTTCCATTCATCTGCTGGTCACCGCAACAACTCCATTTGAATCTACTGTTGTCCTGTCGTTTTATCTAGCTATAGCTAATAGTCAGCAACTTATAATGGCTATTGTTACTGCTGCGGCTGCTGGAACCAGTCACTATCAGTACTGCCGTAAGCGCTACGAGTGAGGGAGCGCGCGCACGCCTTTCCTCCCTTCTCGGCTTTGAACTGAGGACCTCAGTAAATGAGAGAAACGTCTGTTTAAGCGCGATGGAGTGAACATCATTTAAATTGTTTAAACAACACTCATCCACTGGAACAGGTCTATAGGAGAGTTACACAGAACCACAGTCACCGCTAAATTACACCGAGCAGCAACCTAAACGATATGAGGGTCATAGAAATTTTAATGGTGAATATAAAACAGAGGATATGATCTCCTTTATTATGACTATCTGCCCTTCTGCGTACCTGATGCCTATCCAGACACGACCGCGCATATACGCATCGACCTTTCTAGCCCTCTGATCCATTACGCAATTAACTGAATCCATCACCCTCAACAACAGCAGCAGCGACTTATTGTATATATGCAGAATATCGTTAAGCGCTTTCCGTAAATGGACCCAAGTAAAATTTCCAGCCAGATTTGCAGCCGGAAAGTAGTCGATCAGTTGTATATAATTTTACAATTGAACAAGTCGAAGTCCATCCCCCTACTCTAACATCATTTTTCATCAGACCCGTAGAGGTCGATTCGTCACTCAATGTGGCCATACAGATATGCAGGGGGCCGTCACTCAATTAACAGGAACCATCTGACGTCTGGGCCATTCTTGAGAACGGTTGAGCGAGACATTGTCCATTCGTTGTCTTTTTTCTTTGTACGAAAACAGAGGTGCCAGGTAATGAACGGTTAGCTGCAAGCGACGTCACTAAAAACCAGTCCACGCGTTCACAACGGATACGGCGACGCTGGCGTTGTCGTCGCCGAGTGGCCGCTGCGGTGACCGCTATTATCATCAATAACAGCGAAGCGTCACTCGCCTATTTTTGTGAGTCCACTCGGGGTCCGCTGCACGCGCGAGTCGGTGTTTGACTCCGAAAGGGAGATTATATAATCGTAAATAGAAAAAAAAATGGTAATACAATCGACGTTCGTTAATTTGAACGCCGTTCACAAGTGAAAAGCTGAGATAACATTGTTACAAATACCACGAATGATGCATCGATGGTAATTATAGTAGAAATGATGTACTACATCGATGCTACAAACGCCCGGTTAAATGAGATTAATTGGATATTTGACGGTTTTCTGCTTTTTTTTTTTGAACGTAGAACTAAACCATTTATAAAGCTATATATATTCTGTTATATAGGTCATAGACTTGAACACGGCAGAGGCCTGCGTGTTTCAGTACGAATGTCTATCGATTTACGTATGCCTCAATTGGAACAGATACATTTTACGATAAATACGAACGTGTCCAATCCACATTTTCTCGGTGATACTGTAAAAAAGCGAGGCGTCGGTCGCTCTAGCGTTACGTCGTTATAGTATGCCTTATATTTGTATCTATCATACATTGTGCTATAATAGGTGCTAGACTAGCTTAAATTCATAAATGTTCGTGTGAGGGTGCTTTTTGCACAAAACCGTTCCTCTAATTGGGCATAATGGTGTTTACTCAAGAACAGTTCAGCTAATCGACGTTTTTGAGAGCAGCACCGCCTGCTAATTAGATTCATATGATAAGGGCCATACTTGGTAAGGGCTGGCACTGCTGTCTTCATTACGATAAGCGTTTATATCTACTCATTCTAAATAAGCGTAGGCTTCGGCTATATATATATATATATAGCGAAGCAGAAGGCTTCTACAAGAACATGCTCGAAGGGAATAACAAATCTCGTATCCATTAATACACAGTGCTCATCTAGTTAGGCAAACTCCTCAGCACAGAAAATATAAATCATTGTGCTCTAAATATTTTTGCGCACCTCTTATGTTAAGTTCACGATTGGCCTCCCGAAGCGATGTCCACAATGCAACACGCTCCCACATTTCCGATTCTATAACCGTCGTCGTACATGCACAAATGTTATCCTCGTTGCCGCCGTCTTCTCCGTACATACATATAGCAATAGTCCTGCTTGTCACAGTTGCCTGCGACGTTTTGTCTATAACAGCTTGGCTATTCAGACGAATTTGTTGGCGATGTTAAAATACTTTGCAACTATTAGACGCGGCCGATTCTGGATTGCGGAAGAACTCCTCTGTGCGTGTTTCAGTAGCAAATATTTATTGTAGAATTGCGGCTTTTTCCCGTCAGTTGCGGATTGAAACGCTACTTGATGTGCTGGAGAGAAGCTATGACGAACAGCTTTTTTCCACCGCTTCACCAGGGTATGTCAGGATCGTCATCGTCACCAGGTTGAACAATTGTTTTGTTCTTTAGCGTCGAACTGTGTTTGCACAATTCTGTATTGGCGGCGTAATAGTTTTGTGCCGCTTTAGACGTCTACGCTACCTGCAGAAGTCGCTACACAAATTAAGATAGAGCAAACATGATGGTTTTTCGAAGCGTGCGAATGAATACGCCGCAACGAAACAACACTCGCTCCTACTACTTCTGCCATTACTGCTGCTGCTATGGGGCTATAGCACCAGTCACCACTGCTACAGTTACGGCTCCCGCTCGTTTGGCTAATGATTTAAACATTACTCGCTCGCTGCATCTGGTCGTTCGTTCGTTCCTTGACTCATTTGTTTTCCCGTAGAGAGTCGAGATATTGCGGCGCGCGGACGACAGCCGGGCGTTTGGCGCTGCAATCGTCGTCGTCGTCGTCGTCGCGCTTACTCCTGATTTAGCGACGACAATCAAGTGGTCCGTCGCTAGCATCACCGGCGATTACTACCAGCTCACTTCAGCACCAGTATCACTGTTATTTAATGCGGACAGACAAAATCGAGACGACAGTCAGATGAGTGAGGGGGGAGAGAGAGCAACGTAGAAAGGCCGAGGAATCGACGGTAATGGTAGTCGCGTGGTGATCGCGCCTTGATCTACATGCGCGAACAGAAGAGACCAGCGCGATGCATACTTGAGTCTAACTTGCAGTCAATCCGTCCGTTCAGTGCCAGGGTCTGCCGTGTATTCGACAGGAAATCGATCAGTTTGCCAGCCGACAGCATGATAGTTGCCCAGTAACGGCCTATACGTACATGGACTACACACGAGTGCTAGCCTGCTCTCTATTGGCGTGCTAATAGCCTCTAATAATAACAGTACATAATTACGACAGTGCCACAATGCTAGTAGTAACAGGAGTGAACTCTTTTGAGGACTTCATGGAGCCACTGCGTCAGCTGGCAGCGTAGTGACTTGATTCTCGCAAACTCTTCAGCAGCGGGCTTCCCTTGGCCGCTCCGTCATTGGTCACCATGATAGGTTATCCGGTCTACTTTCTTTCGGCAACGAGGGCAGCTTGTTCCGGAAAAATGGGCTTCTAAAAAATGAATAAAAAGCACGTGTTACTGGACCCTGGAAGCGCGTAACTGAGCTGAGCGGATCAGAGCGGGCCGCCCCCCCGCCGCCGCCGCTGTCACCGGCGCCATCAACGTGACTAATAAGCGAAGCGGTAGACACTGATGGTGACTAGTGCACCCTTTGGCTCTAATTAAAGGCCAACATTTGCTTCTCTCGACGCTTGCCCTTATACCGAAGTCGGTACGAATCCCTTGAATTCTACTAATTAGCTTGTTTCGTCCACCGATCTTCTCGTGCTAAACACGGAAGCTCAAATGAAAGCAATGAATTTTCTCGTGAACGTAAGTATGAGAGGCTGTTATTGGCACTAATGGCGTTTCGCTGATGAACTTTCCTTCAAAGAAAGGCAATAGCATTGTTGATTCAATACCTGGAATTTCTTTGTATCGTTGTAAGCAATACTTGACTAATGGATTTGGCACCTATTGCAATTGCGAAATCGCCCAGGTGCCTGTTATCATTAAACCTGGATTAAGAAGAACTCAATAATCCTTTTATTTAAATACTATACAAAATTGTTGTACGGGAAAGCCATAGTAGGACCCTGAAACAACAGGGCCAGAAAGACGGTCGAACCTGTGTTAGTTCTGGAAACTGGATGTCATTGTGTCCTACTTATGTGACCGTAATAACGGGTAACCACTCAATAAGACCTTGTAGAAAAAAAGCAAACGTACCGGACCTGACAATAGGATTACCTGGCTTGATTCGTGCTGAAGGATAACTAAAACCTCCGGTGATATTTATTTGACGACGGTGATACCCCGTTCTCGATTAATAAAGGTGATTACATAGACGTTTTAAGCAGCTGTATTAGAACAGCAGCAGCAGCGGCAGCACTAATGTATGTCTGTAGATAATTCATGTTTCTATGTAGAAGCGATTTTATCTGAAAACGACGTCGATTGAGGCGGCGGAAACAACATTGGCACGTTTGTTTGTCGCTCGTCGCCGTGGTCTTCACTGTAGTGCCATGGCTTCACAGAACGGATTCTGGAAACGAGAAAGTCCGCTCCCACAATGGTAACAGCAGCAATATCGAACAGAACGAAAGAGACAGACAAGAACGAAAGATGATTTCCTCGAATTATCGTCAACACCGTTGCACTAGTTAGACGATGAAAGGGCTAGATTGTCCCTATTGGGTCAACATCTGTTCACCACTTCTTATTATGACATAGAACACATGTATTTAAAAAGGAGAATACCGTGCAGCGTCTTTATTGGTCTTCGAACTCAAGCTCATCTATCAAATTGACATTGGATTCCGCGGGTTCCGTAGACGCAGCGTGCCCTAGAATTAATGTGAATCGTAATTTGATTAACAGAAACGTAGATGTAACAGCTAAACAGGCGTCTAATGAACTGAAACAGAGAACAAACCGGCGGTAGAAAAAACATTTCGTAGCTACGCTATATTAGGTAAAGTAAACAAGTGGACAACAAGCTCGCAAGTCAAGCGGTCATACCTGGACGATCTCACAGTGTCCTTCATATTAGCGGCGTAACCAGACAAAATATATGCATTCGCCATTTTCGTCATCGTCGCTGTTTCTGTCTTGCTGTTGTTGCTGCACTGAAATCGTTGTCTGTTTATGTTGTGCGTGGCGGTGTCAATGGATAGCACATCTTAACCGAGAACAACAGGAGCAGTTGCCGCTCTTCGAAGGCCGCTGCCATTTGTGTCCTACGTACGGCTACACAACTGTACGTATCTAGTTGTCCGCTACACACCTTCAAGACGCCTTCGACGTGATCATCATCACAACCAGCGTAACCGTCCGTCATCGACTTCGTCGGCTGGGCTATATGACAGCAAAAAGCACAGTATGACGCTGATATAGCGCAAAACCAAATACTAACAACTGCGGCAATGATGATGTCGAAAATGTAATTGAGCGCACAATTATTTCGACTACCTCGAGATTAAGGCTTGCATTGCTTTGGTTCGAAGGGGAGCAGAACGAGTGCATATGTTAGATACAGATATATATTTGGCGTAGGGAGATGAGTTAATGACACTAGAAGGAGCCGTTTGGCCTTCTAATTGTAGTGGCAGATGCTTAAACAAAACAATAGAACGACAAGTAATAGCCATCGTATTAAGGATGATGCACAAGCTGCCGGGACATCGAGGCAGGGGTGCTGTTGCTGCTGCTGCTGCTGCTGGCGAAGAGCATTTGAATTTCGTCACTCAGCTCCTCCTCCGTTCAATAATTTTCAGCCGAAATAATCATGCACTACTTCTTGCTCATTCTTATCTTACGTAACATATTACATGTGTCCGGTGTTTGTAGGTCTGCTTTACTCTACGACATCGTCTTCTTCTTTGTGTTCAGCAAGTGCCTGTGATGTAATAAGTTTATATCAATGACGCTGGTCATCTGTACACCCTCACCTATTAATGACGATAACAAAAGTACAGCAATTTCAACGAAAAAATTTGGTCCTGATGCTTCCAGATGTTACTGCTGCCTTCCTTCGCAGACCATCTTGAGACTGCCGCAGAACAAAAGGAACTGCCGTGGCCCCTTCTTTGTACACATATACATAAAGAACGTCGTTGTTACGTTGTGCCTTTTTTTTATTACTTCTAAGCGATTCGGCACTGTCAGATAATTCTCACTATGTACTCCAGAAAAAAACGAAAAGATTTCATCTATCTCTCTTCACTGCTGCTGCCGCCTCGATCACCGCCCTTGTCATCATCATCGTCACTAGCAGTATCGCCGCAAAGATAGATATTCGACAGCGACGATGCGGCGGCCATAAACGCTTCGATCCGTTTCGAGGGACGGACAGACAGAGTTCAGTGCAGGAGTCACCAAATCAAGCCGAAGCGTATTGGAAGAAGGACCTAGGAGATAAATCCTTCTACTATCACAACGTAATAGCAGCCTTGACGTCCATTAAAAGCTATTAAATATCATAACAATTATTATTATATTATGCCTGTGTGATACAAAAAAAGGGCAGAAGTATTAACATCTGCAAGAGTGCTATCAAGAGAAAAAAAACAGCGAAAATTGACTTCAACATCGTGAACCTAAGAAATCGGCTTTTCTTATTTTAGACTTATCTTAAAGAAAACAGTTCACATTTAATCCCACGTTACTGAGCATGGTGTTAACTACTTATACACCAATAGGCTAAGGTTAGGCAAGTGCAAAATTCTAATAAAAGAATATATATGATAGATAGAGCAAGCTGGCTCTGTCTGTTTCGTTGATCGTGACGGAGAAGATGCATATGTATATTTTTGTATACACGATGGCACTAAAGTGAAAAAAAAATACATAATAAGTTGACTTTTATAATAAATGACTACGATTAAAAACCTTACCGGTTGCTCGCAGCCCTTAGACTAGAAGTAACGTCATATAAGACGAGTCTAGCTACATACACAATGTTATATGAGTCGCGAGAAGGACAGAGCCTACTGGGCCGCTTCGTCCACTTTCCCTTTCTTTCTTAGCCTCCGGTCAAAATAATTGTAAATAATTCAATGAAAACAAATATAGGGCCAGAAACAGCACAGACCAATTGATCTTCAATATATAAAACGTACAATTTTCATTGCATATTTTTCGTTCGTTTCCTTTTTGTCGTCGTAGCTGCTGCTGGTGTAGTAGTTATTGTGGGCATGGCTGTTCTCGCGGCGTGATAGCGTTCGACTGATTTTACGATAATTAATAAAACGTGAGGAGCACGATAACGATCCCGACGACGACAAAAACAGAACGACTTGGGGTTCGGTGGCCGAAAATCTGTAGCCAGCATCACTGCACCGATGCTGTACTAATCTTCGGGGGGCGGGGGGGGGGGAAGCACATACAAAAAATACATGGTATCTAGGTAGGTGTTAATTCCAACGGTCATACTTTTTTCGTTAATGTTATTGTGGAGGGAAAGAAAAGACGACCAAGAACATGCTGGACACGAATAAGGCTTTACTAAGACAGGCGATGACGAGTAGACATGCAACTAATGAGCGGCGATTCTCAAAATGGCTAACAGAAAGCGGTGAAGCGGCCAATTAAAGCTAATTCATGACGATTATAACATCACCAACGAGCTCAGCAGCAGAACATGATCATACGGTACAAAGTTTTGGCAGCGGTAGTGAAGAAACTAGCTGTCATCAAACATCTTGAACGTGATGATGGTTGATGGCGTAACAACGGCACCAATACAAGTTATCGTTTGCTTACATGTAATAATAATGACAATGATGATGATAGATGTAATCGCGCAGGAAGACGGAAGACTAACAGATAGACGTGTCGGTAGTTTGTTCGTGAGTTCGAAGTAAATTCTGCCTGTCACCTCGTTAATAACTTTAAGAGGCGAGGAAAGAAAAATCATAAAGGTGCTAACTAATGTAATGTCCAGATGCGCTGTAGAGCTTCAAGGAGAGTAGAATCTCCACGGTGATTGTATTGCCGCTTTCAGCGCCAACGAAAAATTCGGACTGTGTCTCCTTTATTCCCTTGCCATGTCTCAACGCAATGCGATATCGTCACGACGAAGCGATCACGAAACGCGAGTCACAGATTTTCTTAAGGAGTCGTCTTTGAAGAGAACCATGAAGAGCTCTAAGCGTTTATCGTCCGATAAAATAAACAAATATATATTAAATAAAATGATTATTTTATCCATTCAAATCAGATAGCGATACCGATACTTGTAGGTCATTTGGTGGTCAAACGATGAAATTTAAGCGCGTACTAACGTGGGCAGTAATCCCAGCAGTACACAATCAAAATGTAACGACGATTAATGTCCGACTATGCTAGTCCTCTACTACATGTCGCCGTAATAGCGCCGTGGGTAACGTTTTTCCTACTCGACTAAGGGACTCGTAGGTCGTTAACCTAACATTTAAGTACCAATCGAAAAACTTTTACCTAGGTAAGCGTTCCACTACTTGATCATCTTCGTATATTTCTTATTTAGCCTACTTCCTTTTTTTGCAGTAGTTCTTATGCGTATTATGCACACAGGAAGAAATCTATACATATATCTATATATATATATATAGCGCTTAGAGTTGATGGCCTATATTATTGCTTGCTTGTATAAATCTGAGGGTGCTTTTTAGTGGGGAAAGCAGGAAATTTCCAATAAAGCTTAGATTTGAAAATGTTTTTCGAGACTTTCTGCGCATTTTTACACCTTTTGTACTCCTTAGCGCTTTTTGACCTGCTGTCAGGTCAAAACTTAGTTCAGCTGGGTTTTTGCATGTAGCGTACGTGAATGACACCTCAGCGAGTATACAAATACTGCTCGACGCATGGAAGCTATTAAGGCGTAGAAGAAATATATTGAATAAACATGTTCGTCAGAAATAACCTTTCAATTAGATGCTAAACATTCCGCTGAAGCATCTGTTTTTGTCTAAGAACAGGCCTAGAGCCGCTTGCAGATACCCCAATTTTTATATGTCGTGTTCTACACATAGATCGATTTAGATTATATGAAACAGGTTTTTAGCCCATCTTTATTCTGCTGGCTATGAGAAGTTGTGCGTCGCTTTTGCGTTTTGCGATTCAAGCTATTTTTCCCGCTTAGGCAATTTTCTTGTCTCATAAAATCGGCTAACTTAATAACTGGTTGATTGAAACAGTCAACTAGTTGCAACCGATGGACGCGTGTGCGTCCACAAAATGCTTGTCCTTGTTCGTGCCTTACAGCTTCCGGCTCTGCAATTGCCTCGGACGCTATCACTATTGCTACTGCTACCAGTGAGGTGCGCGCGACAATCTTATCCATAGATGGGTGATCGCATTGAGCTTACGAGTCGGTCGCCTTCGAGACAGAAGGGTGCCAAATAATAGCGGCTTTTACTGAAAGGAAGGGTTTTGTATCCATGCATGCATTCATCTATCGATGGAACGGTGCTCGTACCAGCGCTAATAGGCGATTGCCAGCTAGCAGTCGATCGTGTCGTCGTCGTACCGCGTGCATTTTTCATTTATGGATAATATCGTTGCCTCTGCATGATACAAGCACAATATGTAGGTGTATCTACATCTTAAATGTAACCGCCTTTCATCGTGGCTACAGGTTCAATTCAGGATCTAAACCATTAACCAGCCACTTTCGAAGCATTTCTTCTTTAATCCGCGACCGATTTTTTAATAGGAATGGCGTGTCAAGCGATAATGGCAGGTATAAGCTCGTTAAATGCTTACTTAAACAGGCAATATACTACACAAATTCAGCGCAATTAGAATTCAGCTTGACAGTGGGTTAAAGCCCAAGAAGGAAGGCGACGGCAAAAAAAGGATAAAGGTAAAAAGGCGGAATCACTTTAAAAAATATGTATATAACTGTGCAACCGAGCAAGCAAAAGACTATCCACTCTAAACCAGCCGCTGATTTTTATATCAAGAATCAAAATATCTTTTTAAGCCATGCTGGCAAATTTTCAAGCCTTTTAGATTTAGATCCGATTGAGAATCTCCCGGTTCGACTCGTGGATATCCTTCTCGGGGTTCTGAAAGGCAGTATGAAGGCTGGCAATAATTTAAAGGCAAAAACAAAACTTTTCAATTTGCTTTGTACGAAAATATCTGATAATGGCTGACGTTCGACCGGACGCAACGGACTATTTTTTCGCCATTGTATTTAGCTCTAGAAGAAGTGGACTTTGCTAATGCTAGAAAAAGCAGATGCACGCATGTACGCTACAAGAAACAACCTACCGAAGTCTGCCTGGCCAAGTTCCATCCTGTTTCAACGTTCAGCTCTTGTCGTCTGCTACGAATAATTTTCCCTTGGTTAGTTGTAGTGCCACGGTTTTTTTTATTCTTTGTTTTTATTTGGATTTTACGACGACGTCAACTTTAATGACGCCCTTCGCTTCTCGTCGTTTTCGTTCACTCCGTACTGCCACTACAACACCACTGTCACAGGGACATCGGCAGTGGCAACCGAGAGGCGCGCTAATTAAAACTGCTCATCGCCCTCAACGACTTCTCTCCATGTTCATTAAATATCGCCGCGATAACGATATGTGGTATTGCATTTGCACAACAATGCGATCAAAATCTGAAGGTAGGATTTGCTGGTTGGCTACTCCCTGCTGCGGAAGAACCAATAGAAACGACCGCCCTTAGGTTATTATATAGAATAATCTAATTCCATTAGAAAGCCTATTATGAAAACCTCCAAACGCCATTGGCGGAGAGGGCAATATTCCATAAAATACTGATGACCCATAAGGTTTATTAGCATCAGTGTATATAGAACGTTTTCTTTTTGCACGTTTACATGCCAAACAAGGATGAATACAATGACAACAACGTTTCTATAAGGATATTTTTTGCTCAAAAATCAACAATCTACGTTACTGCCAGCTCACACGTGATTTTTGAAAAATCAGATAAACTGGAAAGGTCTTCATAAAATTTCAGCTACTTTTGATGCACGTAGTCTTTCTTTTTCATGGAAATCATTAGGGAGAACAACTTAAATTGTCGATCTGATCATCTGGCCAAGTTTCAATGACTCTCTGAAACGCTTTTTTGTACTTTTTGGGAAAAACCTTTTGGGCGTCTTAAGCGTTTGCATTTGTAAGGCCTGGGCCTCTGGTCGGCCATATACCCGATATTGATTTTCGTCGTAATGTTCAATGCCGAATACGCTAGCGAATTTGCCCTATCCTATATCGCTTGACACACGGTTTCTATCTTCAGATTAGATAGTTTTAGATAGAGAATAGATTAAAAACTGCTAGTTTTAATTTGGGTGATACTGTGATCGTGGTGAACAGGGGGTTAAATTGAATGAGTATGTAACTTTTAGCATATGCAAAAAAACGTAGTTGTCTTTGTTCAGATACCGTAGTCTTAAAACGGAACCATAGGAAAAGATTCTAATTTAACTACCACACACTGTATTTCGACAGTTTAGCATGTACGTATATATACAATTATCAGCTCATTCTATTCTAATCATTACTGCTACACTGTGGTAGAATATTAAGACATAAAATCTCTCTTAATAGATACTACATTGCAGCTATATTGATATGGGTCGTTCGTACATGAACGACCACCATAGGATAGGACCACATAGGTTTCACCATAGGATAAGATATCGGACACTGTCACTCTTACGTTTGTGATTGCTATGATCTTATTATGGTTATCGGATCAGCGAAGGGTCAACACGATCGGCACTACTGCATGTACAGTACCGCTGCTGTGGCGCATAGTGGTAACCATGGTGGTGTTACGAAGAACCTGTGCCATGGTGCATCCTCATGGTGGCCATCAACAGTAATGAAAGATGACAAACAACTTGAAATAGCCTAAACTCACTTGCGTAGTGACATCGAGTCAAAACAAAGAATTACCCGAATGATGACCCGAAACCCAAATGCGTGAGGAAATGCGGAGTAAACGACTCACAAACCCGGCGGGAATGTGAAATCTGGCCGCGTATAGACTACGTCTGATCCTCGTAAGTGTTGTCACAGGTGCAACTGCTGCTGCTGCTGGAACATTTACTCTTCGTGTTGTGTCTGTTGCTCGTATACAACTTGCTCCTTCTACGAAATTTAAATAAATGCTATCTCATTCAGGCGCCGACTGACATACACATGCACACACACACACACTTTAGATTGTGCCTACTATAACAACATATAGATTTGTCGTCGTTGTTGCTACCGTTCGCTCGTGCTCCTCGCTGCTTTTTGTTTGTTGTCGTCTTCGTCGTCAGAACGTGCAAATAAGTGAATTATGGCTATCCGTGTTCATCAAGTAGCAAACAGTATAGAATAATAGTAGTATATAAATATTTATATGCCGTCAACCGGTCATCATCTGTGCGCCTGTCGCCTGCCGCCGCCGTATGCGCATCCGTCGTTTGCTGCCACCGCCGCTGCCGCCGCCGCCGCCGCCGCTAGTGATAATGAGCGCGATAACGATGACTTTCTCATCATGTCTGACCGTATGTGAGCTACGAATGCAAGCACGCGCGTGAGATGCCAGGCTTATCTGGTTCCCTCGTTTGCTCTCCTAATATATGCCCCTTCGGCCTCCTTCCCACCCTTCCCCTTCTTTTTCCTGTCTTGCGCTCTGTCCTCTTCTGTCGAAGCGTTCTTTGAGCTGTTCCAGACTCTACGGAAGACGCTCGTGACAGCGACGTGGTCACTTTGTCGTGGTTCTCATCGTCGCTTCCCTTTTTCTTCTTCAATTAAAGCAGACTGATATATAGGTAGCTGGTAGTGGAAAAACGACGTTCAATTTTTTTTCCATTAGTGCTTCGGCAGGAACAGCAGTACTGGTAGGGTCAGGAAGGCAGCAACTGCAAGCTGTCGTCGTTAAGTAACTCTATACGCACGGACACACACGCGCATATATATGTACGTGCTCGTCTGTATGTACGAGCTGTACGTGCAAGTGTGCATATGACTGTCAACAGACTGACTGGCCGCCGCCAACGACGCGATATCGTCGAAATTTTCGTTACCGCTGACGCTTTGTGAAGAAACAATTTTACTAACTTCTACATCGAGTGCAGCCATCGAACAGACCCAACCGCCTGGACAAGGGTCGGCCCATTCAAATTTGTATGGTGATGCTCATCTTTGCGCTCGTTAAATTTAACGCGAACAACAACCTGTCATTGTTACCTGACGCGTCTGCTTGTCCTTTTCTGTTCTGTTCGACAGATACAATGCCATTTGCCATTACTTCACACATAAAAGTGTGCACAGAAATTCATATATATATATACATGTATATGTGCAGTACTCAATGATCTGTTTGATTGCTAGTCTTACAGTTCACAGTTACCTGTTATATAATACCGCACCATCATGTAAGTACATAATTCCTATAATTAATTATAGACAACGTGCCTTTGTGTAACATTGAGACCTGATCAACATGCATGCAGAGCAGCAAAATACTTAATACGTGATATTAATACTATATTAAAAAATGGGTAAGTAAATCCTTTGAGTCACATTTTTCTGTTATCTCGTCAATTACTTCGTGAAGTCAGTCTGGTTGGCGGGCGCCAGTAATTACATTTGTAAAAGCGGAATATAATAACGTAGGTCCTGCATTAGGCTGCGGAATATATTTGTTGGGAAATATTTTTAAGGGTCGGAACTACATGATGTCATGTGACTATACATATATAGTACTTAGGCATGTACATGTGTAGCGTGTACAGTGCAAACTCTCATATGGCGCTTAAAACTACTCCAGCTAAATGAGGGCTCTCAGCCAATGAGATAGTTTCCCTTCGAAAAGAGACTTCCTCGTGCTCTAATGGCGATCTTGTAGTGTGTAGAGTTTGAATAATTCGCTGATTTCCCTTGAGGAAGTTATAGTGTTATTAGAACGAATTAAAAAGTTGTGCTTATGGCGGCTTGAAACGGGAATGATTAATTATTTAGTGTTTAAAATTTACTCAGCTTCGTCTGTATATAATCAGACATTGCGTGCGCGCTTGCGGAACCCTTCATCCGACTCTCGAAGCTTTTTACGATTAACAATTGAACACATAGTGGGAAACGGCGATGGTCGCTGGTCTCAATGTTCGCTGAAAAATATAGTTGGGCTCATTAATATGTCATTGATAGCAGTGAGCAAAACGCAAAGGTATCTGCATTAAGTTAATCGTCTGCTTTATCCATAGTCATTTTGCAGCAGAACGAAAAAAGAGCAGTACCTTGTAACAAGTTCATATTACTAGATATTAGCTTACCTCGACCAGCTGCTGTACAGATTCGCTTATATTCTCTTTCTCCTGTTGAGCATTCAGCAGCCCTACCGCGATGTATGTATGTATGTATGCGAGTATCGCGTGCAAGCCGTTGCGACTGCTATCGACCTTGCGCCCGTTCTGACTTCTTCTCGCCTCTTCTCCCATTGCAGTAGCATACAGTTGTTACAAACTACCGCGTGTTCAAGCAATGAGACGACGACATTATCAGCGCGAGCATTGTGCAAATACTTCGAACTCAATCCTCGGTCGAAACCTCGAAGGGTCGAAAGAATTAGGCCGCCTGGCGAGAACGGCCATTTCTTGCGGTGTGAGTGTAGGTCGCTATATATATACTGACACACAGCTAAGAAAAACTATGACTATTATGTATACACAGGTAGACATAATAATAGTGGTACGTCTCTCCGCGAGTGATCCAGCCGACTACGGGAAGGGGCGACTCGTCGTCACCCTCGCGGCGGACTATTATTCCATCGACCTGGCCTGACTACTACACACGACATGGTTTGCTCCTATTTACTTACGCTGGTACTAGAATAGATGACAAACTAACCATAGAAACGCATGTAATATGTCGCGTATCCGCGCAATGATATTAATTCAAAGCCGCCCCACCTTCCGACTACTTCAAATGGAATAACAACTCGAACGATACGACAGCGGGGGGTAACGGGGGATGCATTGAGAGCAAGCGGGGGGAGAGCGACGCTGGGAGAAAACGATACTCGTAGTCGTCTCTTCAAGTATTCGACTACTCACTCGATAGGCCAACAATGCAGCTCGTTAGCAAGGAAGGCCAAACCCTCGGCCGCCGCGTGCATTTGTGCGTACGCCTTTATGCCTCGATATATTTGTATGTGTGTGTGCACGTCTGTGCCAAAGTGTTGCAACGCTCAGCGCTTCGTAGCCGAAGTCACCACAGCCGGGGTGGCCGGTGTTGTAGCCGCTGCTGATACCTCAGCGACAGCCACGACAGCCATCTGTTGTTCTATCACTTGATGGCGCCGCTAGCGGCATTCAAATCATTCCCTCACATCTAATCATCTTCTCTCGCCTTCCTCTCCTTCCGCACTCCTTCTCCTGGCGCATAGACGGACAGGGCACGAAGCACACGGACAGCGGCGGTAGCCTCCCCGATGTCATGTCGCAGGACATCGAGCGGCTGCGCCGATGAACAGCCGAACAGAAGCAGAGAAAGACGATCGTTGCGATAAATGTGCTGCTGCTGCTGCTGCTGCTACATCATTCGCAACCGAGCATCCAACGAGCACTTAGCATACTCGTCGTTCTAATTTAAGCCAATAGTGGTTCTGTTGCAAAACGTCGTCTGCTCATTGTCGCTCCGAGCTGCTGCACTCGCCGCCTCGCACAGACAAACACATCGCGTTCGCACCGCTAGACCCATTTTTGCTTCCCTCCCGCTACGCGAAACGCGGCAGCACAGTAGCTGTTGCCGTGGTCGCGGTGCTGCTGCTACACGAGAGGGAGACCGAGAAGGATGCGCGCGGTGCAGGCGATAAACCGACCCGCGAACCAACAGCGCCCTGCAGCAGTAGTGGCAACGTGATGATGATCACGCAATGCTGATGATGATGTTCAATCAATTTGGTATCCGCGACAACGACTGCTAGCTGTCCTGATCCGGTCGTTCACTCTGGTTGTATGTATGCGCGTCCGCTATCGGACTGGCCGATCTCGCACCCATGTCCCAGCGAAGTGAATTCTGGTCACCGCCACTGCGCCAGTTGTTGGGTGATTATGTTCGAGGAGCGCAAGCAGGCGAATCGGGTCGGCGAGGGCTCCACATGCATGCGTGCATACATAAATGTTAGCACGCTACCCGTCGAGAGATTCCGATGTCGACGAAATGTTCGAGAGTGGCTGTATCAAATCGAGAGGGGATAAGGTTGTTAGCAGTTGGCTGGTTAGTCACATAACACGGACTCATTCGGCGATGAAGAGAGCCGACCCCTACTATTTTAGGGGAGTGATTGGACCGGAAGGGGAGGGAGGCGGCAATGGTTTAAGGGAGGGCTCCATGGAAGCACATAGAGCTCTAGTAGATGCTCATTTATTCAATCGCACCGTTTAGTCCGAGCAGTGATTTTTAGACAAGCTAATCAGATTGTCTTGCAATTAAAATTAGGACCTAACAGCTGGACTGCAAGCGTAATACGATTATGTTTGCTATTGGTAGCGCTCGAATGAACGCCGAATGTTAAAGGAGCAAAACGTCCCCTTGTAAGAGTACATTAATTCCGAATGTGCGACACATGACCTCGACCGTATTTTTTTTAACTCAATGGGTTAGCCTGCTGCGGATCACTTTCAGAGCACGCGGTTTCTGGCCAAGGCAAATGTTTTGGAAATTTGGCCGTTTTGAACAAAAGTACATCGAGTAAGAATAGCGCATTGGTGCGCTGGCCGTAATTAAAGGCTCGTTTTTTTACGTTCTTTTACTTTTTACTGACACAACTTATGGGTATATATACATTCTCACGGAAGGCTGATGCGTATTTAAGTGCTTGTAGACACATGCGCGCATACGAATGTACGCCCATTTGTGCATATATCAGCTACGATATAATAGATCAAATACACGTGTGAATCGCATCATAATCGCTCATGTTTACATAAGCCGGTGCTAGGCTATGTGCGTCTTCTGTGTACAAAGAAATCCGAATGCGACAGAAAGGCGTGTTAAAATAACATTGGATCAGTCAGACAATCGTCATTATTGCCAGAAGCAACATCGACTATAGTTCGTTCGTTCAAGTTCTTGGCGTACACATGCAAACCACGCTGCTTGAAGTCCTCTTCGCAGCTCTTGGGCGCCGCTACTGCAATAGATAGTCTAATTCAAAGAATCGTACTTCAGCACGCTGCCAGCAACCCACACTATCGAACTTTATTCCGCGCTATCGTCATCACCAACAACAACTGCAGTAACAGTAGTAACAATATCAGCAACAGCGACTGCTTCGAGTGAAGTTCATCCTTTGATCTCGTTTATCCCTTTTCTCAATTTCAGGCCCGCAAAACTCGAACAGCAACTTGGGGCTCCAGCGACCTGAAGGGTGAACCCTGATTATCAAGCCGACAACAATAACGATGCTTCGATGTTAGCTGTTCGTCAGGTATTTGAGATCATCGCTACTGTCACCATTGTTGTCGTTATCCTCGGCTTCATTGCACACCTCTTGCTACCAGTTCTTATTAGTGTGAGTACGCGTACTTACGGGATACACTGCGTTGGGTCGAAGCCTATCAGGGCCTAAGTCTGCCCTCGCACCGCGCGACCCCAGCAGTGGCTCTAGCCGCAGTCCCGTTGCGCTTCGGACGCTGCCATTACAATCCTGCTACTGCTACTGCTGCTGGCAGGCAGGCAGGCAGGCCGTCGTAGCAGTCAGCGACTGCGTGCGGGGCGAGGCGGCGCAAGGGCAAGATCGAGGTAAAGCGATTGGAAGCGAAAAAGGGAAGCGGGAGCGTCGATCTCGTCGCTGAATCAGCTCAAATCGTTGCCCGTTTTGTTCTGGTGTCCTCTGATGCCATCGGTTCTGCCCGTGTTTCTCTTTTTTTCTATTGCGCCCTTTTTCGGCTTCTACAAGCATTTACTGATACTGAGAAAAACGCACCTTTTGTTTCTCAGAGGCAATAGAAGTGAGATGTGTTATTCCATCATCGCTCGCTATGGCCAAGCAATTTTAAGCAGAGTGAGTGAGTGAGTGACGGAGGGAGGGAGGGAGGGAGGGGAGCTCGAAGTTGAGGGTTCGTCGAGAGGGTGGAGGGGCTATGGAATCAGGCAAAGGGGTAGATGAGTGGGTAGGTAAACGATTGCGAAACAGCATTCTGTTTATTCAGCTTATTTAGTTTCCGTCCCCGGATCGGATCAAAACTGAAGTGGTTTAGGAAAGAGGTGGGGAAATGATATGGGAAGTAAACCTTCTGCTGAAAACACTGAAGATAAAGCACAGAGGATTATTGAAAAGTGACGAATAACCGTAATAAGGTATCAAAAGACATACCTGAATCCATAAGTGTCCTTTCTCATCCGTACGCTGCATAAGTATGGCTCTTCCCCTCACCTAATCAACTCTACTATAAATATATTCAAACTCGAATAACATGTTAATTGAGATGTCGTTCTGTCTGCACAAGTTTAACATGCATCGGTGGCGCCCAACATCATGCGTATAGTATAAGAAACGTAACAATAACGACCCTAAGCTTTTTTCACGAACAGCGGAACTATATTTATTACGATTGAACAATATCAATAACAAGATGTCATACTTTGGATATCTACGTGGGTTAACAGATGAAAGAACAGTTAAAACCCCCTGGTCCCAAAAATAAAACCCCCGCAAGTTGTGTTCAGTGGCAGATGATGTTCGACAAAAGAATATCTCATTAGTGAAATACTAACGACGAACCATCGTCTTGCATCAAATAGCCCTAATCGCTTAAAATCAGAGATCGTAGTTGGCTTGCTAGCCGGCAGCGACAATATGTTTCGGCGTCTCTATGATCACCCTGCGCCGTCGTGCGAATGTTCTCCCCTGCTAAGCACCGTTTGATATTGTCTACCCGGACTAAATTCACAGAAAACTGACGAACCTTTGGATTATTTAAAGACGAAAAAAATGCTTAATCTATCGAACCCGAAGAAGAGGACGTTGGCTAACTCGGGCTGAACGAAAACTGCGACTGAGAGCGTTTGCACAGACACCAAAAGATCCTTTTAAACCGTCTAGTGATAGTTTTTTATGTTCTTCAGTTCTATTTTAAAAGTAGCGGATGTAGGTAAATAATAATAAAAACTAGCAAATTTTGAAGTATAATATCGGGTCGATTTATGTGTGCCCAGCCAACCGAGGACTACATTATTGTGTTAACGTTTCGGTGGTATAGCCCACTCCACCCCGTTAAACAATTATTGTAAAGTGCTAAATGTAAGTGACCAAATTAAATTATATCCCTCGTCGGCGTACCAGCTTTGCCTTTTCCGACAAGGACCATTCCAAGGAAATATACACATTATACATGGTAAAAAGCCTGTCATTTCCCTACGATATTTTGGTACACCACAATAGTTCTAGAGCGCATTTATGGTTTGCAATGATACGACATTTATTTTCATAGAAACTCACTACTGAAAGGAAGAACGAATTACGGTGAAAATTTGCAAGTATCGCTTAGAGTACGGATGATACTTCTCGCTGACGAAAATAGCACTAAAGTGACGGGTCAGGAAATTCGAAGTACCTGGCACACTTGCACATAACGACGACTGCACGCCGGCTGAACTAGGCACGCCATCACTGATGTTCGAAACAGCATGAAGACCAATCCAGCTACCTCAACGACACCCTGTCCAGCAACTCGACCTATGAATGAGCACTTCATTTTGATCTTGTAGGCCTATATTAAGGACGGAGTTTATTCAGAGGTACTCTACACAGTACACGGTTTAAGAGATCGGGGAAATTTATGTGGCACTATACCAGCCGTGCACCATACCAACCAAATTGCACGGAACGGATCAGGTTCGTGAAAGGACGTTTTTAATGTATAGTAAAGACTAAAGCTTCTGGGCTGGCCTAACATGGGAATAAAGACCCTCATCAAAACTTGCTTCTGTTCCGTCCATTTCGGAGGGATTAAGTCGGTATACTAGCTTTTGGCCTGTCCAATTATGACAGTCAATACCTTAGGCCTTTAAATTGTGCATTAGCTAATAGCAAATAATAATACCGCTCACATTTTATGTTATAGATGCTTGAATTAGTAGTCAGTGTTCGGCCAGACAGGGTCACACTTTTGTATTTGACAAATTCAAGAGGTACTATCAGATATTGCCATTTGGTCAATTTTTTACATTTAGCGTTAGTTAGATGCTAAGTTAAACGTTGACCAGTTGTACTTTCAACATACGCCCAACACAACACATTGCGATTAGGTAGTACGCTTTTAGTACAGCATTATAAAGATGGTATGAAACTACCCCTCTTCCAAACGTGTCGCACAGTCCACATATCATTTTCCATTGCTTTAGTGAAGATTTTTTAGCTGCTCCTGTATACATACGTGTCGAATAGAATTAAATCAAACAGGAGGCATTGCTGTGGTCCCGGGGTGTAATAGCGAACTGCTGCGGCGGGGGTTAAAGTGACTTGTTCTAGCGAGAATTTTGTCTACCCTTCGCACTCGTTTGTCTATTTTCGTTAAAAGAAAGTAAGAGAGCGAAAGAGGAAGGGAAGCAGGCATTTCTGCGGGTCGGAAGGTCATCAGGGGAACTACGAAGCACTAGCAAACGCCACAGCTTTATCGCACGTTTATTACGCAGCAATGCTACCGCCGTCGATGGAGCCAAGACATTATTGCAACTTCTCGACAAGCGAAGAAAAAGCGTCGAGCAACATCAAGGGGTGAGGCAACGAACAAAAACGCGTTCACAACAAACCTAACAATAATAATAGGACCAATAACAAAGCAACGCCAACTCGCAGAACTGCAAAATAGGACGCAAGAAACGATCAGTGCCGGTACCGCCGCTGTCGATGGCCGATCGGAATATAGTAATCCTCATAAAATCGGAAAGAAAGAAAGAAAGAAAGAAAAAGGCTAACTAGCGACCCGACTGAAGAGAGCAAAACAGGGAAAGAGAGAAAACTCAGCAGATGGGGGCGCTGATGCTGACGGTGATGGCGGCGCTAGCTGTCAACATCGACTATTTTTACTCTGAGGCGACGTTTTTAATATGCAACAATAAAATTCAACGATCGACATGATCTTTATTATCAGCGAGAACACGCAAAATTCAATTAATTAATTGCTTGGAAACACCAGATTATGTATCGCTGCGATAGACCAATTATAACGGAATGACGACATCACACGCACAGGCGTTGCCTTTTCTATCGTTGGCTGGCCAAGGGTTCGGTTCTGTATTATTTGCCGTGCGATTTATTGCGGTTACCTATTACGGTTCTAGTCTAGTAAAAACGTAGGTACTATGATCCATGTGCACGTGGTTCATTTGATTTTGAGTAATAAAAGTAGCCGTTCAGCAGCGGCTATTATCATTATAATTGTGGTGAATATAGAGGTAGTTCGATGTTGGTCGTGTCGTGTCATCATGGCGTGGCACCTCACAGCTCGAAAACGCTGACCGTACATTAATCGTTTAGAGGAATCTCGACGGAAGTGTTACCTGTATCAGTTTGTTACAATATTTCTTCTGCACTCAGCGCTCATAATCGAGTAAATCTAGTATTATTATAATTACAAATTATTGAGAGGTGGCAGCGAGATAGCTGGCTGGCTAGCTCACTGGCCTCCGTGCGTACCTCTTTCTTCAGCGTCTGCCGCGCTCTACTTATTCCGACTAGCAGCTATTGTGATAGATATATGATGATCATCATTTAGCGACAAGGTTACCTCCGCGTTGTTGGGCATTTCCAGAAATTTCTTGGCAATGGGATGTTTCCGTAATGAAGAAAAGGTTAACCATAGATTGTTTACGAATTCTCTGTACGTTCAACACACCTATTTGATACGACGAAGGCGGATGAAGTACCACTCGTTTCATAGACACGTAATTCTGCTAGCGCCTGATGAACGTCATCAATGCTTTCCGTTAAGTGATGATATAATGGCCACTCTAATTTAATGTACATAAAAACAGATTTGAAATTTTTATACACGTTTCTCGTTAGCCCTAATTCACTTTTGCTCTCGACTCTGTAAGAAGATCTCGGCGAGCGTAGCCAACTACTAATTGCAAAAGGTAAGCAGCAGGGCCATTCCTGATTGGCCCCGCTTTTTTGTTGCGCCGTTGACGCTTTTCAGGAGACACATAACGTAGAGAGAGGGACTGCTGCTAATGATATTTTTGGCGCCGAAGTAAACGATCCTGTCTGAATCAGATGAAGTGTGAATCCGTGTCTCCTCACGGCTATGGCTCACTTATACTACTGAGTGCAAGTTGCTTTCTATTACCAGGCAAGCTGCCGCTGCCGCTGCTTCTTCACTAAATCATATTAGTTGATAAAACGTAATGCAATATAAATATTTTTTGCCAACATTTTCTTGCTTATCCCTTCGTAAATTCATATCATAAATAATATTAACCATGTACATATAGCCAACTGTGTTGTCCGTTGTGTTAAATTGAAAACGGAAAGCATCTACAGGCGCCTATGACAGGGCAACCCTAATTGTCAGACGCGACAGAAGACTAGATGCTAGAGACACGTAATTATACGCGGGAAACATAATCTTCGATAACGCTTTTGACATATTGGCAAAGCCTTAAGTAGGCATTGTTTTTATTTAAAAACGATAACATTGGACTAAATGTGCGCCACTTTGATCGATGACTTTCGAAATTAAGGTAACACAAAGAGGTTCTGCAGAGACGATAATGCAAGATCTGCGCCATACGGCGAACGCAGTGCAGGCCAATTCTCTCAATTTTTACTGGATAGCTAAAAATGAATGTGGGCTACCATTGTCAAAATGGAAAACGACGTTTCTTCTGTTCCGGTCGATTTTTTTTTCAGCGGCTTATTGTAATCCTGTTACAAAAAAAGTTCGAATAAGTTATATGGTCAAGCGGTTCCTTTCCAGTCCGACCAAACACATACCATCACGTTCGTTGGATTAAGTCATAGATGGGAGAATACAATTTTTTTCTGACTTTCCTTTATTTATACATTATTTTCATCCACTTTTCAACGCCCGTTATCCACCGCTTCAAAAAATAATTCGATCTTTCAGAACAGTTTTTTTGCGCCAGTTGTAGTCGACTTGCATCAAATGGTTTAAAACTGTTTGATGGTAGATGGTGATATCATGGCTGTTTGTGCGTAAGTCTTGCTCAACTTTCGCAGTAACTGCAACTTTTTCCTGAACGGGACCTTTATCGAGGTCCATCACTCATATCGAAATAGACCGTTTCTTGCAGTAATCAATGTTGATCATAAACAAGATGATTTTTTCCACTTTTTCAACACAGCAGCAGCAGCAGCGTCAGTGTCTTTATCGTTATAATACTCTATCTTGCAGAAATTCAACTCAGCTTCAAAGCGCTCGATCCTAAGCCCCGAATAACTTTGATACGCCTACCGCTAGCAAATTTCTGCTTTCAGGTGACATTAATGCCGACGATACTTATATATCCAAAATGATCAAACAGTCAGTACCTTGTCGATGGCTCAATGTACGATACAGCAATATAAACAAAGAAAGTAATAAAACAGCCATCATAACGGCGTCCTTTGGTGAGCACGCGCTTCGTACCTTTCGAATTTGATTTGCTGCTTTGGCCATCAAAGTCGCTCTAAGTCGGAGTTGAAGGCCTCACTTTTAACAGGATATTTTAACGCGCCAGAATTAAACAAATTAAAACGGCCGGCCGGCCGGCCGGCCGGCCGGTCGGTCGGTCTGCTGCTGCTGGACGAAAATGCGTAATTCTCTCGATGTAAGTATCCCAATCAGAATTCAAACTACACAATTATCTTCTGTCGTATTGGCCAGAGACGTGGTGCGACCCATTATTCTCTCAAAAACAGAGTAGACGTTTCGGTTTTGAAAAAAGCTTGTTCTTACTGGCATCAGACACGGTTCACAGGTGTTCATTTAACGGACGTTATCCATTTATCCTACAATAGTGTAATGGTATGAACAAACAAACAAACAAACGCAAGAAACCCGTACAATCCAAGGTACGCTAAATGTTTACAGATGGCGGTAATGTCTTGTATCAGCGCTGAAATTACTTAGCAGCATTAACAAGTGGTGCGTCCTAGTAATAGCACGTAACAGAATTGTAGATGGTATTTGAAGCAGAACTGGAAGGTGATGTAAAAAAGTACAATCTGTTTCCACACTCCGCCTCTGCCACTGCTGTTGTTGCAGATTTTCATACAGCTTTTGAAAAACCCGCTCAGCTATATGGAGCCTTTGAAAACTATAACCGGCGCTGCACATATGTATCATATTATCACCGATATCTTTTTAGACACCAATTTAAGCAGATCAGAGATAAACGAACAAGTTGAAACAAATGCTCTAGCCAATTCATCTCGTCACCCTGTTACTGCCACTGGCCCTAACCGCGGTCATAATTGTAATGCTAATAATAATTACGTGGAATGAGAGCGGCTGAAGCGGGCCAGGACACTAAAAGCACTAAATTTTGACGGACAAGTAAAAAGTACAGAGACATGCAAATATAAGACCACAAAAAATTTCTACAAGAGACCGGACAAAATGAGAATATTTTTTGTTTATATTATAGTTTCAAATGGGCTTCTTAGAGAAACACATTCATTCGGATATGGCAGCTGGATATAATGCTGTTAGTAATAAATGAAGTTTATTACTTCACCTAACATTGATTTGCTTCCTTCGTATGTGCCATAATTTAGATTTATTCGTTTTACGTATTCTCATATAAATACGCATTTAAGGATTTTCAATTTTACACGTTCGACTAAGATAGTCGTTACGATGAGGTGAAGCGTCCTTAAGCAGATTGTGTAGACGAGGACAACCCTAGACGCTTGTTCGATTTGTTGTTAGCTATAATATCAGAGTGGTATGATCGCGCTAGTTAAAGCAATGCTTTCAGGAGTTCTGATGCTGATCAGCGAAAGGAATGACCATGTGCCAGGGAAAATCACCGAAACTA
The DNA here is from genome assembly GCF_002443255.2 of Varroa destructor. NCBI lineage: Eukaryota > Metazoa > Arthropoda > Arachnida > Mesostigmata > Varroidae > Varroa > Varroa destructor. The sequence goes on from NW_019211458.1 coordinate 6,256,386, forward strand.
TCTACGACCGTCTTCGACCATAGGCAGGCGGTCGGCAAAAGTAACGCATGAAATACAAATAGTAGTAGTATTGACAACAACTAAAATACCGAGTAATGAGCATAACTCGAGCCGGAACGTCAACCGCTGCTGGGTCATCCACGGGTAAAATAGGACGACGAGATGGTAGCGCACGTTTCACTTCCATTCGATCAATCGATGATATAGGCAAAGCTATGCTCAACCCACAATAGCTTTGCGTTGCCCACATTGCCACTCTGCCAAAGCACCGCGACAGAATAGAACAGAGTAACATTGCGTACACAGTTTCTACTCCTATCATCAGCACATACACCAGCCGCGTCTGCGTATAACGACGTTCCGATTGTTGCGTAGAATTAACGCCACTTCTATCAACAACGGAACAGGAGCCGAGAACGGAAATCAAGTAAAACAAGAAATAAAGAGCGCTAACAATAATTTTTGAGTTGCGTGATCGCCGTGCTATTTCTCTTCCCCCTGAAGTAATCAGTCGGATAGTATTTTTGTCCTTACATTTGGTATACCACGGCTTGAAGAACCGTGTGTCGCGTCGACACATGGCATAGAAATGGCGCAGAATCTGTATTATCTATGGTCGACTTCTACGGATCTCTAAACATTCTGCTTCTCTTTGTTTCTTTCGATAATAAGCTACAACTGCTTCTGCTTTAAAAATAACAGTCTACGGCAGCAGTTATCCTATGCTTCTATTATAGCTCCATGGATGCGTGCTGTCGCTGGTGTGTATTTGATGAAAAACAGCATGAAAACAAATTTGCGGGCAGCAAACAGTAGACGGAACATCATCAACCAAGACGACATCATCGTCATCAACAACCGTCACAACAGGACGACTCGCCAATACGGGGAACTGGCTAACAAAAAAATCAGAAAAAAAAACAAGCAATAACACACATATCTCGAGTGCCTCCCGTCACCCCGGGGGGCGGTTACGTGGCTCGATCGACTAGACGACGACGCAAGCGGTGAGCGCCCTCTAGAGGTGCGGACAAACACTAATTAACTGCTCGTGCTGGTGATGGTCCTCACTTTTTCTGCTTTTTGCTGTTATTGATGTAGCCTTTGAGTTTCACGATGTTGATTCTTCTGCTGCTGCTGCTGCTGCTGCTGTTGTAAATGGCGTCTATAACAGCGGCAGCAGCAGCAGCAGCGGCGGCGGTGGCGGTGGCGGCGGCGGCGGCGGCGGCGGCATCAGCGATGTTGCGGATGATAATGATAAAAATGACGATATTGACGTCGTCGACGGCCCTCCACTACTCAGGGTGACTCCACAACTTCTGCTCATGTTGCCGTTAATGGCCTGTTACATAGAGCCAATAGCATGACGTGGCAACGACGAACGGTTGCGGCAGTGGCGACGGCGGAGAAGAAGGAAACGATGGTGCCGTCGTCGTGGTGATGGCGCTTAGCAGCGACCGGTTACGACTACTACTACTACTACTACTAGTACTTAGCCATTTAAAAAGCTGTTTAGTAGATGCTGATAGGAACGATCGACGTAATGGCGTTGATTGTTGATGTCGGCGCTAAATTTAATGATCCAAAATTCTAAAGAAGCCCCACAGCATGTGAGAGAGAACGATAGGAAAGAGCGAAACACACAGAAAGCGCAAGCAGAATAGGGAGGAGGAGAAGAACGGGTGAACGGCAGCGTGGGTTGGGGGAAACAGGGGGTGAGGGAAATGCACGAACGATAGGAGACAGCGGCTGAGGGTGCCGCCGCTAAGAGGACGAGAAGGAAGAAGCAGTGGAGAGAAGCAGACGGGTGGCACAGATGCAATTAGTAGACGAATATAGAAGGTCTTTAGCGCTCTGGCAAAGTGCAATTAGCCGGTTAGTCGAAAGCACCTATTTAGCTTTTGGTGGTGACGTCAGCAGCGCTAGTAAATGAGCAGTCAGCGAGTGACAGTGGTGACAGGGTGAGCAACAGCGAAAGCCAAGAACTTCAAAAACAGCAGCAGCTGCAGAACCAAAAGGAACAGGAAGAAGACCCAGGGCGAAATAGCTCCGTTTTCACTCCGCTTATGTGTCTGGTCGGTCACAGTTTAACTTGTCGTCGACGTCGTTGTCGCCACCATCAGCAGCAGCAGCAGCAGCGTAATTATCTATTCCCAGGCGACTACCAGCCGCGAATAGTTGCTTACACACAATACACAATAGTGTTATAAAATCTGTAGCGATACTAAAGCAGTAGCGAAATTCCGCCGTGTCGCAAAAAATTAACTGAGTAAAAAAATTAATTATCGTAGTCTCAAGCGTTAATTATTTTTCCCTATTTGATCGTCATCAAATAATTGACCATGTTATGAGTAAGGAAGCGACTCGACCCCTAGCTTAATACGAAGCAAGAAAATCAGGAGGCACTCCTTCAGAACAGCAATCGTCAGCAATAGCACAGTTAGTAACGACGGTAATTGTCGTTACCTTAGACCCTATCCGTCCTCCCTCTGCATTACTTTCGTCGTTGAACTCTTACTACTAACACTGTCGATCAGTAAACGATATCATTGTTGTTATCTCGATGCTCATAAACGTCAATTGGCCGAAAAAATGATAAAATAACATCGTGCCAATATTTACACGTTCACTACATCGTATGTACAGATAATCAACCAACTGACTATGTATATATCCCATAATGAACAGGAAAAAAGTACATCTTTGACGTTCGTGGTATTTCGGTGTGCGCCGATGATAAATATAATGGCTCAGATTGTTCACGAATGTTTCAGGTACAAGTTACATTTTTGCTACCAGGACAACATACAGAGCATAAAGCTGTCTTCGGCTATACAGAAACGAGAAGATATTTGCCGCACACACAGGACTCAGCCGCAGAAACGGCCGCCTACTTGTCCTCGATCCATAGTATGTCTCCATTACGGCAGAACGAATTTTCCAATTAGTGTCAATATTATCGATATGGTGTTTAGTGAAGGAGCCATCATACACGCTACCTTCATAAAAACCGTACCCGTTATTAAAAAAAAGTTTATTTGGACGCTCTGAAAATGTTGAGAAGCCGTTTCGTAATTAAAAATGCGCAAAAAAAAAACTACATGATTCGTGCTGTAAATCATCACATAGTAGCTAGCCCGTACGTATAAAAGAGCCGGCCTTTTCGCTGCCCGTTTCGAAACAGATTCAGCTTCACGTGCCGATTGGGATCGTTATTTACTTGCAACACATATATACACACACACGTGTCAGTACGCGTATAAACAACGTACTAGCTTTTACTAGGTATGTTTCGAAATCGTACTATAGTATAGGTTTAGCTGATTTACTTGTTCATAATATATGTCCTTACTGTTACGCAAAATAAATACATGGGTTTGGGTTGTGAAAATAATTCTACTTAGGACATGGTGGTCTTATATTGCCTTATTATTAAATTTAACTGTTGTCATACGGGCAAATTAAAGTGACGCGTGTTTGCTGATGCCAATGTTGGTGGTACTGTAGTAGATGTAGTGATGATACGGGCCCAGCAGCGACAACGGTCACATAGCGCAACAATGCATCAGAACTCTTCGCGCTGCGACGGCGTAAGGAATCGTAGACCCGCAATATTTCATGCACATCTAGGCTTACGCCCTAAAGATGACGTCTAAAAGGAAACACTCGGAGCCAATCGAAAGGCACGGAGGACAAGCCAAGCTGTGATTTACTCGCTAGTACCTTGATTGGTCGAAAGCTTTATTAGCTAGGAAATTATTATCACTACTGATTGACGATTGTATATACTTTATTAGGTGTCCGATTCTGCTTGGTCTATAATTGTCAGATCAACATTACATTGTAGCAAACAGCCAACGTCTGCTAACCGACGATATGGGCAGTTTGTTCTACTGGGGCTATTCGTGACATAGGGCTTTGAAGAAAGATACGTCCAAAGAAATCTGTTCACGTCAGGCCGCCCGCAGCAAACACAGCCACGGGCAGTGATGATTCTCTTAAAAAACGACACCAAACTAATGTATATTGCATCTACTCATGTGTACATATATAACATTTGACGCAGGCACAAATCAACAGCCGCTTAATTGTGGCGCATTCCACGTTGTCGACTAGTACTTAGTAGCTAATGAATGTGGCTTCTGGGGTAATTATTATCAGATCATTATCTACTAGAGGACAAGTATAGGCGATCCATCGGTCCGGGGATGGACATCCGAAGCACTAGGCGCCTGAAGCGTTCGTCCTTAGCGCGCTTCTAGAAAAAAATCATTGAAGGGCAACGAAGTATCCCACGCAGTCACTTCCTCCAAACAACAACAACAAAACCTGCTCAACATAGTTGTTGCTGCCGCTTTGTCATTTGATTATCATTATCACACGCACACAGACGCACAAGTTAGGGCGAAAACAATTAATAGTTCGCATCCCAAACGTGTAAACATCTGAACTAACCGACGCTTCCATGGCCGGCCCTCTAAATCAACAAAATCGTTCGATAACTTCGAACCTGATGAATATGTCATCACTGGACATTATACAGGACTTTAATGATAATAGTATTCGTAATCAATGTGCCATCGCCGTCTATGCGTACGGTTGAATCGCGAGGTTTAGCTAGTTGTCGTAGATATCCTCAAGGGAAAAGAGGGCGGGGCATCATCGTCCGGGCTGCACTGCTCCGAGGAGGTGACCGTTGTTGTGATGATCAACTAGACAAGTGGAACAACGTGAAGAGTTGTTGAGGTACGTGCCTAGGTAGGAAGCCTTTAATGCAGCTGGCGCCGACTAGATTGACAGATCCACTAATCGATTCGAGAGAATCCAGCAGGTTGCCGACCTCACTTCATAAACATCGTTTTCATCAACAATGGCGGCTGTTGCAGTGAGGGATTGCTAAAGAGATACTTGGGATGTGTATCATATACACACACAGACGATATCGATAGACAGACGATGCAACGGACGCCTGTTTAGTCGACAACCACTACTACCGTTACTATTAGCTCCATAAGTTAATCTCGCATGGCACAAAAATACACTTATCAGATGATTATATCTATGTTCGTTTTAGTACGCAATAGTGCCTGTACCATCTACACCTACATCTATTTCAATATATAATGGATACAGACCATCGCCGCGGTCGTCAACAGTTCAAAGTACCAATATACTGCTAGTACTTATTAGATGGTGGTTGTTAATGCTGATGCTGCCACAGTAAATGATCATCTTCTGAGCGTGGTAGACAGCAAAATGGGTCGCTTTTTTCGGTATCGCTCTATCTTCTGCTCCTCATCGGCGAGCCAGATCGATCACATGCGAGACGGTGCGCGTCCATACATACGGACACACCACTCGCGCACATTTAGGGAATGATCAGTGAATAGTGTAATAAATAGTAGGTACCTTCTTTTAGATCGCAAAGTATACGTTATATTTATAAGGTAGGATGTGCCATCAATACTTATGTTGTTGTTGTTGTTGCTTGTGCTGATGAACGTTTGCCCTGCTGCTGTACATGACGAAACAAAAAACCCATGTGGTCCATAAATTGACAGGACATTTAGTCGTCGTCCACAACGGCAACGATTGCCCTGTTGCCGGTCTGAGTACCGCTAATAACTGAAACGGTCAAGGAAACATCTTAGGCAAATGCGAAACTTCGACGTAAATCTCTGTCACACATGCAGCCACTATTACTCGTACGGCCACTACCGCTTTTGCTACTGCGGCTGTTGACCGTCGAGTAGTAGTAATAACACTTTGCCACTTCATAGTAAAAGAGAGGGATCATTTATCCATTTTGTCTAGTTAAGAATCATGCACACACCCTCCACTTTACTGGTTTTTCCGCTACACGAATTAGTACGCGAGCGTAGCCGCTACTCCTGCCGCTGCCGCTGGCGGTGCTACTACGCTCTGCTTTGCTAGTAACTGACCTAACGGCGGATGAATACGGACGGGCTGGGCAGAGTGCCGTAAAGGGATGTCTATGTATACATATATTGTTAGGCGAGACGATTTCCGAGAGAGAAACAGCACGCAGTCGAACGGTAAGCATAGCACAGAAACAGACATGATTCTTCCTCGCTGATTTCTTCGTCTTCCTCTTCGCATCTCTTAATAATCTACTACTAGGATGATTTCTATAGATGGTTGGCGTATGTACGCTTCAATGCAACATCCAATCGCCGCCAACGATGTTCTCCGCAGATTCATTGTCGAAACTTAGTCAGAAGGGAGTCAAAAACCGACAGCTACGAGTAGTGCGAATCTGAGGCCCAACGCCTCATATCGGTGCCTGGTCACCGGATATTCAGCCAGAGCGTCCTCGACTGACTGAGCGCGTTGTCGGTAACTTCAAACAACGGGGCACGGGAGGGATGGAAGGGGGCTGACGACGATGGTAATGGCGGACTGCTCTTTCAGCCGCCTCTGGCCTGCTTTCGTTCACTCGTTGACTCTCGTTGGTAAACGGTAAATGCTGGGACAGCAGTTTGCAAAAGGCCATAAAAGGAGGCAAAAAGGCAAAGGCCGACAGCAACATCAGTGCTCATAGTAATACTAGAAGTAATTGTAGTCGAAGCAGTCGCTAGCAAAACTTAAACGCATTGTAGCAGACATAAAACTCGAAACATTTACTAGTAGCAATAGCGACGCTACTGCCAGCTGCCGTGACCATAGTCGTCGTAGTCTTAAGTTGCAGGGTCAGCATTCATCGGTCCACAGCGTTTTGCAATATGAAAAATGCAAAAGATACAAGTCTCTCACTCTACAGTGAAGCAAAATGGCGTTGATTATGATGACGGTGAAGTAGAAACAGCAAACAATTGTCATCTGTATGGCATACTACGTAAGCCAAGCCGGCTAGACCGACGTTGTGGATTAGAACACGAGCTACCATCGGTACTCCATCACTCTAGAATTGATGGCGCTACTGCTGCTGTTGCTGAGGGAGGGTCGCTCTGTGGCGAGAAGAGAAAGAGAGAGAGATATTATACAGGTTCTGGCGTTTCTTCTTCGAGACCCAACAAAGTGAACGTAGTTCTTTGCGTTTGGACCTATTATTCAGGCTTCGTTTTTCGATCTATACATCTCCATTTGCCTATACGTGTGTGCGCATGCGTTCCATGCTTTCAAAGAACAATGCTATTTCCTCCCAGATCTACCTTCGGCTGGAACCGTCCTTTTTATTTCCTCCATCCGATGAACTGTTGGGCATTATCCGGAATATCTGCGATCTTATGACAAGCCGCTAGACGTTTGCTCTACAGTGTACACACAGAATAGAATAGAAACAGCTGAAGCTGTACTTGTTATTGTTATCGCCTGTCGAAATACGTCCATTTCTTCCACGTACAGACACGCATGAGGTTGTGGTAACACCATTAACTGAATAAGCTTCTTTACTGCTTTAATTAATTTGTTTCTTCTGTAGCTGCTAAGTCTTCTAATGCCGCTCATCACTATTCAGTACGCACACGGTCTATCCCGTTGCTGCCTACCTACCATTTGCTGTAATTATATCATCCTTTATGTATATAGATGATTATGCGTGGCGTTGAGGGGCAATTTGGACTGCTATGCCACGATGCTTTTACAAGGTTTGTCAACCACTGTCATGTGGTTGTATCTTCCCTTGACTGCCTACCATAATAGGCTACTGATCAGATGCGTTGAAATTATTTATTCTTTTTTTTTTTTTTTTTTTAAGACAAATAACTAGATTTAGGTTCGAGTTCTGCTTGCTGTAATTTTTTGAAAATGTCTGTCTGTTAATTAGGGTAGTCAGCTCACAGGTTAATTGGCATTCCCTACTTACCAACAGAGCCCTGTGTAGTTACTTGTACGGTTGCTACCAGTCGCAAATACGGGAAGCACCAGATCAGCCACCTAGGATCCAGATATAGTACACGTATATAAATATATAGCGTACGATGTACGACAGACTGGCTGGCGGCGATCAGAGATGCGTCGTAAAAGTGCATGCTCTTTAACACCCCTGCCCCGTGCAGAACCAGTACACGCCGTAGCCGCCAGCAAAAAAGGTATCAATGGCAGAGGAATCAGCAGAATAAATCCTCCGTGGAGTAGAGCTTAACTATTTGTGAGTCCACTGGCAGCATCTGGTGCAGTCGTCGGCTCCCAGCGCCTACTACGGGGCGGACCATAGAATCGAATAGACATGCGATCTGTCATGTCCGCGCTCGGCGAGGGGCTCATGCTGTGTCATCTACCGCTATACCTGCTACAAGAACATCTATCCAGTTCTAGCGTGGCAGACAACTAAAATCCACAGCACGAAACTCATGACGAGACTCCGCTGATCTCTAGTTTAAGATAAGAAGAAAAAAAAGGTCTGAAAAAGATATCGCGCTCGTCTAGCGATGCGCGTCACTCACTAATTGCACCTCATTTTGATGGAATAGAACTTGTTACGTGTATGCACGCCCTGTAATGAAATTCTTCTGAGTCTTAACTGCAGGCATTACATCATTGTATAATATACACAAGTAGTGGTCAGCGGTTCGCAAATATTAATCACGATGTTAGCACCAGAAGTTCACGAGCTTCTATGGGAATCTTACCGTCTTAAATTTTCCTACGGATGGATTCAATTTTGCCATTAAACCTAACGTTATAGCAAAATTGTGGCAATACGGTAGTGTTAATATTATTAAATAAAAAGTTGGCATGGAAAGAAGCTGTTTTGAACGTGCTCTATCGTAACTGATCTCATATGCAAAGGGTAGCCCGAGCCTTCAAGAGTGTTAAGGTCCCTGCATCTTGGAGCCACGCAGCGTTCGTAGAACTTTCATATTTGACGTCAGGCGTCGCCTAAAACCGACTGCTTACGATCAAGCAAGATACGGAAAACTATTTGGCTGTACATTAATGTAGGACCATTATTCTTGTGTCTAACAAAGTTCGACAAGGAGAAAGATGAAACTGATATGGTACATAGGTGTCTAGCAATGATAGTGCTGGCTATGTTATGATGACAGAGGCAATAGCAGCGTTAGTAGAACAAACGAAACACTACGGTTACCAGCTCTGCTGACTCACAAGAGCCGCAAAAGAGTGAGTGGTCGATTTTTCCAGTTGACTGTTAAGCGAACCACCGGCATAGCGCTACCACCCTTATCAAATGACTAATCAAATCCTCAAATCGGTGCGATATTTGAGGTTCATCGCTGGATAAAACTGCTAGTCGTACCACATCAGCTCACTACCATCAGCTACTGCTACGTCTTGTATTTTCTGTTTGATCGCAACCTACCTGCGGGGTAATTTTTTTTTTGTTTTTTTTTATGATCAGATTTATCGCTCCCAAGCCTTGAACCTGTATATCTGATCGACCACGACCAAATATGCAGGTTCAACTTATTGCACTGCATATCTCCTTTCGGCAACAATCGTCGCCGTTCTGTGTGTACTGCAGGCGAACGTGTCATTGATGTTTGTCTTCTAGCGCCCTGAGCTCTTCGTCGTTCCGTTACCCTCCGACCGGCCGGCCATCACATCACATCAATCAGATGCAGACTCTAGTCAAGTAAGTGGGCAATAAGTTCGCAGAATTGCTCGCAAATGACACGAGTCTCTACGATGAACCAGTTGGCAACCCTATTGAGGAACCAGAGAAAAAGAACTAGAAACTCACTGAGATTCCTGTTCAAAGGGTAGCATCTGGAGAAAGAAGATAACGTTAGATAGATATGCGTACCTGCGTCCTGGAGTTATCGAGGGGCATAGCTATACTCAGCACGTTAACGGCAATCTGGAAGATCAACTAATTGTCTAACGCTATCAGCAAAGCTCGACTTTTTCTATTAGTAGACGTATGCTAAACGTCGAACAGCAAAACTGGTCGCGCGAGGTCGCTTACGTGTAAGTACATACGGTCGCACATTCTGTATGACGCTGCCGTTTACTTCAGCTCACCCTTTTTCTCTATTCAATCGTCACGTTAAGAAAACACAATAAGCAACATCTTTAAGGTTACGCACTGAATTACCGCGCGTTTAGCTGTAAGATTTTCCGCTTTGTGCGCCAATTAGGCTTTCGAATTGACAACAGAAACAGTTTCTAAAAAAAGGCCCCCTTTGTGTCTCCTGTCGTTGCTTTGGCCGTCGCATTGTTGTTGTGGTCGCTGATAGCAGCCAGGTTGATCAACCTAATTCTGTTTATAATTGCGCTAACAAAGGTTTCTTCAGTGAACGCTTCAAAGGCGAAGACCTCGCGCTAGCACTCGAGCAGCGAGTGACCATTGACAATAACAAGACGAACGAACTTTCATTTGATATAGATGTTGCACCATAGTCATCAAAATCATTAGCACCATCAACCCTGTCAGCAATAGCTACACAACCATTGGCCTGTTTTGTAGAAGCTGTTACTAAATTAATAGCACATGTATTATTCTATGTTGTCACTAATTCTGTGGCGGGCCAACAAATGAACGGAGCCACAAGTACGCTATCGTACTTGTTTGACTGCCCGCCAGACCCTTCATTTAGCTCTGGTTAGTTTGATTTAAGTGACATATCATTAAAAGTGACATTATTGTTATTATTACGATCGCCATCTCATAGCGAGCTAAGTGAGAGCGTCACTGGCAGCAGCAGAAATAGCTTACGCCGATTATTATTCAAATGTGAGGTCGTCGTGCAGATGATGGCGGAGATTCAGGAATGGAACTGAAGCCTGGCAAAATCCGCTGTGGATGAACGAATTTCGAAACTATGGCTGTCTTCTTTCTGCGGCACGTTGTTACCACCACTGTACATATCGTTTGTACCAGTGCTCGGAGCTGGCAGAGTCCACTAGACGGACGTCCATTGGCCTGCGTCAGTAACCGAAGCGCTCGTTCATTTACTCGTCGGACGTGTGCGTTGTAATCAGCAGCAGCGCCACGCTAGACCACACCAAAGCGTACCACACCTGAACGCTAATTGGGAACCGCCCTCTTTGTTCTTTGTGGCGGACGGCCGGTCGTCCGTTGGGGAACATCATACGGTCGGCTAAGGCAGTTAGGATGGCAGAAATACGACCAGCGTCATCAGGGCCAGCGCCGCTACAAACGATGGCTCACAACTCTCAACTGACCCCACTACTGCAACGAGGACTAGCCGGTGTCGATCTTAAGTGAGGTTATACCCGCTGCTACGCCAGCGGTGGTCAGTTCGGAGACGTGAGAGGGTCGACTGACCGTATCATCGTCACCGAACGCGCACCCTCACATAAACAATTCACTCACTTTTACGCTGACGCGGCCGACGCCGGCGCGTGCAACCGACAGAGAATCTAACGAAAATGCAAGAAAGTACTGATCACAAAATGGAAATCAACGCACTTTGCTTTACTGCGCTAATTGGCTATTCAACAACTGTGTTGTGCCCCACGGCTACAATGTAATATTAATAATAAGTACAAAATACATTTGTTGTTGCAAATGCCGAGCGGTAATATAGTTGCCGCCGCCGCCGCCGCTATACAGGCTTATTGTTATACAAATCTAGTTACTATATTATTATCTCACTTCAGCTTCAGCACTGTTATACACTAGTATATTTAATAACATCTAGTATTATGACATAATTATAGAATGATAACTGTGTAAGCATTTGAACAAATGTGTGGCGTAAACGTGTTGATCAATAGCTTGATGCTGGTCCCGCCGTCAGCAGCGACGACTGACCAAGTGACTAGCTACTCTATATAAGGTACGAGAATAATAATATGAATAGCTACTATGAGGATACACTGCTAATAAGCACTTCATTAATTCCCACTGAGGATAATAGAAAAAAAAAATGCAGGCAAACGGAACGTCTACCAGCCAGACGCTTCTCATGCAAATAGCACCGCTGATGACCATGGTCATGGGGCCGGAATCTATATCAGACATCGCTTCGATAAAAAGATGGAATTAACAAAAGTATCACAGGAAATGCAATATATATGCGTTTTGTTTCGGATTTCATGCGGAGCAATGCTGCTAGAGCTACCGCAAAACCATCTATTTCTTACAATGTCAATGAATTTATGTCGTTAATTACAGGGATAAAAGGGAGGAAATAAGGCACAGAGACGAGTATATTTCGTCGTTGCACTTTTTACGGAGTTATTCCGTTCACCGAAGCTTCTGTCGGGCCGGTAGGTGGCAGTATATCGAAAAATATATAGTAGACAGCAGAACGTTGTGGCAACTTCTGTCTGTATGAATGTACGTAATACAGTTGTGTTATCGTGGCTTGGAAAAGGACCAACAAGCAAGAGAAATATATGTGCATAATTGCAATTGCTACTACATAATTAATGACGGTATAATGTTATATTTATTAGATAGATTATATTATATAAGTGCGCTAGCAATCAAGGGGAATAATAGTTAGTTTTTTTTTTTTTCGATGATCACCAACGTGTCGGCGCCTGATTTTCCTACACGGGAGATTAATTTAATTTAGACGTCTAATATTAATAATTGTCACAGCTTTTAATTGCCGGTTCTTCTCGTTGTCCCTGTGAGTGTCACTCGAAACGTAGCTTTAGCAGTAATACTGTAGAAATTCTGCGACGTAGATACAGCCGCTACTAGTTAACCGCTCGGGTCTGCGCGTATCGCTCGCTTTATCGGCGTTTGCCGATTGGCTTTAGGTAGATTGTCCAGATGAAATTTTCGAAAACTGAATAATAAGATAACAGGCACATTATGAGATGTAACAGTTTAGTAATATTGATACCGGTCGCAACTGATGCTAGTCTTAGCTCAGCTAGAGAGACGTCTACCCCTTAAACGTGTTCTAGTACAGTGTCTGGAAAAAGATATGACAATAGCTACCGGCTATCTACGGGACTTAGATAGCGCTACCGTTTTTGTAATTTGCCATTCTACCAGCTGGTTTCCGTAATTGACTGCTGGCGTACCCTACTATGCTCAACTGTCCATCGAGGATCATCGTTAGAATCAAGCGTCGATCTGTAAAATCGAACCGAAACTCGACTACAGCGACAGTCGAGCAACTGTAGGCGACAATCACACTGCTGTTGATAGCTATTATGACTGCCGATGACAATGTCCAGGTATAGCGTAATTGTTCCGCGTTGGTGGAATGACAAATCACTCCAACAGCGTGAATATTGTTACTCAAATGTACAGGCCCCGCGTACGTACACAATCTAACACACACAGACATTCGGGCATATATGTGCGTGTGTGCATCTACCGAATGCCACTTTATAACATAGCAACGATTAAGTAATGGTGAAACAAAAACGTTCGATACATCTCGTATTTCCTATTGTCATTATATTTTACCACCCTGCTGCTGCTGTTGCTGCTGCTGCTGCTGTTGCTGCTGCTGCTGCTGCTGCTGTTGCTGCTGTTGCTGTTGCTGCTGCTGTTGCTGCTGCTGCTGCTGCTGCTGTTGCTGCTGTTGCTGTTGCTGCTGCTGCTGCTGCTGCTGCTGCCATAGCAGTAAACACCACATTACCGCTGATAAATATGTAGTATCGGTATTAAGATGCAGCAGCATCAGACATATGCATGTGCTGTATGTAGACGAGTTGATCAGGTGGTATGAATACCTCGTGTTTTTATGTTCTTCTTCTACTTTTTTGGCCAGCTCTGTTTTTATTCATCACAAAGGAATTCAAGGTCGTTGACGTTTGCTCAGTTTTTCAGAATAAGCTGTTCTATTTTCGGGACTAATCGAGACTGACGAAGACGTTTGGTGAATGATCTAATGAGCATTAGTATTTGCGATAGTGATACTTTGACGCTCGTTAGTTGTATAACGGTGCGTATGGACGCCACGTTGTGTTTGGCACTGAGTATTGAAAACACTGAAGGCAGCAGGCGTGACCTGAGCAGAGTGGCCTTTTCCTGTTTTTTTTTCGGCCCCACGCAGTTACACTTTCCCAATGAAGAACTGTGATAATATGTCGGTTATTTAACTACGACAATAGAACCATTGTTTAGATGTGACATCACATAGCACCCGTCGCTGTTATTAGCGTAGTCGTGGACAAGGTGTGGCACAGACAGAGAATGCATTGTTACTAGAGGAACATGAAGTTAAAGTAATGAATCGTACACCCACATCCCGCATCCCTATCGTTGTTGTACAAGATGTTCAAAGTTCGTCGCGTTAAAGGTCGCTCGAAGCTATAATACGCGATCGGAAACATATGTTTACTGAAGTGACCAACTTGAGTACACGTTTGAAAAGGCTAAATGCGACAAATGAAAGTAATGTCTCGTGTTATTTTCCTATCTAATCATTTATTGGCCTAAATACGAACACAAAACATAATTATCTAAAAACTAATTTTTACCACGGAATATATCTAAATTATGACGTCTTGGAATTGATAGCGTATCGTTAACATCGACTGACCACTGCTATCTCCGATAACACAAATAGGGGATCAATAGTCTATTTCATAAATCTCTCAGCCGTTCTTCGAACCCCTCGCAAGTGAATAGCATACGAACGAAGGACGAGCCTCGTTTGTCTCTCGTTCATGTACGATCGATCCTCCTTTTCCTGGCTCTACTCTTTGAGGAGGGTGCTCCAGTCCCCTATTGGTCTCGTGCAATCGTTCGACGATCTCATTTAACAGTCGCTTGATAATTTTGGTAAAAAGCGTCCATCTGATGAGGTTGTGTCCCGAGTTATAGATTGCAGTCGCAGTTACTGCTGTTTCCACCGATATGTGTCGCTTTTTGAGCTTGACGATGGCAAATTATCGTAAATCGCCACTCTAGGAGTCGGAGTTAGTTGCTTCCCATCGAAGTGGGCATTTGGCTTGCTATTAAATTAGAGTTAATCGTTTTTACAAAGAAAAAAGACGCGACAAGAGCATTTACCGAAATTATCGACTCGGTTTCGCAAACGAAGGAGCTTCATTTCTCTTGGCCTGTTTGAGCACGGACGGACGAACGAATATATATATATATATAATAAATATCTACGACTACTAGAACTACTGGACGAGATTTAGCGGCACATACCGTTGGAGGTGAGGCCGAACACAGCCACATTTATTGGTAGCAAACACATTGAAAACGAAGGGAGGACCTCGATCACTTCGTGGATTTGCTGATGGGAGTTCGGTACCAACAGTAACGGCAGCAATCAAAACGAACATTAGCCTCTGTCTATTCACTAGAAGCCTCTAGGAAAAGATGTGAAAGCATAATTATTATTGATATTATAATTTAACATTATTGCACTTGATACGCAATGACTCCCTGCGTGCGTGTGTGACTTATACGTAATTCTTACTTCGATTTACCCGTTATTTTCGCTCAAAAAAAAAAAATATATATATATATATATATATATACACACATATATATATGTATGCGCGTATGTAATAATATTTCGTCAAGTAGGAGCGAGGCCGGCCTTGCCTGTTTGCCACGCGGCGGCAAAAAAAGCGCTATTTTCCCTTCTTTCTCGTTGTGTCTGTCTATTTGTCTGTATTTCACTGCAGCCTTCTGTACGATAGCGCGTCCGGTCACTCGCTTCATGGGTTCTTTTATGTGGCTTCGCTGTTCGAAATGAGGCGCTTATGGGAGTGTCGTAGACGCTTGCCACCCCAGATTCATACGATGTTACGATTACGTGAGAGTCGAATTACACGAAATTACCACGTGGTGGAAGCAGCCGACCGCTGGCAGTTTATCCATCTTTTTTAAGAATCGCAGAAAAGTATCGTTCTTTTTCGTGGGGTTGCTATAAGACGC
Source organism: Varroa destructor (assembly GCF_002443255.2). NCBI lineage: Eukaryota > Metazoa > Arthropoda > Arachnida > Mesostigmata > Varroidae > Varroa > Varroa destructor. The sequence continues at coordinate 6,272,143 of NW_019211458.1, forward strand.
TTCATTTGACCGTACCTCAGGTCTTGTTCAGTGATAAACTTCATTTGGCACTTTCCACCATCTTTTTTCTTTTTAAAGTAGGATATGTTTGCTAAGTAGCTGCATCCAACCGATATGGTGATCACCTTTTGCGTTCGGGCCGTTTGAATCTCGTCGTTCCGTTCTTCTGCGATGATTGTCATGACCATTTATACCCACTTCCCCTTATCGCGGCATATTTCTTCGGCAGGGTAACAACGAAAGGTACCGTCCAACAGGTCGACCAGTCCCAAAACAAATCAGCGCTGATCACTTATTAGGCGTTCAACAGACACTTGAAACTGTTAATATTTGACACAGTGGCTCTCTGTAGTGAGTTTCATCGTAGTGATTGATTTGCGCTAGCTGAGCAATTAGTTGAATTGGATGGAAGTACGTATTAAAATACGTCCAGCGCAAACATGCGGCTGGTTACAATTTGTGCCTAGAACTAAGGAGCTGGGCCGCTGTTGACACCACTGTGTTTTCAGGTCTCGAGCGATGGCGTAAACAGTTACCCGATCACGAGGAATTGCTTTTCGTTATGACAATTGTCGATCTGTTGGCTTCTTTTCTTTTTTTGTTTCTGACGTTTTTATATCGGTTAAAATTTGACGCCGCATGTGTGTTTTACAGGTGCTTCTCGTGCACTAGCTACATTCAAAACTCATGGGGATTTGTCCGGTTGTACTGGTGGCCTAACAATTCACTAGACTGCGTCTAACTAATTGTAAAGTGGTACAGATTTTTCTGCTAAAAGCATAATCGGGCTTCGGATTCTGTTCGTACTCTACTTTAGCCCCATACAACAATTTCACGCTTTTGGGAAACAATCCGCTAAACTGATTTGGTTTCCTCTCATCCAGTTGTCCCGGACTGCCTGCAAATTGAAGAGAAGTGAGACGTCTAATATTATTTGGCCAAGTGTAACCGAGCGGAGCTGACTAGTGCCCTAACTAGCGAAGTTTAAGAAGTTCAAAAGACGTACCTAGCCATTATCTATCAAGCTATTCAGTTCCTCGCTTTGGGCAAAATCATTTTTTCGTTAAGAACTCCAACTGCTAAGCTATCCCCGTCATCATTATCAACAACAAACAGTTATTACGACCGCCACTACTGCAGCCGACCCCCGATGAGACGATTACGTGAGAACGCCTAATTAGATGAACACCAGAAAGACGAAAATCATGAACAGGAAAAGGCGCATATAGCGGCGGTGGTGGTGCTGCTGCACGACCCACAGTCACCCAAGCAAAGTACTACTACTAGTACTAAGCAGAAACACACGCTGATATAAAGACAAACCGACAGATAATATGCTGCTATTACCTAACTAGACTTATAAGACGGGCATCTGAAGAGGCATCGGTACCCCAACAGCCGACCTGTTCTGAACGGGAACGCCACCGGGTAGGTGCCGGTGAGCAGGCTGGAGAAGCAACAAGCAGCATGAACACTATGTGTACAGCAGTCATATTGGATCAAAGAAAGCATCATTGCTACATGCACCGTACGCTGAATTCATAGTACAATGTGCTGTAAGGGGAACGTGCATCGTGACGGCGGCAGTGACGACTATGTCTACCGCTACTGTTGCCGTCGACAGCAACTGTTTGATGTCTCAATGTACAAGTGAATGACACTTGAAGCTCAAACGGACTGTTGTGCCGACCATCGCAATTAAATATTACCTGTCGCTATATAGGGTACCAACGACTGCGTTAATGGTAAGTTTCGTTGGTAAAACGTCAGTCATTTTTGTTCGGGCAAATCTACTAAGCAGCGACTCGTACGAGTGTAATAGGCCAGCACAGTGACGACCCTGCTAAATATGCAAATGGACGTGTTAGAGTAAGTATGATTGCCTGTATATTTATCCCGATTATTATTACGGCCCTAGTATACGCTACTCGCATGGAAGTAATGTTTGCTAAATAAAGCTCTGTGTATGACGGCGTGTGTACATTGACTGAGCCAGTGAGCATTCCAATTTGATAGCGGTATATCAGGACAGTGGCGGGACTCTAACTATTACTACCATTAATGTCAGCTGCTTGACTGATTCCGCAGTAAGACGACGTATTGTACTTTAAAAATAACAAGAGAGATACTCCACAGTGACAGATCGGATCCTCAATAATTGATTTACAAACAAAAACGTATCGATATGATTTCGTTCGTTTAGAAGCTGCATGAAGCTGACGATCTTTGCCCCGGCTTGTTCTATTGTTGTCCGTACTGCGATTGTTGGCACACAAACGGATAAACGCAAATATACGCGCTGATGGCACATAAGCATCAACGCAGCGCTGCGTAGAAGATTGTTTTTTTCGTCTGGCTGCTGCTGCTGCTGCTGCTGCTGCTGCTGCTTCTTCGTTAATTCGTCGACGTCTCTGTCTCCAGCCACCGAAACTCGCCTCAAGTGAATTTGCCTCATCTTGTTAATTACGAAACTTTTCTTAAGAATAATGATGATCGTGCTGATGACGACAATAATACTGAAGATAATAAAAGACTGGAATGTCAACGAGCCTCCTCTTGCGGAAAATAACGAGCCGAGACGACTATTAAAATCAATTATGGCCTTTTCTGGCTTCGCTATAGGGGCTGCCACGCCACCGCCGCCAACACCAGCATGAACGCCAAAAGCACAGGCAAAACCCACTCTCAGTCACTGCCCTTACTCTTCTCTCCCGTTCCCCGACAGACGTCAGGGGCCGGCCTGTCGGCCTACAGTCAGCTTGTCGGGTTGACGGTTCCCGTTTCTCGCTTGACTTCTGGGTACGGCAGAACGTGGTGTCAGCCAGCAAACCAGCCCGTGCTATTACAGAGCAGCTCGTCTACGTAAATCTGCCAGTGAAGCGGCTCCAGGCTGAACAGAAGACTTACCAGTTGGTTAGCTGCGCAGCATGACAGATTCGTGTGGTTAATTGGTGCCGACTCCTTGAGCGAATGGCGCGAATCAGATCGAAGTACTACTCTTAGATTCAGTGCACCTGAGACACTACAAGCCTAAATTGGCTTAAGCTGAATTGAATCTGAGCGCGATCTGGCTACGTGGCGTCGCTGCCGCTCACATCGCTATCTATAAAAAGCAATGGCAAACAGTCGTCGCCATCTCCGCCGTTGCGGTCTGTCCTCGCCGTTCGAATAACGAACGAAGGAAAAGATAGCTCTCCGGAAAAGAGAGAGACCAGGCCGTCGTCAATAGAGGCTGTTGTATGTCGGTGAGCAAAGATGCGGATGTACAACGTTACCAATCTATTTTATTTGATGATTGAAGCAAACAAAGCGGGGACGACAGTTTATACTACCAACAAATGTACAGGCCCCTCTCTCTCCCCCGCCACTACACACACGTGTATGTACCTAAACCTGTGACTGCCGAATCGAAAGCTGTTTATGACGGTTCTTCTCTGTCGTCTTGTTGCACTATTCGCGTTTTCCGGTTAAATCGTTGTTATCCTTGTGTTGATCCAGTAACAGTTCTCTGCCTACGGTGCTTCTCTCGTTTCGTTTCTATAAACTACTGCGTTGTCCAATCACCCCTTTTTCAATAAATCGGCTACTTACCCTCAATTGCTCAGTTATTCTGGTTCAGACTTTAATAAATGTCTCGGGTTTAACATCCGGTACTACCACAGTCACGTATCGCTTCAGACGCTGGCTTCTGTCGCGGAACGCCCTATCCAAATTTGGAATACCTCTTGTATTTTTCAACGTAGTGCGCAAACACATTATCACTAAATCATCACAGAGCCTTGAAATTAGCTCCAAATCAAGGTCCGAAGCAAAACGCGCCTAGTCTTCAGCGGACCAAAGTCTCACAGTACCAAACAAATACTTCATCAGCCTTTAAGAACTTCATCAGCCAACGTAATGCCTTTAAGAATTTACTTAAAAAAAATAAACACAATAGGAAGTATTCCTCTTGCCTGTTCCGAATGCTGTAACCCTGAAGTTACGGCGGAACTGGCGTCAATCTATAAAACTCTGTGTAAATATCAGTACCAGCAAGGTAAATTAAGCAATTTTTGACGTCGTTTTTGGAAGCGCGCAAAAACTAAGCAATTTTTACATTTAAACTTTGATCTCTACGCTAGAAAACGTATGCACTGTTTGTGCTATCCATCGTTATCGGATCAACAATCCAAAAGAAATATCGAAGAAGCGTTGACACCCGAATACGTCTTGTAGTTTTCTGCGAGGATTCGATGCACGTGTGTCACCGATTTTTCCAAATCTAATTCCAAGGCGTTGGGATTATAGATCAAGACCTCAGGCCACTCCAGTTTTCCGCTGAATTTCTGAATTTTTCTCGTCTGCAAAGTTTTTTTTTTATTTAGAGGAAATAGAAAGTCAGAGAAACCGCTAGATCTAAATAACACGGGAATCCACGCAACACAAACACCAACTTTTTCTGTAAAAAATAACTTTGTACAAGTTATAACATGTAGGCCCATGCATTATCGCAAAAAGTTAGGCTCATTCTAAAAAACAACGTCACGTAATGTTATTAAAAACCTTTTGTAAATAGCTTTTTTTTTTCTGTGGCTATGTTAGGATTACTTTGAAACCGTTGTTGACCAATTGGGCACTTGCTCACAATTCAAGCTCTTTAGTTTAACTTCTGTTGTAAGCCTTGCCACCCACAAGTGGACCTCCCTATCAAAGGTTCGTTGAAGAGCACGCGTGCACTTGGCGTTGACCTGTGGCTAGGTCTCAAGAGCCTCGTTGATTAGCTATTTCGATTTTCCACAAAGGATCCAAGTGTATTAAAAATGGCTTTTTATTAAATTTTTAAGCCATCTAAACCTGAAAGCGAAGAAGAGACTTGCGGTTTGCGCCATGGAAATCTTTGGATTTTTCAAATTCGCGTGAAAACCAGAAATAACGTAAACGGTCGATTTTAGGAAAAAAGAAAAGAAAAAAAATTGAAAATATTTCCGTGAGGATTCGTCCAGCGCTAAGACATACGATAATAGCCTATTTTATTTTCGCGCAAATGACCCATGGTTCTCTACCATGACGCGTTTATTGTTTTGCTCTAGAAAGATGTGGCTTTTTTTCTAGTAGCGAGAAGGGCGGATAAACTCACGCCTCGTACGGCAAACGCCCGCCACTTTTCGTTCAAATTTAGGTGCCGTACCCTGTGCATACACGTGTGCATATTAGTGTACAAGCACTAACGAAGTCACCATAAAAAGAAGAGGCAATATGGAATAGTGATGGTAGAAGTACGCTGTAGTGAAATAGTACAAATACTAATAAAATACGAATCAAAATAATCCCGGCCTATGACAAATGCTGCTCCGACTGGCGTTTTAGGGGGCACAACGGATAGCGTACGAATTAGATTCGAATTCGTTGTCTAAAATTCACGTTTTTGCCAGTACTGAAAACGAAACAGTTATGCCCCCCCAACACTCGCTAAAACTGTGTGCAACAAATGGCTTTTTTATTTTCGTTACAACTCAGGCACAAAGGAAACAACAGATAATAACTAAAATTTGAATACAGCCCTAAATATGTTCATTTTAGCTGGTAGTGCTTGGAAAAGTAAATTACTTAAGTTAATCTCAATGATTCATCTGCGCACTGCAACATCACGGTACGAACTACAAAAACTGATCCATATAAACATTATCCGTTAAGAGATTTATAAGGATCTTTGAGGAAATATCAATGGAAACAGGATTTTTCGACCATGGGCTGACTTGACGAAGGCTCAATTTGTTTGTGGCTCTTAGTTTGCGTACCACAAAGAGCCTGAACATACATCGGCTTTTCTTCGCAAACCACTTCAGCGGACCATTGTGGTTGTTTTAACGAATGAGTATTTTTCTTTAAAGCGCTTTAAACAACAGTCTGCGACGTGTATGCTCAAACATATTTGTATGTAATATATTTGTAGTAAATGTCTGGAAGCGGCCAACATTACTGTTTTAAGGATAAAAGTCCACGTTGTTGTTGCTCTTCTATCGTATAATAACAGTTGACAACAGGGCTACTAGAAGTGTTAAAAATGACAGTTCAGAGAGAAGTGATCAAAAAGATCTTCTTTTTCAGAAACTTCCGAGGAAGGTAGACAGCGGAACCGGCAGTGGTTGGAGGACACTAACCCAGTTGTAATGTCGTCTCAACGTTGCAGTAGTCATAAACACACTCAGAATAATACAATGCTTGAATCTTGCTCTACGTATGTACTGTGTATATGTGCACACACACACATATATTGCCTCGCGTACGTGCTTGTTGGTGTCATCTATCGAATGGACGGTGTACCAACAGCAGCACATGGATCGGGGGTAACTAGTCAGTCCTTCTACGTGGGCTCGCTTCAGCCAGCACCAAACTGAAGGGAATAATTAAAAGAAACGAGGAGAAGGCTAATTAAGACTGTGTGAACAACGTCAGTAATGGCGTTTACGCTACTAATATCGCGGCGACAAAGAGAGCTTCGACTGATGAACTACGCCAATACAGCCACCTCCGAGCATATAGATCCGTTAGCTACACACAGTGGTTTGGATTTGCCTAATTCAGTCATGAAAGTATTCGAGGAACTAGACTATCCGAAATGTCCAACAGCTAGATAGATGCACAAAATGGAAAATCATTTTCTTTTATTAACGTCGACAGAAACCTATGTGGATCGGAAATTAAGGATAGGTCAGGAATCAATAGGTTAGTGAAGCAACACACGACCCGGTAGTGCTAGTGCAAACACTGGCACGGAGAAACAATGAAGTCCACGCATGCTGGCTGCACGTAAACGACACCAATATCAGACTGCCATGTATTTAACTATCCGTATGGTGCGCTGCGTGTCGTGCGATCGTGATCCTAGAAAAGCGCGCCGTTCTAATAACTCATTCCCAAAACAGAAGGGCAAAGATTTCTAGCCGCTAACAGCATTATCAATGCTACAATTACAATCAAAATTCATTTCTAAAACTAGCAATACAGCTATTCGTTTCTTCCGTTTTGGTCGAGCATCTTTCGTCTATTTTAGCATGATGATCATTAGCAGCCGCCGCCGCCGCCGCCGCCGCCGCCGCCGCCGCCGCCGCCGCCATCATCATGAGTAATGGCGACGGCTGTGGCGACCACAATGAACAGGCGAAAATGCGTTAATGTTTCACATTGCTTATATTCTGATCTTCTGTTTCGTTTGGAGAAAAAGCCACAGAAGCAGAACTAGTACCACGACGAGCAAGATGGAAGCAGTTAATTGTATCCTTCAAATAATAAATAAACACGCACCAGCGTTATTTCTCGTCTTCTTTTTTGTTTTCTTTAAAGATTGGTGTCGTTGCTGTTTGAACTGGCAGCAAACGGATGGACGACGGCCCAACCGACCAGCGACAGCTGACAACTAACAAGCACTGCTCGTTGGCAATATAGTAAATATTATTACTACAGAGGCGACGGAAGGATGTAGCGAATTAACACGGGCGATAGACGGCCAGGGCTCTCAGAATAGTTTGGAGAGAGAACTGCGATGGTCTGTGCTGAAGTAAGTCTAGGAAGCACACCAGCACCGTCAACGGCAACAGCAGACGATAATAGTATAAAATTACTCAGCAGTATTACTGCAGCTGTTGATATTCCACGACGCCGGTCGACCGATCGATCGATCGATCGATCGATCGACCGACCGACCGACCGACAACCCTTAATAATCAATGCTTTCTCCTATCAAACCGTAATGGTGGTAATGGCTGTTAATATTACTAATCCTATAGCAAGACTACATATATTATGCTGAAGTTATTGTTAGCGATGTAGCAAAGCCGTAATTAACGTGGGTCCGTTTACAAACGTGTTGTCAAACTACGCACTGTTCATTCAAGTCGTTTAAACACGTGAGGAAAACTGAAGAAGTAACCATAGCCTCTTCGCTTCCCATACGGTCGTGTATCAACATCTACTTAGCGAAGCGGAACAATGTGTTGATTGAATAACGGTAGTAATGGTACTTAGTATATGGCGGCATAATATTATACATAGTCCTCTGATAAAGGCATGCCGGACACGCAGGAGCGAAATCATATCACCGAGCTGACGTTTACGTGAAGCATCATATATGTATTGCTTCTCTATTTGACGCATTAAATATCGATATAGTTAAGTTATAGTTAGCCAATGCGTGAACATCCGTACATCACGACATGCCTTACAGCAAAACCCGCATTTAAAATATGCCACATGTAGGCCTGTTGACGGTGAGGATGCCTACGCAGTGAATACAAATTGCCATAATAATCAAGACTTTCAATCTTCGATCGAAACTTTGATCCATATCATTCGTATCGAGAGGTAGTAGGGCTGTACATAATAGAAGTATTTACACCACCTAAAGAACACTATTTTCATAGCCGACTCAACTGTCCTTCCCACGATGAGCCTTGGCGTTGCTGTCTTAGTATTGTTTCTAGGACCTATCGAGGGTGGGGCCTACATACAAGTGACTCGACGGTGAAATACTCACACCAACTAGCTTTTAATAAACTACCCCTCTCCAAGGTACACTGCTAGCGTCCAGTATATTAGAATTAGTAGTCCATTAAAATTCGGCACGCTGTTAACTGTGGTGTAGATTATTAGCGCTCGTTCGGGATGATATCAATTTGAAACATTTGTCTATTACTGCAGGAAATTTGTTCAAGCATTCGCTGTGATTCAGCGGCGAATAGAGGTTTTTGTCTCGGGTCTTCGGGTTCAGCCAAGTATGAACCTATACAAGCGTACAGACTTTCTCGTTGGTAGATACAGTATGATAGTCGTTGACAGAAGATCGTTGTGAGACCCGTCACCACTAGCGCGTCGTTACCTGTTTAATTCGGCAGTAATTCCTTGAGATCTGCTCAATAAAGTTTCGCAGTCTTTGTTAATTGAATATTGTCATGAGTCACGGTTGAAGAATTGTCGTCAGTCATCGACAGTGTCACTAAATAAATATTTATTAAATAAATGGTGTTTAGATAGATGGACTAGATCGGTTGACCAAACGGTCAATTTAAGGTAGAAAATCTGCAGTGAAAGGTGTAAAGGTAACAAAACGAGATTCTGCCTCTAAGAGTGGTTGCGCTTAAATCGTTACGGTTGTGGGTGGAGAGTGTTTTTGTATGTCTGAGCGGATTTCACTGTCAGGGTGGCAAACCTTGTTATCACCGTGAAGAAAAAATGGGGAATTGACGGTGAGACAAAATATTAATAATACTAATGTCCATTTAGAGATATGCACCACCTGAATTCAAGCTCATCTAATTCTGGACCAAACTACTTACCGGCGAAGCGTTGTGCGAAGAATCGTGAGTGTCTTGCGGCCAAAAGCCAGGGGTAAAGCGGTTGGGGTGACGGCCCATGGCCCGGGACAGCTTCAGATGCCCCAGGATGCCCAGGTCGCATGAGAAATTGAGGTGCCGGAAAGCCCGCGAGCGGGAACGGAGCCCGTAAGTCAGCCTGAACGCTCACCAAAGCATCAAGCGGACCCGGAAGAGGAACTGGACGGCGGGGCAAAGCCGCAGGCGCACGGGCTCCCTCACGCGATTCGGGGTCCGAATCAGCGCTACCAGGTGAGTCCATTGCAATACTTGGGGGCGCGGTTGGAGATGGCGTGCGCGAAGGCCCTGAACTTTCCTCATCAGCAGCAGCACCCATTGCTCCCACACCGGCAACTGCAGCGACCGCGCGGTGTTTACCTACAATAGCGTCAATGCTGAATCCCAACTTGGGACGTGTAACCTGAGGGCCTGCCGAATTGACTACCATCGCTTGCGTAATCTCTTCCGTTGAAACCATTTTGACGACGCAAGATCCTTAACTGAATATTAACATCGGACACAACTGAAGTTAGTTAGAGTACACAGTTAGATTACGATGGACTCGGTGGACGCGCACATTTATACTCTATGGGCACGCACTCCCCACACAAAATACACACATACACACTCGCAGTCACCGCACACGAACAGCACCACAGTTGTAGCTCTGCAAGCGATTTCACTGCTGTGATAACAGAGATTGCTCTTCAGGTGTTTCCGAGCACAAAGTTCTGATTGACGCGGAAAAAAGAAGCACTAGGATTCAGCTGACACACTGATATTCTAACATGCAGTGTTATTAACGATCCGAACTAGCGAGATCGGAGACACCCTGATTATGCGTAGTTTCCAGGCAAATGGACGCATAAGGTTTTTTCTTCAGTATACACAAAACTTTTCTATTACGACACATATTAGCAGAGACAAGAGATAAACAGAAATATAAAATTGGTTTGTATCTGAACGGGAACAGTTGTAGTGCACATCTCTGTAAAACTGTCTCAGCTTAATTCACGGGCGGTACTACAATTCGTAGATGTGATTCATAGATCTGCAGCAACAAGGGCGGCAGTCGTATTAGTAAAAGTAATGGCTGTGGCATTAACAGCGGGAGCAACGGCCGTAGTCACCGAAAAGGCAGTACTCATTCCCATGCGGTCATTGCTTTCGTAAATGCTGCGGCCCCACAAGGGCACTAGTCGTGCTTGCTCAGTGGCAGGACAAGCGGAACTAGCGGCAGCAGTAGCAGCAACAGCGTTGTCGCTATCCCGGCCGCACGCACCGGTCTTCGCTTCGAACTGAGGGAACGCTAAACCGACGAGCGCTCCATTGTGGGGCGGGCCAATAGGAGGAGTTTGGGGCGGGACTAGGGAAAGGGCAGCGCTTATTATGGACCATTACGGGCGGCTACAATGCAGCGGCGGCCGCGGCTATGGTGATGCCGGCAACGTCAGTTTGGGAAGCTGGGCCGCGTCAGACGGACCGAGCCAAGCAGATCTCGATCTAACTGCTGCTGCCGGCCGGGGCAGCGGTAGCAGCGGCGGTGATGGTAATGGACATGGGGGCAGTGTTTGCTTCGTTTGCCACTTGGTAACTTTTGGGGCGGTGGGGATTCGGCCTGGCCGGACTCGGGTCGGCCGATAGACAGAGAACGCGTTAGCCGGCTAAATGGCCGACAATGTTATAAGTAATAGAAAAAGGAAAAGAAGGACAGGATAAGAGACGAAGGGGAGAAATAATAGGCGAGCCAATGAAGTGCTTCGAAGAGGACGCCACGAGAGCGCGCAGAGCTGAGAGCAATGAACGGACGAGCCAGCCGGCTGGGAGTCGACGAACGGACGCGGCAGAAACCTAGCAGCTATCGCCGCTGGTGTAGAAGCAGCATCGGCCAGGTTACGGCTCGGAGGAAGGAGGGCTGCCGCCGGGCCGCTGTAGCAGGAACAGCAGCACAACGCCAAACGGCCATAGCGAGTGACCAGCGACGAACAACGGATGGAAGACGGAGGGCAAGGCTGGAGGAACCAAGCAAGAACAATAGGCAAGGGAAACAGCGATGTCTGAGCGCAAGAGAACGAAACGACCGCTGGAGGCTTCTGAAGAGGCTGGAAAAAAACTGGGCCTTGGGCTTGCTAAGCTGGGGCTATCGAACTTATCCTCTGGATGCCGACTGAGGAGTCGGTCGCGAAGCATCCATCCATCAAGGCGGAGACCGGATCCACGTTAGGCGAATGGGGAGAGGACGAGGCATAGCCTCTGCCTACAACTCGGGCCGAGGGCGTCTGACAGAGAAGGTGACTCAATCAGGAAATGCTTGATCTACTCGCGGCCTAGTCGAAGCTCTCAGACGAGCGAATCACGAGTAGAGGTCCCGATGTGGGATTGTGCAAAGGGTAGAGATAAGAAGACGATGATGATCATCATAATATTGGGTGGGCTCGCTCTAAAGGCGAACCATCGTCGGGGCGTCGGCTGTACAGGAGATTACGATGAGTGCGCTCATTGCGCACCCTGATTGCTAAAGTAGCATCGAAATGGCCGAGTAAGGGTCATAATAATCAAACTTAGATCACACGTATTTGTATGTGCAGAAGTGAAAAAATAACACAAAAGGTGAGACGGCAAGAGTTACGAAATTGAGGTTCGGACAATTAAAAATAACTGCTGTTTTCTTCGTCTTCTTTCTCTCATAATCACCCAAGTTAGAGAGGGGGCGGGAATTTTTTTATCCAGTGCCTTTCCGCCCACAAACCCACAAGGCTGAGATCAAGATCACGGGCTTTATATCAAGCATAAATTTAAATTAGACAAATAACATTCAGTCAGAAATAAGACTAGTTATACATATTTGTGCGATAAAATTATAACTCACGTGAGTGGAGTTATAAGTTAAATTAAGTTGGCTAAACTACGCGCCACCAGGCAGGCAACTACTCATGTATGCGAGTAATCAGCGCCAACTTGTACGAGGCATAATCTCATGGCGATAATAACGTATAGTGACCTATCGCAGATGAGAGCATAATTCAAAAAATAACTTAATCGAAGATACAAGTTAAAGGCGATGACTTAAGCAATCGTCCTTCATCCTTGTGGAAGTTAAGTTATTGCACCACATTAGATTATCGCAACGTTTTAAAAATGCAGAGCTGGCCACTGGAGACTGGAATCCGATCGGAACTGAACCCTTTAGATGAAATTAGGCACACCTACGAGCTTCAGCCTACGCCTATTTTGTCGTTAATTTACCTGAATTGATTCATTAATACTAGATCTGGTCTGATGCAAATTGAACACGTAGGTTTACAACTGAATTATCTAGCTTTCTCGTTGTAGTTCTTCTAAAATTCAGGGGCAACAAACCCGCTAGATTGTTGCAGCCATCCTGGTAAGGTAGTTCTATTTTTTCTAATTTATTAGAAATACGCAGGTCGTTCCCGTTATAATGTTCTCACAGTCCTTCGATTTGTATCATTCCTAACCTAAAGCTACTGCTCAATAGCAAATCGACAATTTTATAGGCGTTCAATTTCAGTCTCGTAAACCCAGTACTATTAGTTCCGTTATCTCGTTATAACTCTGGTCACTCTAATGGTATATCATTGACTTTGTCGATTTTTTACCTTATGTCAATGATTACGTTAGCTTGCGTACGCTATCCTATTACTCTGTACCCGGGGATTAGCTCCCTTTGTGGAATCAACGTTCCAGCAACCACGTTACTAAATTGCAGTTATTTCGCTGATGCAGAATTCCGCTACTGGAAAAAAGTAAGTGAGCGCGGCTTCGAAGTTGCCTATATTAACCCAGACAAATGTACTTCATCTGTATAGGCAAAGTTAACTTCGCGCACGGATGGCCATTTCGAGTCTCGTTTAGCCTAGTCCCCCCGTACAATTCTTGAGTTGCTTTCGCTACTCCATGGAACATTGTTGTAAGCTATAATGATACCCGTTTGCGTCTGTACCTTGATTCGCATTTATATCGATTTCGAACCATTCAACCAGAGGTCACCATTTTATCTCAAGAGATAGAATACGAAAAAGAGAAAAAAGTCATTGCTATACCTATTCTATATTATATTACTATACATCATTACTTTGCATTACAAACCTTCCTGATACTCTCAAGGGTTGCTGAGTTACAGGCCCACAACGGTCAGCTTGCACAATCTATATCTTAGAAAAACTGTTCATCCCTACCAGAAAACATAAGCTATATTCTTCCGAACAACTGATATTTCGTCAGTCAAACAGCCCAATTAGGCTTACGCCCTTTCCCCGCTTTTTTCTTCTTTCTTTCTTTCTTTTTTTTTTTGATTAGGAGAGAGGATCTAATCCTAATAAAGAGTCTAATAAAATGATTCACACATTTAAAGAATAGGGGCCACATGTGTCCAGCTATCAACTGGAAACCATTATTATTTAAACTCTAGGCAATAAATATATAAAATATCAAAGCTCTTGTTGTCTAAATTCGATCGTAGCCGGCTTTATAGAGCATGGAAAAACAACTTTCCAACATAACCCTCATAAACTCTTAATAGTCATCGAGGAGATCCAAAGATATAACTAAGTTATCTTAATTAATATTACGCTCTATTTATACTTGCGAAAAAAGATTGTCATCCAGGTCTCCTCCATTCGACAGGTGATTGACTTTGAGGTAATGCCTTAATATTTCTGAAAAATCAGCTCAATGCGAAGAATGCACTTGTATTAGATCAGCCTGCACGTACGCGGAAGGCCAGACAGAGACTCGGTCTCAGTTTTACTAGTACAAGTAAATAGATAAATCACATAGATACAACTGTCACAGAATAGTAGAGTAGATGGATTCAACCCATTTTATGCAATACGACCATCTTGGCTGGTAGTAAGCTGCTGTGACTGTCGATTATTGTAGTACTCTGATCGATGAGAACAGTGTACGACCATTAGAATATAACGCACTTGCTCCAAGCACTCGCCATATGCCCACTTCAAATCAACTGTCCAAGAAAACTAGGCGCTCATCTTGAAGCTTTCTCATTTTTATAGTATCTGATTTAACATAATACAAGTAAATAACGAGAGCACATTGTATCGAAATGTCACGTAACGAACGACAGGCCCAACGCACCGCGGTGCTTCGTGAACATTTTGCTTCAGAGCGATATTTTTCTTAATAAATTAACCACCCACCTGCTATTATAGGTACGGGCAGCTCCTGGTTCACACATCCTTTATGCCAAAACTGTTGCCAGATTCGTAGATATTGCACATGAGGTTTTTGTATATTTAAATATATGGTGTGCACACAAGGTGTGCGCGAAGCTTTCCTGTTCCGGAACCGCTGGCTCTTATGTGAACACACGAATACCGCAACTGTTCATCTGAAGTTGTAATCCTTCCACCCTGTGATTTTAATCAACTTGATCAGATTTTTACAAAACGAATCGAAAAGGTTTAATGCTGGCTGTACATAATTCTAGTGAATGTGACTATGTAATAGATGCACAGTATTGTTAGTATGGTTGATCACCTGTTGTGCAATATCTGTCGATCTAATTTTAATTATTAAAAAAAAATTTAAGAAAAAAACAGGCTAAATTACTGTCCGCCTTCTAGTGTCGCTATAATTTCATTATTTTTTTTAACATACGATTAATTATGTATATTATTATTATACTTTATATATTATTATAAATGATTTTTTTACGAAAAAATAGCTTCGAATTCAAAAAAGCCAATGGTAATTAAAACCTATCTGGAACTCTGAGGAGTTCCTTCGATCTAGATATCACTTCTAAATGATTTTTTTTACACATAAAGCGCCTCCTGAATAACAGCCGCAGCGATCCATTAGCTAAACATCATTATTGAGATAGTTTTTTGTAACTTTGTAAGAACTTTGTTGTTCTCCTCGCTTGTACGTTTATGAAGAACATTACTACAAGTTCTCTCTTTGTTTGTGGATTTATGTACTTATGTTGTTTGTTACGAAGTAGCATGAAATAGAAGGTCACATTATTTATCGTATAATTACAGCAGAATGCATCGACTTCCAGCAGACAATAGCTACAAACTGTGGCTAGTATATACATCATTTTTCGATATATCAAATGAAGCCAGCAAACGGGAATAGTGTGACTGTCATTCCCCATTGAGGTTCACACACTGACGAAAGTATATGTTGGTCGCTGATGGGTTATTTGTCTAGCGTCTAGTGTGAAATAGATGTGTGCGTTCGCTCATATATGTATGTGTATGCACATGCACATCTACATGTTGCTTTGGAGAATTTCATTGGGCGAAGCAAAAAATATCGCACGCGCACTCGCCGGCAGACACGCACAGCCAACCGCTGTTAATTCCAACAGACAAATGCTACTATTATCCCATGTAACACATATAAACGTCGAGTAATTCAATGAGCATATTAGTGAATGAAGGGAAAAAACAGGCAGCCCAAAAAGTTGCGCAAGGCACATTGAACGCCTCTGTTGCATCCTTGGGCTCACGAGGCTGAAATTAAGGGCCAACTACTTATGACGTAAGATCAACCCTTTGCAAGAAGAATAAGTTGAATTTTGAGACCCATCTGGTTGATAATAACCTGGAGCTAAGTCGTGTGCGTAGAAAATTGACGTTATCCACCATCTTGGATTCGATGCTTTCTTAACTTGTTTGAGGTGACCCAAGAATGAAACTGCAGGTATTCTGAACCAGTCTTGGAGCTGTGAATTAACTATATTGGTATAGATAAGGTAACTCCTGCTCTGCCATTTTGTTCAGCTTATCAACCAGGTTTCGGTAGATGAACGGAATATGCAGCTCGCATCACGAAGGATTTAAGCTATGTTTACTATTATTCAATATGGAATTAATGCTTTTTTGCAGCGATTTCATAGTATGACCTAAATAACGAGACAAGAGATCTGCAGCAACGTGTGACTGGTATTTGATAGTAAGAGGTACAATGACGCGCCAGTTATTGAAGGATTCTTATTCAAGTTTAATTCTTTTTTTTGCAGTCCGATAGAGTCAAAATTCTCCCCGAAAATTCCCAGAGCTTATCTATTAATAAAAATTAGCTAGTCCTTCGGTGGTTATTCCTCTATGTATGACTGAAATAACTCACGTTGACCAACCTACATTTGAGACTGAAGTAAACAGCCCCTGCGCTTCTATCTTTGGATTCTTAGGCCAGGCCTTAACGCTTTCTGAACGCTGTGTTTTATTAAAAATCACTTATCGGGTGAGACACTGAAATAATCACAGTAGTTGATCACATGTCGGTGCAGTGATAACAATGACGATATGATATTCTATGGCTTCACCTAGCTTGGCGACTTCATTCCGCTACATTTTAAAAGAGCGAAGAAGCGCTTAACACTGTTTTTGGTGGCGCTTGCGTCGCCCGCTAAACACAACAGAAGCCAACTGAAAGATTCCACCTTAAAGGTTTAACCACCTTAGACAATTTAATCCATTTTGGTTGAAGCAGAGTCAATTGTTTAGAAAGAAATAAACAAAAAAAAAAAGACATCAGGGAATGAGCGAGACTAGTAGTGCGCATAATAGAGTTTAAGATATACTCCGTCGTGTGACATTGGGCAACGATGCTGCAAATGACAGCGGCAAACCTCTCAACCGGCTAAAAAAGCATCGAGCGGGTCGAAGCAACTAAGCCACATTCTCGCTTAAAATTCTCTCACTATCGATTCATCGTCTATACATTAGGACTCACTTACTTCGACTGTTCTGTGCGGGCTGTCGCGCTACCTTCGTCGATGTTTTTTAGTTTATGTAGATTAATAAACGACAGCAACCGCGCCCAAACTAAACGTTTATCTCGCGCTTCCACTCACAGTCAATAACTTTACAAGCATGAACAGCATCGCGTTCTACTCTGCGATGCCATTGGCGTCGGAAGCCACCGACAGACCGACCAGCCAAGTTCACGATAAGAAGGCTCAAGTAACTGACAGACGTTAGCTCGTTCGTAGCAACTGCAACATTAGTAGTAAAAACGAAGGCCAACGACGACGACGACGACAATGGAAACCACCGAATAACATCGTTCGGCCGACGACAACGAAAAACACGAGCATAAAAACGACAAAAATCCACTGTGCTCGAAGCGTGCTATTAATCGGGATGCTCATAATGCTGGCGGCGATAGTATTGAAAGTGACTCTGATGATATCGTATTTGCTAAAATTTATTAATTAAATCTGTATGTGACGTCGCATCGAAGGCTGTGGCTGGGGTCGTGGTTATGCAGGGACGGGTGCTATGAGAACCAATGACGAAGTCAAGAAAAATGATACTGATGATAGTTGGCGGTGGTCTGACATATATACAAATACATAGATGCATGTCATAGTCTCATTGACAACGACGTACAAATTTAACGCCCCGTCATGGATGCAAACTTCGAACACGATAGTTATTCTTAAAAGAAGATTAATGACGGAAGCAGCCGTCTGCTAATACATAATCAAAACACCTGTTTGAAGGGGAAAAAACACTGCGCGCGCCCTGTTGTTCTTGTCTTTTGTGGCGATACAGCGACAGGTACTATGAAAGGTCCTGCTTTTTCAAGATTTCAACAGGTTCCAACGTTGGCAGTATCGAGTACCGCAGACTAAGGTAAACAAAAATAAGATAAGCAAGATTGTCGTTTCGCCTCCCTTGCTCGCTCTAAATAATAGATCAGATGTTTATTTCCGATGTTGAAATGCTCTGCAAGTTGTACTTGACACTAGTTGGGACCTGTTTTTAAGCTGAACTGCAAAGTTATCTGTCTACACAGGAGAGAAGTCGTTCTGTTTGGCAATGAGACACTCGATTGTAAAGCGCATTATACCTCGACAGTGATCGAGCTAATGAGAGTGGAAATATAAAGGCGTTGATTGAGCTGAAGAAAACTAAGAGGGGCCACTCGTTATTATATTGTAAACCACACCCATTTTTACTAACGAACCAAAATTACCTAATATAAAGATAACTAGGCTGTGGAGGATACGAGCGACGCTATACGAGGCCATAGCATTTTCTGTGTTGACCTAAGTAAACCTTTTTCATGACGTCATTTTTCACACGTTTTCCTATTTTGGGATGCTTCAAAATACCTAATACGTACCGAGCAGCAGACACAATATGCAGCGACCTTCAAACTATTATGATAGTTCCGTCAGTTGAGCCGGAAGCTCAGTCGTTTAAGCCCAAACCTACAAAGTTTATTTGATTAAACTAACTACTGCTGCTGCAGAAGATTGCATAATTAAATTTCTTTTACATGCGCCCATTGTTCTATTGAAGTAGATAGGCGTGGTTTAATAGTAATAAAGTAATGCACTTCATTGTTTGAACAGAATATGATACAAATCAGGCATAATAGCCGTAATCCATTTACGCGTCCGTAAAAAAATCCTCGAATGGACTCGAACCAAACCGTGTGTTAACAATATTCGTGCTTAGTCGACGGGAAAGTAATGCGACCCAAAATACATATTGATTTGGGCTGGTCCATGGTATGATCTAGAATAAAATAGCTTATTCCTTCTGTTTCACGATAATTCACTAAGTGATTGACTGGCTACGAGCTGCTGACTGGTTGTTCGAGAGGCCCTGAGGCAAAAAGGATTTGTTACCACCTCTGAATTTCTGCGTTCGGACCCGCTCAACACGGACGCTGCGACGGCAGCAGCAACTCTTAATTCTTTAGTCTCCACTTAGAGGCAGAAAGCCGTTCCTTCCTTCCTTCAAGGCCTCACTCAAATCTGCCGCTTATTGCTCTACTTCTGCTTTTAATACTGAGCGCAATTTAAGCATTAATGGTGTTAATAAATGCGCACCAGGGGTCATCAGTCTGGTGGCCTGAGGCTATCGAACAACAACGCTAGACGCTGGCAGCAAAAATAGTCACTTTTCAATAATTACTCGTCTATCATTGCGGTTTTTCTGCCGTTTTTAAAACGATCATTCTGAAAACGTGGCTTGCGCTACCGAGGCGAAATCCTTGTCACGAGACGGAGGCTGCACGAACAATTTTGTCTCGATATTTCAGACACTTCCTCATAAAACAGAAGATAAAGAAAGACAATTTATTTTATGGCTGTGGCAAATGATTCAGAATTTAGATCGGCCAGTGCTTCCCCTATCACAGAAGCAAATGTCAAATATTTGCGGAGTAAACTTGAATACTATTAAATTCAGATAGATACTTTATTCACCGGTGCGAACTGTGCCAAAATGTACGAAAATATCGTTTTACTTTTTGCGATTTACAGACTCATTATGGCGCAGTTTCACTGGTACATCTGTGTGTCTCCTACAGCCTAAATAGCTCACTATGTATTCTATTGCAAGATTAGATAAATAGTAAATACAGCCAGTGCGAAAATGAGGTATTACGAGCAACACGTGCTCGGTAAAACGAGCAAATAGGAACCTCTTTGTTAATCTATCAATGATCGCTTAATATTCATAACAAAGGTGAACTTGAGCGTCAAAGCGCTGCAGAGCAAACAAGATCCTACTTCGCTGGTAACCAAAGCTATGACTGACAGACAGACAGACACACCAGGAATGAAGGCATATACACTGGTCAGGGAAAGAGGATGCCTGGTAAACGCATGCGACAATTCAAATATTCTTAAGGTTCGATATTTGTTGTGAACGTCTCGACATGAGGAATGGCTTTTGTATTTACCCATCAAATCAGGTTGGAATTGGATTTGATTCAGGTTAGCCCTCCGTTCAAATGTCCAGGATATTTGTCCATAAAGTTTCAGAGAAAAAAAAACAATAAGCTGAACTTGGCAGTAGCATTTGTGATGTTTTTTTGCTGATTGTTGTTGTTGTCGTCGTCGTCGTCGTCCCTGCCATTATGAATGATGACTTCAAACATGTGGAGTTGATGGCGCTTGCTATGTAGGGATCCATCTCCACCGTCAAAACAAACACCAACACTCCAACCGCCATCATCGTCATCGCCATCACGGCTTCGCCTTTCCGCGTCATATCGACACGTACATCACTTCGGTGATCCTGGCAGTCAACAGCAGCTGCTGCCGCTGGTGGCGTTGCCTTTTAATCATCTGGACACTGTTCTCTCTCTTAGTTACTTGTCTAGATGCTGTTAACGCTTGCTGAGTGATCGCTAATCTCTTCACAGCATGCATCAGTGTCTCTTAATTTACAGACTCGCCACCAACAGGTCAATTATCATCATAATCAAGCAACAGCACTATTCTTGGCGCCAGCTAAATATATATCACTGACATACCCTTCAATGCATCCATCATCACTAACCAAGTTCAAAATCATACGAATCATCATCGCCACACAATAAACGATGCCAGAACGAGGGAACAATACAGCGAGTTGATCGCAATTGGAGAAAAAACATGCTGCAAAAAATAACACACACACACAGACACACACACACACACACACACACACACACACACACACACACACACACACACACACACACACACACACACACACACACACACACACACACACACACACACACGTGCACCCAAAGGGAACAGAGACACGCTCCTCCATTCCATCGCCCATTTCATTAGTCTACCAATTAAGTCGAATTTAGAACGACAAACCACACGTATCTTGCTCAAGAACTGTGCTGTTATAAAATGGGCTAAAGCAATAATGGAAAAATGACCAATTTTCGAAAGCTTGGCGCTCTGAGAGATTGCGAATTGGTCTAACCGGTTCGACGGACTCAGTTTTTCTACGAAAAATCGTGTATTGCCAAAGCTTGTATGGCAATTGCGATATTTTCTATAAGAGTGCCGTGTGTATAGTAGGCATATTTATGTTATAAGTAAAATCATTCGGTTTTAGCAAGCCCTTATGTCCTCAGCTTTACTTTCGACTTCGCAGTTATTATACACTACCTCTGTGCTATTAAATGCGTGCTTCTGCTCCTTATCTGGATTTACATATTATTATTATATATGCGGCAAGTGAGCATACCGTCCTTACTACGGGTCCCGTTGTATACAAACGGGCCAACTTAAAGTCGATACTTGCGTAATGGCACAACATGCTTAGAGGTGCTAACCACCAGCTTCAGCGACTACAAATGAGACTTTCTAAAAGTAGTTTACCTTAGAGAAATATTTCGTTTATGCAGAGAAAGAATCAGCGCAGTCGCCAATTGGGATGAGGGAGCTCTTGCAGGGGTTGGTTAGTACCACCTTGTTCTTACCAAAGATCAAGTCTTACTGAAAAACAGTGGCCCAAGCTAATGGAATAAAGATGAAATCGATTAATAACACTATAGCTGAAGAGCGTCGCCACTCACGTCACCATGATAACTAATATAGAACGGAATAAAACAAAATAGATCCGAGGTACATTATCGAATATGACATTTCGGCCAGTACTAACCAGCTGGAAGCAATGTAATGTTCAGGTCTGTTGGCTTCAATTTCATTTTTCCTCGTTCTCAGTCGTCGTGAAGATTAATAATTGTCATATTTACTATGTGATGAGCAGCAATCATCGAAATAATGATGTTTTCTATATGCGCGTATTGGCCAGCTACAAGAAGTAAAGTTGACTGCATGGAACCAGACCAACATCGATCATTATGACTCTAGGTGCACCTAAACGACATTTTTCAGTTGAAACAGAAGGCGTTCGCAATCGTTGTTGTGCGGAGTCACTTGTCTCGGAGTTAGGGTCAGCACGGAGAAAAAACGGAGTCTTGGACAACGAAGTTCAATTGAAATAGTATACCATGATAGAGTGAAAATGCACATATAACTCTCAGCTAAAAACCCGAATCCCTGTGAAACCTTAGAACGACGACGCCGCTTCGCGTAATTCTTATGACAATTTCGAATATCTCTCTTTCTTTCTATATATATATATATATATATATATATATATATATATATATATATATATATATATATATATACATACATATATATATACACACACATATATATGTATACATACATACATACATATACACACACATATATATATATATATATACATACATACATACATACATACATACATACATACATATATATACACACATATATATGAAGGGCAAAGAAACAAAGGCTGAGGGAATGTTCAAAAAGAAATCGGCCGTCATCAGTTATCTAGTTTATAATTATTTTATATTGTCGTCTGTTTTAGCAACTACGTCCAATACACACACAGATCAGTGATAATGAAATAAAAAAAAAAATAATAGAATAGCAAGCGACGATTAGGTTGTAGCATAAGTAAGGTCGCGGTCACCGCTTTTGGCTGGTCACTGTTTGTTACCCTTAAAAATTGCGTTCTCTCCTTTATAAGTCCGTCACAATTTCGTTGTGTTTCATACCCAATTGGAGCTCGGAAGATCGATACTCGTGGTGAAAACAAACGGAGGGTGTATTCCACTTCAGAGAACTACCTTAGAGTTACTAATTGGCCGAGAAGACGAGCTATGAACATTAAACGATTGTTAGGCACCTTTCGGCCTTTTGACGCCTATGACATTTTATCAAATATTAGGAGCCTGACTGCACTGAAGTCTGGGTGAAATGCGCAGGGAAATACAGCTTTTCGTTGCCTCGTAAAATCTCGTCCAGCATCGAGCGATATGCAAGCACAATGGCAGGTTTCTACGCAAAAGTATTATGGATGACAGGAAGTGGTATCTCTAGCCGATACAGCGCAAATAGAAGGACACGCTTAGAGGGCAGACTTAAGCCTGCACTTACATGCCAAAAAGACGAGGATCTGCATCGGTAGGACTGGACGGGTTTTATACGCTGACAAATGCTTTTGTACAACAATAAGCCGGTCAACAAAAGATCCATGTATGGCCATGCTGCATTGATTAAACGAATTTATCCAACAGGAAAAACCCATAAACAAAGCAAAGCTGCCCCTTTCAAATGTTAAAGGCCACTAAAACCCCCCAAGAAGGTCATGGAAAATGATAGTAAATATATTAGAAATTGCTGTGTTATGAAGTGCGCGTATGAATGAAAAGCCAATAGTTATTACCTTATGATTACTGTAACAAAAGTAGAATCGACTTTAGAAGTGCGCCCCATTTGTCGCCATGGCTTACTCAGTTATATATATAATTCGCAATACTATCATTTTAGCGTTATATAACCAATTAAGAAATTTTGCTACGTACGGATGGACGATCCTTGAAAAAATCATTTATTTAAGAAAAAGGTAAGCGATCAATAAGTGGCTGCAAGCTCAAACGCGGCTGGCGTGTAAGAATTTTAGCCGTCAGCCAATGTACTACTCTTAACCTCCATCGGTCTAGTCTTTCTTGATATAATGGCAGCGACAAGGTCTGGGTAAAGCTGTAGAAGAGACTGAGCCGGCCTGCAGCTGTCTGTTCAGCCGACCCGATTTAAGAAGACTAAGGACGAGACCGGGAATGCACAAAACACTGGTCAAATCGCCGACAGAAGCAGGTCAGTTTAGAGCCAGATCGCCACAGCAGACAAGTCTAACAGGAGTGTCAGGTCGTCGTTTACGAGGTCGTCAACACCAATATTGGGGATGAAAGGGAGGGGCTGCCACAAAATGGTGGAAAAGGCTTGACAGACAAGAGAGACCCTGCCCTACGAAAAGCAAGCGGTTACACAGCGTGCGAAGTTGCCAGATCTAGATCCTAAAGATCCGAGGAAAGGAGAGCGTCGAGACGAAGTGCGACGATCAACGGAAATGCAAGAGCGCCGGTACCGTCGAAGGACTATAGGGACCGCGCGTGGCTGCGAGAGCAGTGGCCAGTCATTTTTCTAGTCTAGGTCATATATTCCAAGACGAAATAACATCTCATAATATGTTTAATGTGTCGCATATGTGTTTCTGTAATTGCAAACGTTTCGATATGTCTTGCTCCAAGAACACGCTGTTATAAGTCAAAAGACAGGCTTAGCCGTATACATCCACAGCGTGCTCGATCAACAAAAAAATCCCATTTTTTCAGCAACTCGCGAGCCTCTGAAGTGAGCTATTTTATTAATAAACAACTGCAGCCGGCTTACAATCTATAAGTGACGCCTACCTGTTGAGGACACACGCCAGCTTTTTTTGAAAGCCTACTCAGAGAACAGGGCCAAGACCTCCTTAACTCTCAACTGCGACTGGTAGATGAACATCTTGAGTTTATCATCAATCAAGATTCAGAGAAAACGGGCTTCAGCAGACTGAAGCTATGAGCACCCAAGTAAGTACTATACGGACAAGGCCCTTTTTGAATATATTCGGAGGTAGAGATCGAGTGTAAATGTAACAAGCACGATTAGACGAATAGGCTTTTACTGCCACGCCAAGTGGAAAGAAGTCCTTAAAATAATTTCACCTTAAAGGGCGGTGCGATGATAGTTACGAAATCGAAATTGGTCGTGGAGGAGTTATCACCTTTGTTCAGAAACGCCTCTTTCATCTATAATGTTGCGGAGTGAAAACAAAAAGTTCTTGGTGATCGATGCCCATATAATTGGTTCGTCTCATTTTTACGAATGGGTGTAATTTGGTATTCTTTGAACATCTCACTGAACATACCCTGTTCGATAGACAACAAATTGACGCAATCAAACTGTAAGAGAACGTGCAAAGTAATGCATCATTATTGTGGATATCTGATTGATATTTGGGGCCTGGTAAGGTTCATTTCCAATTTGAGGAAGCATATAATAATATAATCTAATTATGTACATACGAAGAGTTCGATAAGCAAATCGGAGGACTAGAATTTGAACTTAATGTTTAGGGGGTGAGAACGACAGGAAGAGCAGTATAATAATATGTTCCGCCCTAGCTGCATTAATTCTTTACTTACAACACTGCAGGTCAGACATTTTAAGAAGTAACGATATTTAGGTGTAGAGAAAAAGGAACAAATGCTTTGCTTCTAATGACAAAAGATGGTTCCCTGCGAGGTTACCCATGTTGTGCTATATCCTGATAATGACAGTATTCAGGATTTATATAGAAATTACGTTCCGGTCCTATATTTATAATACACAATCAAGCTACAATTGTTAGGACTACGGCCTAAAGAAAACTTTGAGACTATGGGCAAAATAACAGGTTGGCATCGGAAACGATTTCCTAGTTGGTGCAGTAAAGTTGCCAGAAGGAAGCGGTTTTCCCCTAGTCTTATTTTAGTAATTACTACTGCTGCTGCTGCTGCTGCTGTTGTTTCTATCGCTCTATTCAATGATGTCTAGTTAGAAATTCATCAATTGCTCCTTCATCGTCTACAGCTGCCCAGAAGGAAATAATTTCCCCTTAAATTCAACCCGTTGTCAATTGCCTAAGAAAAGAATCGAAAGATCGAGCTCGTCTTATTTATATTTATATATCGCGCCAAAGCGTCTCTGTACAAGTAATGGCTCTCAATCGCGCTAGTTGCAACGGCAGTGGCCATTGCGTCGGTATCATCCTCGACGCCATTATCAGCACCGCTAACATGATCGTCATCATGAACGCCATTGTAGTCGAAAGACCGCTCCAGGCGTACTGCATCTACATTCATGCGTTTGCATATGTGGGTGAAATCTTTGAAGTTGGCTGCGCGATCATACAAAGGCTGTCTTATCAAGCGTGCATAGCTAAACCCGTTCAAGACCACACATATCGCGTCTTATGAACCGATAAAGACCGAATGGATCTGAGCAAAATTAATGCACATTATAGGATTTTCATTTTGTGATTGGGTAAATACGGATTCATAAGAAAATGACGATTATGATTGCCTTATCTATTCTTGGTGACCTCTTAGCGTTTGATCTGAATGAAACCTACCGAAATATATCTCCTATTCTGATTGGCATCGGAAGTATTATTTACGTTTTCGGTTCAGCTGAGATCCTATGTATCTACTGCTTTCATTGAATGTAGTCAAGCATGAAGGGGAATAAAATCGTTGATCTTACCATCGTATTTGTGTTAAGTTACGTATACATTATAATTGGACGTTTTTAGAAACTTGTCCTTTTTTGGCGCAATCGGTAGCTACTGTGCTGGAAATGAGGTGCATGAAAACGATGGCAAAGGATTTTTCCAAAGGGTTGCATAAAAGCGACCTCGTTTAATATTGAAAAACACGTTCAGGTGCAGCTGTTTCTGTGGTTAGGACTTCAACGTGCTAAAAGCTTGTAATCTCACAGGGTTCATTCGTCATTTGCCTCTGCTCCTATTTGTAAAAGCTCACGACAGACAACACACAGGTTCTCAGGTATTTGAATCTTGGCGTGATTTGAACAAGTTCGTTTTTATGACAACAACAAATCGGTACGGTTTAGCGACAATCTAGTGAAAGTCGGTGATTCCAAATCCATTCTGGCACCGACGTGTGAAAGAACGATGAGTCTGAGGTGCAGGATCCATTGGGCGCGGGCCATCCTTGGAACACAAGAATTACGGTAAACACACAGACTCTCACAGCGCCGACATACTGACGTGTAAATATTCAATAACACTGTGCGACAGAGATCGAAAAAAAGAACGAGGAAAAGGAAACAGAATAACTTGTCGAAGTTCGTATTTGGAATAGTCGTCGGAATGAAGCGACTGAAGCAGATGCCGAAAAAGAAATACAAACAGCCATAACTTCTCATAGTCTCGGTAGTTTTGCATACGTACGCTGGATCAGCCACAGCTTTTGACCTAACTAGCCTAGGACCTGACTTCAATAAAGATTTGCAGTATTGGCAAAATGACAATTACGTTGAATCGTTGGCTTTGCGCAGGCATTTTTGAAGTCAATTCGAGGCCTATCTACAAAAGCGTCGTAGCGAGGATTCTGATGGCGCGGGCCAAGTAAACAACTTGAGAGGACTCCCGTCGCGCGAGAGATTGCCACCCGATTTAAGCAAAACAGTCAGAAACGATCTCTCGAGCGACAGACAAGACAAAAGATAGCACCTCCACGATACAGCTGCTGCGTCAGTCACAGCCGCAATAGGCAAAATCGATTGAGGCCAAGAATGATGATGCTGAAGACAACAACAACAACAAATCGAACGGATATCAGCAGCACCGCCTATGGACAAATATTAGCTTAACGGCATCACCAATTCTACTGCCACCATAGTCGCCTTCACCGATGTACGTAGGTATGCATGCAGACACATACACACACACCTGCATGCGTGTGTGTATACATATAGTCCACGTGTGATTATATTTGGCTGACCGAATTTTTGCCGTCTCGTTTCAGCATCCGTACACATCTGCCACTCTTTCGCAGCTATCGCATTCGCCTTCGTGGTGGATCCGAGTCGGGAAGAGGATCGACAACGATGATAATAATATTATTATTATAAAGACTTTTTCAAATAGCATTAGCAGTGTTCGCTGTTGTGTGGCGGCGTGCGTCAGTTTGACGGCTATGCTGCCGTTGTTTAAAAGGGGAGCAGCAGCTGTACGTTACCATTACATGATACAGCGTCGTGATGTCCACGCTCGTGCATCACGACCACAGAACGACATTATCATAGTCCTTTGAATTGCACGTCGTTCTTAGGTCGCCATTTGATAATTTTCAGATCTGTTACGCAAAACGCGAAAAGAAATATGCTACAACCTATATGAAGTTAGATCTAAAATTCCTTTAAGAGGAAGTAGAAAAAAATTCTAGTTAAAACGTCTGAAATACGTGCGTCTAGTTGAAGTAGTTCGTCTTCTAAAGCTTTCGATTCGGTTTGACTTATTCAGGTTTCCAAAACTGATACTTTACTTGGACATATTGATGTTCACAGGTTTGAGTATGTAAAGGATATATGCTGCAGAAATTTATTTCACAGAAACGATCAGCTTTGCATAATCATACCGTGTGCTACGAGTATCGGTAATAGTAACCACTGGTTTTAGGTAAAATTATCGAACCGAATTAAGACGATATCTTCGGATAACGAAAGCCTATAACACGACCATATCATGCTCTATTCAGACGGTCGACCTTTACGACTTTAACATTTGCATTTCTGAACTGAAGCTGGTCGCAATGAATGCAATATTGCACCTATAACCGATTCACTTCAGCTAATTCAATGAGGATCATACGAATTTTCAAATCACTAGAGCAGCTTTAGCTTAGGACTAATGGCCTAGACGATTGAGTTCCTGTTTAGACTTATCAGAAGGCAATTAACTAGAGCAATCAGAAGCATTGCCAAAACGCTGTTATTTGATATCGAACACGGGTTTTTTTTAATCGATTTCCAGTAGAATAGAGATATGGTATGTCAGTGGTAACTCTGATTTGTTTATCGTATGACTAATTCAAAAATATCCAAGAAAGCACAACGTCGTTTTTGTGATTGACTGGATATTTCAACGGTAACGCTATGGAGGTTCGCTGTACATTGTTTGCTCACAAAAGAGAATTTCAGATGCATGTCTGTTTAATTTAAACAGCCGTGAGCAACAAATGTGTCCATGTAAAAAATAGATCAAACGTCCCTCAGAAGATTGGAAAACATATTGATGCATTAATATCTCTATTGCAAGTACCAGAAACGGTTGAATCCAGTCAACTAATGTTGCCAAAAAAACGAGGATATATTCATTACCTACATTACTAGTTTATAGAAATTCGGTCTTCTGGATACCAAGGCCTCGTATCACCTCAAAGATACAGGCGCATGACATGTGGCTTTCGTATACATAGGCCGAACTAACAGAAGCGCGACGGACGGAACACGAAATAACAAGTAGTAACAGCATGAGCGTTGCGGTTAGTTATTATGATTGTAGGCGAATAGAAAGAGAAAGAACACCCGCGGGCATCCTTGGCTGATTTAATAGGGAATTTAAAACCAAGCACCGGTATCTGACTCTCGCAGCAGAGACGGAAAACATTTCGCTCTCCTCCCTCGTTCTAACAGGGTGGTATTTTCGTCAGAAGGCGTCGTAGTACATAGCCCGTGTGAATAAAGACAACCATTATTTTCACCAGAAGGCATAGCTTAATCTTGAAGCGTCCATCTTTGCACAGATGGCAGTTCCTAAGCCAGCAAGATAGTGACAAAAAGATTAAGAACCGCGGAAGCTTGGTCGACTTCTCAAAATGGCAGCTATCAAGTACTATATGTTAACATATGAGCGGTATGGATAAATATGGCTAAAACAAGCGGCACAGCCTAATAAAAGCTCAGTATACCGCCGAACTTAGGATTGATAAAGTAAAGAACATGCAATGCACTGCACAGGTCTCGATCCCCTTACATTAGAAGCTTATATAAAAACAGTCACGGCTGAACGAATAATTATTACTTCATGTTTGAACACTAATTTTTTTGATCAGGATTTTTTTCCAAGAATAGTACAGTTACATTGATGCATGTCACAGAGCTGAAAAGTACCATAGAAACAATTGCTGGAGACAGACCGACCGGTTGTTGTCACGATCACATACGTTTGAAGAAGTTTGCTTTAACCAGGAGTATGTACATTGTTAAGGTAAACGTTATTCCGTTTGGGAGTACATGATTTAGCCAAAGCAGGGTTAGTTGTTAGGCAGCACCCGCAACGTTCGGAAGATACGCTAGGTGGAAATTTCTAGGAAAAATGCGTTTGTGCTCTGAGTGTGACATCAATTGTTCGTGCCAGCGGGCGGAACCAATAATACTGGGAATGAATTTTTCGCCAGAATGGCTCATAATTAAATAACTTGTATTGCAGCACGCTGACCCCGAGAGTTTGAGAAATCATTGAGTTTGGCAGTCTCATTTCTGACAACGAGAAGGGATCTATAGGTTTATGTGTGTGCAAAAGTTGACAAAGCCATAATGCTTTAAATACCGTAAGAGGTCGTCTCTGAGGTGCCTGTTTGCTAGAAGGATTTAGAAATTTCAAAGTTATTCGATGAAATTTAACATCCTATGATGTACATGGAAAGCCACGTTCTTACTCAAAATTTGATTGTATGTCGGAAAGCAAACTTAGAACCATGGTCATATAAAAGAAGACGACTAATTAATTAAGTTGAGACCTATTCATCATTTTCTATCCTAATTTATGTTCAGTGATAACTCAGTCTGCCGCGTTGTCATAAACTTCTCTATAGACAAGGAAAAGTTTTCAGATTATTATTTTGCTACCAATGCAAAAACGTTGTCAAGAAACCTATTCTGAGCTTCTTTGGTTGAGCTGAAACATTTGTATACCGCACGTGTACTATAAAATGCTGTTAATCTATTCTTCCAGCTTTGTAGAAAGTAACCAACAAGGGCAAATCATCAGCACATAGTGACCACCGTTCTGGTTCTTGTATTTGTTTATCACCATCATCGGTTGAAATGAATAGTTGCCAAAACGTAACTATCTCGTAGGTAACTCGACCAAAACAAATGTTTATCAATCAGTTTCACTGCGAAGTTGTAGCATCTAACCGCTTGACCATCCAGCCGCTCAGTCGTTTGAGCCTCAAACGTGCCTATTTCAGCGCAAAAAATAGAAATTTATCGAACAGAGCTTCGCCAGCCTTTTTTGGCCAGCGGTTTTGGGTACAAATTTGCTGATGGTGGAATGATGTAGTGACCATTCAAACCCACACCTGGTCCTGTTACTCGTTAGTTGAAGGCGATCACTGAAGTGATGCGTTCATTATCAACATTTGGCCGAATTTATCGTAAATATTTCATTGACAGGAGGAGTAGCAATTGCATATTAAAATGTTGGCACTTTCGAGCGTTCACAGAAGACATAAACATGTGCACGTTGTTAGAATGAAACTGGCCGTAACGATTAACGGTAAGAAAAAGGGCTACTCAGTGCCAATGACAAAGGCTTTTTTTCTACCTAACTACGCTATTTTTGATTCTACATGTATAGATCGTTAAGATAAATGAACTTTAGGGTAACATCCTAAATCTTAGAATCCCCAGCAGACAGACATCTTCCGAATCAAAATGAATCAGAAATAGTTAAATCGGTGCTTGTAAGCTTAAGTACCCCTCTTAAGCTTCTTATACTATTACATCTATAAAGTACGCCCATAAAGTAGTGTAGTACAGCTGAATCTGAAGTTAAATGATGAGGATATAGAATTGTTCTAAAAAATCGACTAAGTATTTCTTTAGCATGTTTCAAAACACGTTAGACATTTTTTTTCAGTATATAACTACGACAAGTTATTAGGTACCTATCGGACAATGGTCCTGTTCAACACTTCGCCAATCGACAGCT
Organism: Varroa destructor; assembly: GCF_002443255.2. Taxonomy (NCBI): domain Eukaryota; kingdom Metazoa; phylum Arthropoda; class Arachnida; order Mesostigmata; family Varroidae; genus Varroa; species Varroa destructor. The sequence continues at coordinate 6,303,689 of NW_019211458.1, forward strand.
GCTGAGCCTATAAATAGATGAAGAACTACTCACTTAGAGAATTTGGTATTATGTGAGATGGCATTATACTAATTTGCCTAAAAAATCATTTGTCAATACTAGCACGCACAAAAGTACATGGTACAGGCTCGTTTTCTGATACGTTGCCCTCAGATCTATTCCAGAACTAGATCCATTTTTGATCGGCTAGCACCGTGTGTTACGTTTTTTATATAATGCGGAACAGCCCCTGGTGATCGTAGTATAAGCATGAATTTCGAATTAAGTAAAGCCACGAGACTTGGTTGAGGCAGCCCAAACATGCTTTTAATTTAGGCCTCGATTAAAAAAATTCAATTCGGTAAGTCATCTTAGATGTTTGCATCTTCCATAGATTAGTAGTCATTGACGTTCCGAACAAATTAACAAACCGGTTTTTCGAACATCATCCCTAACACAGAGACCGGAGCAATTGCATTGCCTGGATGACGTTAAGGCGCCGCCTGCATTCAGTCGCACTTTCAACGGTAATTTACAAAGGTGTCCTTTCTTTCATATAGTCATTCGAAGCAAAACGTGCTCAGACTGTCACAGTGTCCATAAGCTCTTGAGCTAAAGCACATATCTCTATACAGGTGGGGTAGTTCGACAAATATTCTTTATGCGAAGATGAGAAACATACCTCAGGCGGTAGCAAGCAAACCGCATCACAAGCATTTTAGTTACCTCAATCAACTATTTCATTTTTAATTAATCAATTAATTTGTAACTACGAGAGAAATGAAAAACCTCAAAAAGATAACTTTTACGTAATAATCACCAGTAGGAGCACTGTTACTGCAATCTTTATAACCTAAGAGCTGCTAAGAACTTCGAATGTATCTAGCACGCTCGAGATAGTTTTCAGTAGTTAATTGTAACTCATCTGTAATCTACTGTACCAACACTTTCACATTCAAAGAGTTAGTCCTTTCCAGTAAATGAGCATTATATCCATAGCGATAATAGTATCTTCATACAAATAACAAAGTGTTTGGTACGTTCGTGATTTGACGAAATGAACATATTATTTTTGCTTGTTTTTACTGCTAATGTGATTATCTCACTTATAGCACGTTGACTAAGGGGAACTCACATTAGACGCTTCTGATTTGTTCTCGCGTAATGGTTCGCGTAAATAGTAAGTGAATCGGCGATTATTTTAGACAGACATCGCACTACTTTGAACTGCATTAATTATCGTTATAAATGAAAACACAGCCTGTTTCCCTTCCTATTCATTTTTCCGAGATTATATAAACCTATAGTGTTGCCAAAATGTCCGTTATTTCTTCCGTATCATTCTTTCATTGACGTTTATGCCCCCAATGTTCGGTAGAAATGCTTCGCGTCCTGCAGAATCACTACATACATATCGGAATTATTATCTAAAACTATTTTACTAGAAAAATTTCATAGTTCCTAGATATTTAATGACGTGTCGTAAATTGAGATTGGTGGCCGCCAGTTATGTAGCTTGCATGTGCTACTTTTAAAAGTGTCAACCTTTCGTCTTTCCGAAGATCTTACCAGACCCAAACTCTATTTGGGAAAGCGACAATGTTTAATAAAAATGCGATTATTACCGCTCTACCAAGCGAACCGAGATACTGGTGTCGTCTGTCAGTCGTTATCCGCAAGAGTCAAATTAAGAGTAAGGATACGATATCCTGTATCGTATCCAGGTTGAATTCACCATATTGGGTCGCTGGGTCCGCGAAGTCTGTATTTACTGATATCTTGTTATTTCACCTGTTATTATCGACGACATCATCTCCACAAATATCGCTGCGCTAATTTCCTCGATTCTAAACGAATCAGTAGGCCCCAGACTGACTATCTCTCTTTATTATTTCAACATGAACTGCGCATAGCCAAATATACAAGCAAACCACACATATAACAATAATAGTTATATTAATACGAAGAATTACAACTGAGTAGCTAAATTGCGCAAGTATTGTATGGCCACCTGATAAAGCGACAGGAGTCGTTCCGTCACCAGTGATTTCTGTTGCTGTATTTGCCAGCACTGTGGGTTCGAACGGAGGTTGCCCTAGACAGACAGACCCATTTCCGTTTCTGGTCGTGGGCCACTGAGAACTCTGCCTCCAGTCCGTGAGTCGTTGCAACGTTTTCAGCATTTTCTGAATGTGCCAGGCTTACGAGTGTGTGCTATTCAAACAATGAATATAGCAGCGTACGTGAACATATGGATACTCGTACGTGGAATATTAGCGTTATAAATAATTCTCGTTGTGCCATTAGTTGATTAACTGAACTGATGCCGATCACTTAACGAAGCCCAACGCAGGCAAAAGCATTTTTGTTAGCAGTGTGAAAAATCGGGTTTAGACATTTTTGTTTTATTTATCAATCATTGGTCAAACTGTAACCTAAACGCTTGTTCAAAGTTGAGCCATATATTCAAAGTATCATACGTGAATCTAAAGCACTAACTGACAACGAGATACTGCACTAACAGGTGCAATTATGATTCCGATCGAGCCAGCCGATAGTTTCTAAGATACCGGGTTTTCACCAACGTGATTGGCGGGTTTTCACTTCATTGTTCGTTGGCGAATACTGTTGTCATGTAATGCGTAGACTCTGTTCATGTATGTTTGCCGGTCGCTGCCCAAAAAAGACAGACTGAGTTTAAGAACTATGCTCACGTAGATTCATCTATAAGTAATTGTAGTTTTTTTTTTTTAAAACAACTAAAGGTATTACCTATACGAATTGTCGAATAACAAGAATTCTTAGAGCCCACAGCGTGCCAAACAGAGCTAGGATTAATTGAACAATGCTTCAGTTGTATTATTGCTTAATAAAGCAGGCTTGTCTTGCTACCTCTATATGGATATTTCATTTACCAAATTTTTGCTGTGATTCTCTAAGTTACAAAGATCACTTCGAAACAGCTCAGGATGCCACATATGTAATCGAAATGCCACTCGGATGATATCAGTGGCGAGCTGTTAACGACCTGCAACACGTGCATGACGCTTATCTACGTCTGCCTACACGTGCACGTTCGCATATATGATAATAAAGATGCCCTTTATCGTGCTGTCGTCAGTAGGTCGATTTAAAAAAGAAGGCCACTTTACTCTGTGAAGTTAGAACCAAATGCTTCTCATGGTGATTCATGGAAAAATTACCACTTCATAAGACTCACCACCAAAAAAGGTCAAGCCTTTCTAACACAACGTTATACGACGATTGCATATACTGCCCGTTGTTATCAAGGTAAAATATCACCAGGATCAATTGTGTTGAGAGAAGTGATTCGTTAACCCATCGCCGTTCATCGAAGTGTGGACGACTCTACGTTTCAAGGTTTGATCAACCCTACAACAACTATACCAAGCACATCTTGAGGACGCGGTCAACTGGATGCTATCAGTGAGCTAAATGTAAGTTACCTAACCTCAGAACAAACAAACATGGCGATTAACAATAATGGATCTAGCGTAAAGGGAGATGAGGAGTCGAAGGCAGGGATGGGTCAATGGTCCGACGCACAAATTAATGCCATTGTTAGGAAAAGAGGCACCGAGCAGGCCAGGTTCACATTAATAAAAATAAAGTTGTTGCTTTATTGGCAGAAATACTATTAAGAAAAGTACGTTTTGTTGTTGTTGTTCTTGCGATTGCAAGCAATCGACGAAAATTTCGGAGAGGTATGTTGCTTATACCGCTGTCAGAATGAAAGTCTGGAAAACGATTGAAAGAGATTCATAGAAGAAAAGCCGTGTATGTAAACAACGATATCGACGTGATCATTATGTAAAAAAGATTGTATTAAAGTGCTGTCAGAATGTAGTGGAAACGAAAACAAGAACTCGGCATCACAGTTGAATGCAATAGTAACCTCAAGCACGAAATAAGTTTGGTAGCCATGTAAAAAAGGTTGGTTTTAACTATTCAGCGTATTCGTATATTAGAAAACAAAGAAAAATTTCAAAAGTTGAAAACGCTTTAGTATGCCCTGCAAGTCATGTCACTCTTTGTCTTAGTTTCGCAGTTAGTCGTGCATTAAATCTAACCAAAAAAGATAATAACAATAACGAACACGAGCTGGGTATATAAGCCGGATACACAAGGCCTCGTTTATGAAAGATTAACCTGTGCCGGATAAACTGGAGCAGTTTGTGTTAATTAATCAAATTATCAATGCTCTGGTCGCTTAAAGAAAAATACCGGCCCATTACTAATGACCAATGCACTAATGATGGTTGAATGTTGTTTATAATGTAATTTAGAGACGAACAATTTCACAAAAAAGAATCACCAGGAAAAATGAGGATGACGCGCATATACTAAACCACTAACCGCAAAGTAGAGCGGTTTCTCTGATCTCCTGAACTCGAGGTGAGAAAACTAGAAATTTTATCATTTGTTTATTTCATTTGTTATTTGTTAAAATAATAATAATAAACATTGTAAATTTGTCGTCATTTGTTAAAAGTATCCATTTGACACAACATAAGTATAATCAGCACAAACATATTAAGCATATTCATTACAAGGTTGATCACCACAGAGGTAACCAACTAACAGAAAAAGGGCTCAAACAAAAGAATTCATTCCTTACAACCTCGAAGACGTATCGTACATCCTGAGGAAAGAACCATTCAACTTGCTAATACCCAAAAACCATTCCATGCTTGAAAATTCTTTTGGTAGAAGGAGAGGGAGATTCCTTATTTCCAATGCGTTCTCAGCGCAACCACCAAACGAAGAAGTGTCAGAACCATCACGTTAGATACAAATGTTCTGAGGCTAACCACTATACAGTTGTGTGTTCAAAATCTGAAGGGAATAGGGAGCTTGAACCCAGCACAACAATTTGTGCCTGAACAGGTGAGTCTCAAACCTGAAATACGAAAACCCGTTTACTCACTGATTATAGCTTGGCTTTTACCAAGTTTAGAGAAAATTTCATATCGCACCATCCTAGACAATTATGCCCTTCAACGTCTTGGCAGACCTGACTAAGCGGTAAGATTTTAAATCTGTACAAGTAAAACCACTGTTCACTTTTTATTCACTCGGGTTGGCGATAACAATGGCTTGAAAATGATTTATTTGGAAATATTATTGAATTGAAATATTATTTATTATGAAAGATAAACTGCAAAGCGAGAAGTACTGAGCTAGGCAAAACGAACTCGTCCATTTGCTCAATGGGATTTTGCTGAGACAAAAAAGCATATCTGTGGTTCGTTTAGCCCTTAACGAAAAAATTAGCTCTTTTGAAGACAATAAATAAGTCGCTAGGTCAAGGCTACTGAGTTTTTGTGTTTTGCAACAAAAAGTACACTTTTTAAAATCAACGAATAATGAAATTAAACCCTACGCGTCGAAAAGAGCTAAACAGAGAAGGCCTAACTGAAGTGGAAGTGTGAAAAGGTGCATTATTTATCTCAGTCGTTGCTAAAAAAAGACTAGAGAACCGAGGAGAAACAGCGACGTGCGTCGGAGCCAAACGAACAAACAGAGCATTATTAATTAATTTAACTACATTTCAGTAAACATAGCCTTTCTGTATTTTGGAGAACTTTGCAGTACTGATTCATGGTTTAGGCTTCGAATTTATCTACAGCCCGTAGATTCATTGCCAGAGATAAAAATATCATCTAGAAAATTAATCACTGAAATTGGCTAGTGATGCAAAACTTGTCAAATAGGTTAGCGAACTGTTGTACGTAGATTATGCTCCTACAAATGCACTATTAATATCCTAGCGATAACGCAGATTTTATCTGTTGAATGCATATCGAACTCTGGACGTTTTGTTTGGGCAACTAATTGAAGACGAATGTTGTCATAAAGGATATGTGTGTATCTAAACCATATTTGTGTGTTGTCAATCAATATTTTTTTTCAATATATGACAAATATTCAGAATGAGCCGCCATACTTCCTGTTTAATACATGCCGAGATAACGTTATAATAAATATCTAAGGGTTACGTATCACGCATAATTACGTATTTAACATGATTATCCTCTTAGAGTACATAGGGCTAGTATAAGACAATCAATCACTTATTAGCTACTATATGTACAACGTTTCAACAAGACAGCGGTCCTTTGGCAGCTGAACTCAGTTCAACTGCTGCTGTCGCGATGTATCAGCAAAGATTTCTTTTTATCGGAGAAGGGGCTCCACGCCATATCATTGTTCTTGTAGTCGGTGATTTAAAATTTAAGGACAAAAAGGGCACACGAAGTATACAGCAACATCGTATTTTATCTATCCCTGGCAATCCAAAGATCCGTTCGGAAAAACACTCGAAAGATATCAATCATATGCGTAATGACCACTACAGCCTAAATTAAAAATAGGAGTCGAACTGCAGGCGATGAACTAAAATATTGCGGCTGAATAATTAATATTTTAATAAACAATATCTTAGCACTGGAGTGAACGAGTTTTCAGCTCGTTTGGAGCAGGCGACCTCAAAGAACCGACTCTTCGTTCGAAACGGTTGAGAATTATTATTTATAAAATCCTTTAATTGTCGAGAACCGGAGAATTTCAAAACGAATTTCTGTGAGTTATTGATGGAGGCTACCTTCTTCACATTATCTAGGGTCTATCTTATCAAACGCCGCTTCCACGCTAGTTTTTGCGTCGTCGCCTAGAGGAGTCGAACAACGAAAAAAAAGCAGCAATAGCGTCAATAATTTTGTTTACACTTGAACACCTTATGACCAGTGTAACGGAAATAATGACGCATATATTTCTGCTCAAAACACATAAGTGGGATATCTGTAATTTCCTTCTTTTTTTTCGATAGATACGTCGATATTTGCACTGAACCGGCGCGCATCTCTGGCACTCGAGTGGTAAAGCTTTTGAACTATAAAAGATCGTAGATACTTCTTTCAAGTAAAAGAGCAGACTAAACAAATCACGCACAACCTCATCTTCGTTTACAATAGCAGAGTGACGCTTAAGTTGATTGTTTTTGATAAGAGCGATACAGCTGTGCCAGTGAAGAGCGCACAAATTGCATGTGCTTACTGAATAATATGTATAGAGCAAATATATATATATATATATTTAACAAAGTAATCAACGACTGACAACTACTCATATAGCAAAAAATAAAATGATATATGGAATCGAAGCGCTGATCTTTCAAGCTTTAGGATTCAAATTATTTTAAGAAGTTTGCGTAAAACTAGATCCCTGAAAGATCTGCTTTAAAATTCGCTTTGATGGTGACTCAAATGGATATTCAGTCTGTGTAATAAGCGTATCCCCGCTTCATGTATTTTGCTGATCTGCAATAAGTGTTGATATTAATAGCTTAAAAAAACCCGATCGGCAAAGTGAGGTATTACTCCGCCATGGCACCGGTTCGTTTTAAAAACGGGTAAACCGTTGGATGTGTTAACCTTCTTTTTCAGGAAATTCTGGAATAATTACCGAGGTAGGTTTGCCATGATTAGATGATCGAGGCATTTAGGTTGACACATTTGAGATCTACGTTAATGACTAGATAAGAGCGTTTCACAGAGATATTTTCGGGATTACTTAGAAGTTATGACTTGAATTCAATCGGCTTAGTAGTTAATGAGCAAAGTATCTACAGAAACGAAGATTAGAAGGTATCACGTTAGCATCTGCGTGTGCAAATGAGTTGCGCATAGTTCATGAGCTTCATTGTGCTGAATGAACGTTTAATTCGGTTGTCGCTATCTCTCGATCATACTGTGATAGCAACGGCCTTTTGGCGCGAAGTTCTCATAAGACAACTGCTTTAGGTATTTGCTTAAAAGCCTAGTTAGAGGTTACTTGAAACTAGTCGGTGTGATAAATATCGACAGAGTTGGAAATTGCCGTTCGAAATAAATATATAAAAGTTATATATATAGATGGCAAATAAGTGCACAAAGGCTTCGCTAGGGGTGCTTAGGTATATCCGAAGTCTGCATAGTATTCATTACTTTGTCTGATATCCGTTCGTATTTTATAACTTAACATTTCAGCCACTGTGCGATTTTGTTGACTCGTGACAGCTTACTGTTATTTTGTTAAACACTTGTCAAAGAATTGTAAGTTTGGTTAACTGATTCGTACCACAAATGTAAGCATCAACGTCAATATTGGTTTAAATGCAAGATCATTTTTGATGTTTCAGCAAAATGTTGTTCGGTAATTTACAAATAATAAAGCGCGACGGGTCTGATGGATCCCACTTTCCCATTACATCGGATACAGTCTTTGGCTCGTAAGTAATATTAATTTTATTCTACAGTCACAAGTTCGTTAAATTGTAAAATAAGCCATAATAAAGCCTTTTGACATTTTCCAACGTATAAGGAAACTGTTCTGTATAAGTTAAATGGTACATTTATGCATACGTCTCCCGACTACTACATTTACCAAGTGTACGGAAGTGTAAGTCCTACTATGTAGATTAACATTTCTTCATCTTGCATCCTTATTAAGGGACCCGTCTGCAGATGTGAAGCTTAAAGTCGCAGGGGTTGCGAAACGGCAATGTCGTATAATTCCGTGTGTTCAGACAAAGAAAATGCAGCTCGAAGTATTAGATGACCGTTGCGGGGAAACTCATATCAACGGCGCGAAGTTGTCGGCAGGCGAAGTACGAGACCTGTATAATGCTGACATTCTCACCGTCACGGATCGGAAGTTTAAAATTTTCTATCCATTGCCCTCGGCTAAGCGCCAGGTGAAACTTTTTTCAAGGATTTTAAAGTACCATCATTGCAGTTCTTTTGTTTAAAATGACCACCAAATAATGTTACCTTCGCTACCGGCCGAGCACTTCCAATAAGTAATTTCATTAGATCCTCCGATATCCTTTAATCTTTGTCGCTATGATGATATAAGCACGCATTGTTAGATGCTCTCTTTATGGGGAATATGAATATAGCAGAGTCAGTCCTACACATCTTGTGATATATATATATTGAAGATATACATATTGTTTTGCTTTAACTCAAATTGTTGTAAGTTACCTAAGTATTTCCCGGTTTAAATTGGAGACTAATGCATTTCTGTATCTCAAGGTCCTAGCAGCGATCAAGGCGTGCGCTGATTTGTGCTTAATTTGGCTGACTTTGAAGATATAGGATCACCAGATTAAAATTAATGAATTACTTCGCCGGCTATCAATCACGTTAGATACCTTCCAAAAGTAGGGGATGAAAATTTTTCGTGGCTTTGGTGTGTTTGTTCAAAGTGGTTGATCCCTCTATTGGCACAAAAAAAACGGTCAGCAGCCGGCGAACATATTGAAAATGCACTTGTCGTAGACGCTGCAGATACATTAGGTGCAGTTCTTGCGCTATTATATCCTAATGTGCATGTGGTATACGCGTAAGTTATCTGTTAACGAACTGATGGCTTCGACGATAGATGCAAAATATGACAGATAGAGAGACAGAAAACAGACGAGAGAGGACAGGGCACAATCGGAAAGATGAGAAAGATAAAGGGATAATTCTTTACTATTACGCATACTGGTAAACAATTTTTCCAGGTAAAATAAGCCATAACATTCGTCGTTGTAATACGAAGCAATGTGCCATTGCTTCTGTGTTACGGTATGGTATCAACCCATAGCTTTATCTAGATTTTGCACGAAACTGTTAGTATCACTCAGTAAAGCTCAATCATTGGCCCCCTATGCCTCGTCTACCTGAGTTTTTACAGTATTGACGCTCCTTCATTCAGTCGATTACTTTTTACACCACTTTTCCTTCTTTCCTGGTTGAAAAAAGACATTGCGATATAACTCACAAGCTCTCAAGGCACAGCCAACATTTCGCTCACGAGAATTCGAAGTGTCTGCACGACTTTTCAATCAACTCGTCTGCGCCGACATGGAAAGCGTGCGCGTTCCTTATCAACGTCGCCTAATACGTCGAGCCACATTTGCACGTGACATAGTATGTGCACTGATAGTAGCGTTTAAGTTCTAGCGGAAAAAGGCTCATTTCAGCGAGAGACGATCTCTCTATCATTTTTTATAGTCGAAAGCAAAGGTACTGAGAACCAACTGATCTTTGGTTATTTATTCAAGGCAAACCTTACATTCATAATCGTACTTACAGCTAGTATTATTTATACAAAGTCAACAGTAAATTTATCGATAAAGATTGGAGAAACTGAATTTGCTAGTTCGAGTTTTCAGTTTGAACGGTTGAAATATTAAGAAATGTCTGCAATCGACTACTTTACGAGTCTATTTTAGGTAGCTTAGTGTCCACTTCAATTCATAACAATTAAGTTATTCTAGGTAGATCATTTTTGGTGCTCAAATTTGAATAGAAAAGCTAGATAGTCTGTTCTCCAAATGAAGTTCGCTATTTGGCCATAATGGATTGCGGTTATAATCTAAAATTGCAACCTAAGATTTTTAACAGCTCTTTTTATTATGCTTTAATCAAATAGGTGTCGAAAACACCGGGCAGTGTTACGAAGTTAAAACGACGGTCCATCTTTAATCGAACGCCACCAAACTTTGATGCACCCGGCAGCCAAAGACAACAACAGCAACGACAACAAGTAAGTGTTCTTTCCAACCAAAAATATTACGACGTTATGATTTTCAAACTGGAAATATGCCTAACATGATACCTAACATGACAGTCTTTCGGAACCTTGTTATTTATATAAACACAGTGATTAAAATCAATTTTTGAAATAAGATTTTTTAATAGTTGATCAAAAGATCGCTCAAGAAGTACGGGTCCCTTGAATTATTAGTTCGAATGAATCAATGAATAAAGGTACTGGTTTAATTGGCAGTAATCATTTAGAGCCGCTTCGCTTTTACAAAAATTGTTTTTAGAACGAACTGAAGGAAGCAGTTCGCCATACCCCGTCAGGGGAGGTGCGTCGAAGATCCCAGTCATTAAGCCCAAAGCCCCGAAAGAGCATCCTTAGTGCAAAGAAGAATCTGCTGGTAGCCAGGACCCCGACAATGTCACCAAAGGTCGTTACTTGGGGGAACAACAGGTTCGTTATTAACGTTTTATTAGGCAAAAACAAGTGTATAAAAGCAAGACGTCTCCGGCTATGATTAGAATTCTCCAATTCAGCGTTAAATGTTTTTCTCAGCATGCTAAAAACGGCTACTATTGTTGTATTCAGACACAGTTACTTTTCACATGTATCTATTACAGATACAAATCCCCTGACAGATCGCCAAGCCCAAAAAAAATTGTAAGGATACCGCGACATACAATTGGCGCGACTTCGGCACTAGCGGCTGCCGTAAATGAGAAGAAACGAAACATTGGTCATTTGGACGAGAAGATCAAACGTCTGGCGTCTTCCTCTGCACCTTCAAACAACATGACATCGACTGGGCCTTTATTAACCCCAATAAGTCGTAGCAGCATTCTGGAAAGTAGCACCCCTATTAACAGTAGCGTTCTGCCCGTGAAGGTGACGGAAACGCCGCTTGCATCAAAGTCACCAGTCACTGAGACAGCTAGATTGACGCCCGTATTTTCGAACGTAAAAGTCAAAGAAACACCAAAATTATTAACCACTTTGGCTACGGCACCGATGCCCGTAGCAACCAAATCGCCTGCAATGCCCACATCGAAAATGACTGTAGTTGTTGCTGGGCCGCCGGCGGCGCAGATAAAATCACCCGCAAACCCGACGAAGTCACCTGTCGTAGCCTCGAAGCCACTAATGAGCCCACTAGGAGAAGATCAATCCATTGCATCTGCAGGTCTCAATCGAAAAACGCGTTCAAGTCAAAGTTTTTCTTTTGGCGACGAGCACATGTCAACAGCGAGCGCGTTTCTAGACGAAAATCTATCAATGATCACCCAGCCATCCGACTCTTTTGGCAGCCTGAGTGTATCTGACGTAGATCTGTCACTTTTTACTGGTAGTGTGGCAAACGATAGCACCATAAATTCCCCGTTACGAAGCCGTAGAAGCTCCTCGGGTTCTTCACTTCAGAACTCATCAGCGTCAGGTAGAGCGTTAAAGGGTACTATTCGATCACCAAAGACGCCAGTACTAAGCAAGGTGCAGAAAAACGAAGAGGCTGAGGTAATTTCGGCACAGCGGACTCCGCAGAGCCAGCATTCTGTTGTAAAAGAAAAGCTTATGACTCCGCTAGCGACTGGCGATGAAAAGGCAGGTTTAGCAACGGACGAAATTTCAGCTGAGTCAGAAAGCAATATCATAGACGTAGCTGATATTAAGCAGGTGGAGGGGGTTTCAAACAGCCTTGGAACTAAACAAGAAAGTATTAAACCCGCTGAAAAAACTTGGGCAGGTATACTCAAGAAAAACATTTCTTCTGGAAGTCATTTTAAAGTTAAACCAAGAAAAAGTCATAAGATTAAAGCAGTAGGCCGATCCAAGTTTTTGCAGAATAAAACTTCGAAAAGTGATCTGGCGGTGGAGATCGTCGCAGCTGCCTCCACTGGACATCTGTTGTCACCACAAACTATTTTTGTGAATAAAAAATTGATGAAATTTGCATCGAGGACCTTCGTTACACCACTTTCTAAATCACGTAAATTTTCTTTTGGTAGCATGACGCCTGATATAGAGACGGATATGTTTGTGTCACCCTTGAAGACCCCTGACAACTCTGAGGCAATTTCTCGTGCGTCTGCTTTTGTAGCTAACGCGGACGAATCAGCGGATTTAGAGCCTCACTATTCAAATGTGTCAAGTCTCAACGAACCGGTAGCATCTCCGGTGCGTAGCCCTAGAAATTCGGTTGCAAATGAAAACAGTTTTGTACACTCGAACGAAGCAGATGGCAAAATAAATGTGCAGAATGTCACTAGCGTGGGAAGTAAGTTAGGAACATCGAAGAAGAGAATAAGGCCGCTAGCAACTAGTCAGAAAAATTCCCCGCTTAATAGTCTAGAAGATGTACGTGGTATCAAACGGCTGATGACAGCTACTTCTCCATTAAATGTTCTTGATGATTTCGATGGCGTCAAGCAGCTTCTTCAAACCCCAAAAGTGAGGAAGCAACTTGAGGATTCTTTAGATAACGTCGAAAACGTGATGCAGCTTTTTGCTACTCTTAAGGAGACTCAGTCAGGAAGAAATTCATTTTCAGACGTTATGGACGTCAAGAATATTGTAGCATCTTCAACTGAATCAAAAACACCTGAAAGTAACTTGGACCATACGTTTAATGGTGTGCGGGTTATGGTAGCTACCCAGACAGAAACGCGGGGTTTAAGGAGTAACCTCGATATAACTTCAGAGAACGTAAAAAATTTGCTCAATACTCGAACCCACGCTCAGAGCCCCAAAAATAATCTGGACATAAGTTTTGGAGGCGTGAAGGAACTGGTAACTACTCCAGCAAAAAGTCCCGAGAACAATCTTGACATAACTTTCAGAGGATTAAAAAAAATGGTTACTACCCCGACCGAAGCAAGGAGTCCTAAAAATAATCTTGACATTACATTCAGAGGGGTTAAGAAACTGTTAAATACGCCACCAGAAATTAGGAGTCCAATTAATAATCTAGACCGCAGCTTTAAAGGATTACGGAGAATGCTCGCAACTCCTCAAAAAGATGATGTAGCACCGAACGACTCTGTCTTGGGGGATATAGCCGATTTAATGCGTTCACCAGTCGTCTCCCCTCGAAAAAGAACCCCGGGATCTCCTGCTGCGTCAGAGGCTAAACGAAGGCGGAGCAAAGAAGCGGCAAAAACGGCTGCTCCGTTGAGAGATAATGAACACGTCATTTCCATTAAGGATATTCTAACAGGAAAGAGTTCAGATTCCGCGATTTGCTCTGGCGAAAAGTTTCCTGCTTCATGCCACAGTTATTTGGAACTGTCAGATGAAAAGGACGAAGTTGATGTTGAAAATACAGAAAGTTTGATAGTTAAGCCTCATCGTGATCCTGAAACAGTTCTGCAGAAAGCTACAAAGTCGAAACAGCCCGAGGATATTAAGGGTAACATGCAGAATGTAATAAGAAAGCGAATCGAAAGCCATAGCGAAAACGAAAGAAATCAAAGCAATACCGAGAAAGAACCCACAGAACGTGAAAAAGTGCCCGAGCCTGAATCAGTAACAAGAGCAAGGAGTCGCCGCGGTAAAAGAGCTGAATTCCAGGAGGTTGCTCCGCAGGCAATACAACCTAAGGGCAAACGAGGTAAAAAGGGTGAGTCTAAAGATAAGCAAGACTTGGCAAGTATTGAGGGCCAAAAGGACGACGAGGAATTCGAACGATTTGCAAGTAACCAGAGTGGTGAGGATACTGAGAATAATGAGAGCACAAAATTCCGTGTGGATACTCGAAGTGGGCGATTCCACAAGGGACAAGAGTCGGAGTCACAGGTGGAGTTTGCAAGAAAGCAAAACAAACGTAACGAATGTTACGCAGCTTCCACAAGGGGACACCGTGGTCAAGTCAAAGACATCGAGAAAGGACCCACCATGTCCGACGAACCGGTAGCTGCATCTGAACTTGCAAAACTAAATATACGTAAAAATGAGTCAAAACAAGATGCCTCAAAGAGCCGTAAGATTAAGTCGAAGATAACGCATGACGAAAATTTAGAGAGCTCCGAAACCAGTGATAACCAGGTTGAACAAGGACGTAACACAAGAGCTAAAGCTGCTAAAAAGGACTCTCTAGTTAAAACGACTGAGCAGGCCAAAGGCCAGAACATTATAGAACGCCGTGGGAGGCGGGCTGCAGCTGGTAAGAAGGAACAGGATCAGTCTGAGGAGGTTAGCGAAGCGGTCAGTAGTAATACAGGTGAGCCGGACTCTATCGTTACTCAGGATGACACAATAAAAACACTGACAAGAAGACAAGGCACGAAAGCCGTCGATTCGACGCCCATTGCACTGAAAAGTGAAGACAAACCTAAACGTGGTCGAGGTCGCGCAAAAAACATCCAAATTGAAACTTTACCCGAGACAGTAGGCCTAAAGAGATCAGAAAAAAAAACTAAGACACTGAAAAACGGAAGCCATAAGGGTGTTGGAAAGGAATCTGAGCCGGAGGAAGAACACGCGTTAGTCTCTCCTAAAACACCGCGCAGGGGACGCGGCAAAAAAGTTTATATGCTGGTAAACTCTGTAGAAGACACTCCTGCGACGACGACAACGGCAGAACCTGAAGGCCCTAAGAAGTCTCGGGCTCGAGGTACAAGGGCAGAACCGACGGAGGCAAACGGTTCAAAGAAGAAAAGCTCAAAGGCTGGGGCAAAACGTCCGCTTGAAGAAGAATTGAACATTAAGGAAGCAGCGCCAAAACGTCGTGCGCTCAAAAATGCCAGCGATGATAAGGTAAGTTTAACTATGATTGAATACTTTCGGACAAAAACATAACGGCACACGTCCTGTAAATGCTAAAAATCCGTTCCGTGCTTTTTAGGATAAACTTCCGGCCTCTACACGAGTAACACGAACTCGTCGACCATAACTACCAGAAGCAAAACCAGCCTTATGAACAGTTGGCGTGTTCGTTGCAAGGAAAGCAACGAATCATTTCACGTATGCCCATTGTATATTTATTATTTTATTATGTAACAAGTAACTTATGATGTATTCACTCCTCTCTCAAAGTAAATTGTAGTTTGTTGATAAATGGTGTTTTCTTTGTCATTCGCAATTTAATGGTTTTGCTAAACCATAAAAGACCATGTAACGTCAACTTAACACATTATGGAAGCTTGCGAACGAAATTGCTAGTTAAGTTAGCTTATACAAAACATGTGCCTATATGCCACAATGATCTTAGTCTTTTGGTTAGTTGGGGTACAGGGTAACGTTAGTAGCAATGGCGGTATCGTTCTAGGTGGTCATGGCGGCACACCACATGGCGGCTATGAAACTTGCGTGAATAGTATACTAAATCCGTATTAATTATAAAAACCGCACCTTTGCGTTTTAATAGCCAAACATTTATTACGTTTCTTTCGACGACAAAGGTAAAGAAGTAGAAGTTATGCACGATAGCCGACGTCTCTACTAAATCACCTACCTAAAATTCAGCGTAAGGTAAAGCGCGGCCACATACTAAACTTAGGTACACTTAATTTGCGTGGTCTAGGTTCAAACGTAGATATTTCATTTCGTGCTCCTAAAGTACAGCGGCAATTGGAGTGACGACTCAAAACAGTTTTTTTTAGATGTCCGCACAAGCTATTTCAACCAACGCGAAGTTGCATCCATTTTCTGCTTATAATTGAGCTAGACTCTAGCTAAACTATAACTATATAAAACTGTACTTCAAAAGTAGTAGAGTTCATAGTACTTTTCGCAGTAATGGAATACGCGGACCATAGACCTGTGTAATCTTTTATTGGATGTGCAGTCATGCAACGACATCGATGACGTGAACTTAGCACAGCACTCATGACACCTTCCAAGTTCAACATTACCGTAAATAATATACTGTAGGTCCATTGTTTGCTTGTAAATCCGCATGCTATCCACACAACAGCTTTCGAGAAAAAAAATGTCTGGAAAGACAAATTGCACACCTATTGAATTGAAATCCAATTGACCCGTTTTGTATTTTTACCTAATCCATTAAGGAACTTTTGTTTGAAGGAAGATTAGCACTCGTTGCACCTCATCTTTATAAACATAAGGATATCGTTATCCTTACGTCACTGATGCATACACATGATTTCACGTAGTTTAACATATACTGACATGTGAGGTGCATATATATATATATATATATATATATATATATATACTGACATGTGAGGTGCATATATATATATATATATATATATATATATATATATATATATATTTGTGTTTATAACCATTCGTCAAGTTTGAAAAGATAAATGAGAAATACAGAATGTCTCATTTATCTTTTCAAACTTGACGAATGATTATAAACACAAATAAGGTCAGTACTATTGTATGCTTTAATAACACTGTATTTAACGATGACGTTTTTATCCAATATATTAGGGGCAACTTCTCCAGCCAGAACACTGATATCAATACTTGGTTGTTCTTTTACGTTTATTAAGAAAATTTTAACGAAAGTGACATTGCAATTCTATCGTGCAGTTATTATTTTTAACAAAAGAGGAATGCGGGGTAAATTTTCAAATATAGCATCCATTATAAGACGCTTCTTCAAGAAGACTGATCTACCGACTGATATACTTGTCCACTAAATTGTTCAATGTAAAAATGTACAACATTGTTCGAATTTGTCTGAAATGTACATTTCCTCTTCCATTACAAACACTACGTAGTACTGTTGACGTTAGCGTTGTATCAGAACTTTTACTGTTATTAGTGCGACGAGCGTGCACACGATTACAACGGGTATAATCATCTGGACCGATACGGTAGGAATCCTCTCTGCTGGTCTGATCATTATAATCACATCTGCCTTCATGAAGTGTTTACCTGTTTCTACGACTTTCACCCTCAAATTAGCTCCCATATACTCATCTCTAGCCGGAACAAGTATCTGCTCATAGAATTTATTGTGTCCGACGAAATGCTTCTTATCTGCAGCAATCTCTGTTACAAGTACATCGTACTCTCGTCCCACTCTGTTTTCATATGGCAATACGGTATCAAACAGCTGGGTCAACCTTCGCGTACGGTTCTTCACAATATCCGTTGGAATCCTTTTCATGCGTGCAGCGGGTGTACCGGGCCGAGGGTAGAACTGATTAATGTACAGCGTTGGAAAACCGTACTTTGCGCAAAGCGACATTGTCTCATCGAAATCTTGTTCTGTCTCTGTGGGAAAGCCACATATGATATCAGTAGCGATGGTAATGCCTGGCACATGCTTGCGAAGGTAGTCCACTAACTGTAAACGCAGACACCGAAAGTGCTAAATGTTACGGCACAAAGCTACAGCGGTGCCATTGATCGACTATGGGTTCCGTTTGGAAAAAGTATTATTAATTGGGTAACGTGTTGTTATCATTGCTGCGTAGAGCAGACCAACTTACACATGTACTATGAAGCAACTATTAAAATATCGGTAGACGACAATCTTCACGTCCTTCCCATTACCGTATGCAAAAAATAAAAATAAATAGGAGCAAGAACTGCAGTGCAAGAACTGGAGAAAAATCGTCTTGTAAATTATTTCTAGATCATATCATGACAATAATTAGTTGCAATATATAATATACTGCACACACAATACCTCGGCAGAAAATACCTTTTGGGGATATTCTAACCTGACAGAATTGAACTCTTGTGTATTCTCGACGCATTTCCTTGAGCACCGGATCGCTACCGCTTTGTACGGGTACATGAAGGAACGAATATACTCGAGGATGGAGCAGGATCTCCGCGATCTCTTCGAGGTGATCCATAATATATGGTGGATTCGTCATTCCTAAGCGAAGCCGGCAGCCTTCAGGGATTTCCTTGATAACCTGACGCAGAAGATCTGGAAGAGTTACGCCGATATCTCGTCCATATGCTCCTAAGAGTCAAATTGATGAAGCTTGGATTAAGTACACAAAAAATATTCCATTAAGTATGCAAAGATACATTTCACTACAACAACAACACTAGTGACTAAGAATTTTTGCTGTAAACAAGTTGTCGAATTTGTAGTATTACAAGCTACAAAGAACAATTTAAGGCTATGGCGTGCCCCATAAATAGCCCGTGGTAAGAAGACTACTCGGGCAAGGTTAACTATCTTTAGTAAGAACTATGTGCAACAATATATGCAGCGTTGTTCAGTCAGGTAAAGCGTAAGTTGTGGCCGTAAGTCGTGAAACTATATCTGATGCTTTGGGTTTTTGATTCCATCCGATTTAATCTCTCACCTGTGTCCTCACTGGTCATCCAGATTTCCTTAACGCCTTCCCGAAAACTTTGTCGGCAGCGTTCCACAATTTCTTCTATTGGATAGCTGCCCAAATTACCGCGAGCCATTTTGGTCTTGCAATACGTGCAATGATTTAGACACCCAGTATTTATAGCGAGTATTTCGACGAAAGGGTTACGACGAATTTTCGGTAGATCCAAATAGGATCCGCCAAGCTTGCGACCCTTAATCTAATTATAACAGCAAACATATTCTATGAAGTTATTAAGTGGTAGGCCCTTACTTATAGTAAACCTTACCTAGAGCAGGGATGCGCACATTTTAATAACGAATGATTTATCTAACTTTTAAGGATAATGGCTAGAATCTATGGCTGCAACTGGCGCAGTATAAAGCTCTAGGTAAAACAGTAAATAGTATAAAGAAACGTAAGATAAGGGATATCTATGAAAACATATACAGATTGGCCTTCACATTCTCCCCAAGCAGACGTGACATAAACTTACAGATTTTGTCCCGAGAAGCCTGACGGAATTTCCCTTGAGAGTTTCCTCCACCACCTCTACTACCCGGTCCGTCTGATGTACCCCAATGACGCTTAAACCAGATAGAAACTCGGCTTTCGGATCTGCTTGAGAGACACAACCTGTTGAAAACATAGCTTCAATTATATCACGAGTAACTAGCGGTTCCGATCGTAACCTGATCAAGCAAGGGAAGTTAATAAGGATTGGCAAACCTCACATTACTTTCATATCCTACAATATAAATATATAAGCAGGCTCAATATTTTAAAACAGGTTTCGTAGAATGTTCACATAACTCTAATAAAGTAGGAAAAACTTAGTAATAGTTTTTATATATGAAGCGCGTATCACAAGCGACCTGCCACGACCACTTTTCTGCCTTCTTCCAACGCCTTGTTGATGGTGTTTTTTAAGTGCTCCTCTGAAGGACTTTTTACAGTGCAACTATTGAGTAACCAGAGCTGTGCTTCAAACTTGTCGTTGACAAGGGGATATCCGGCCGCGGTCAGCATCCCTGCCATATACTCCGAGTCGGAAGAATTGTGGGAGCAGCCCCACGTTTTCACCCATATCTTTTGATGACCTATAATCACGGACCAATACAGGAAAAGTAATAACAATTATTATATGCTATTATTATTTTACTGCAACTATATTTTTCGTTATATATATAACGAAGTAACAAGTATATATACGTGTGTGTACGTAGAAGAAGTACAATCTCAGCCGAGCCATTTGAGCGACCCGATTAACTCGATTGATTTAATGGGACAATTAAGTCATAAACATCAGCAGGTTGAATGTCTAGAGCATTTTATAACGTTGTAAATGGAGTAGTTACATTCCAGCAATGATACATATTATCAGTCATGCAAAAGGTAAGCAAAAAGTATTTGAGAAAACACGATAACAATATTTCCAACAAATCATAAACAAATAACTTCCTGATAAAGTTATTTGAAGCTACATTTGAATAGCATAATTCATAAACACAATCGCATTTATTGGGCAACTGTAAATTTGCATGTTTTGTAACTACACCATTTAAATTTACCAGGAGTTCACGTGGTCCATCATTCTAACAGTAACTAATGGCAATTTACCACTAATCTACGTTGGTACGCATTCGGAATAACTTTCGTGGAGATGGCAACTTTTTTTGTCCTTAGAGGACGGAGTCCTTGCACTTTACTATTGTAACGAAGCACTTGCACTTATTATTATTATTATTATTATTATTATTGTAATTTATTATTGTAAAGAACATATCTTGATGAGAATCTTCGATACAGATGAATCCTATAGAATACCCTACCTGTTTTTTAAACCAGAAACCGATAGACTTTTTGATGAGGATACGTCAAATATGAAATTTGCTTTAGAAAACCGATTACACTGGAAGATTTAAAAGGCACGTTTGAGTGAGAACGCACTGCGACATTAATTAAAATAAATTATTAGTCTATGAATATGAGCAGTTAACCAAAATGTGAATATATTTGAACATATACACTAGGAGCAGAAGTTTTGCATTTGATGTAGATTCTCTTACAATTTAAACATTTATATCATGTGGATAAAAATACATATAATAATTCGAGATACCTTCGAAAGAAGTTTCAACCATTTTGATTGTATTCGGCAGGTGGGCTTCGCGACGGTAAACCCATGCTTCGAGGAACCCTATTTACAGTTTAAACATTTGGCTAACTATCCTGACTATTAGAAATTGGCGCAGTAGCAGATGACGTCTTCGAATTATGCGATAGTCGTTTTTCGCAGCGCATAGAGCTTTTGGTGGACCGCACACATTATGTGCGGTATGATTAGCTTACCCGTGCGCTCTCCAGTGAAGGTCTTGTTCAAATATGTAGCTGGGCCTGACTGTTTTCAGCCTATCCATAAATTATAATGTTTTAAAGAACAACTTTAGCGTTGATGGATGCGCGGAAGCTCACGCCTAAGAATACATTCTTACGGAACATACTTAAAATTAAACGTCGAAGAAAACGTGGTAAACACAGAGTAGGAAAGCCAATGGGTGGGATGCAAGTAGACTGGATTCTTTTTAATCACAATTTTGGTCGATTAGAGACTTATTCAACCATTTCAACGCCTACATCCAGTTTCGTATATGTCCTTTATAACCTATTGGTAAGAGAAAACAGCTTGCTATCGAACACGCCAGTAACAACTAACCGGGTACAAAGCTGTCTCCGCTAAACTTTTCTCGTGCTACGATTCCGTTTCGACGGATCACTTTTGGCACAACACTCTCCCGTGGTTGAGGCCTTTCCAAATCGCCAAAGTTCAAATCCTCAATATCATCTATATATTGGTGGCTTTTCTTCTCCCCTGGGTCAACAACCATATTTCCTTGCCAAGAGGAAACACACGTCCCTGACTAAAAATGCTATAATGCGAGCTTCATCATACTGATCTCACTCAAAACTGTCGATTCAACAGTAGCTTGGGCAATCAAAAAAACGTTTTCAAACACGCGTTCGAAATGACGCTTGGAAGGGAATATGCTAGTATGGTCGTCTGCTACGACATTCGCGCTTATATTTTTGTACATTGCAGATTAAATTTCATTTGCTTATTCGTGTTCTCTTTTTCATCACATTCGGGCTCTGCTATATATCGCCCTAAATTATTGTTGATTAAAAATATATTGGAATTAATTATCTAATCAGGTGCTTACATTTTTGAAGTCACACCGTTTTTTAGGGGAGCTAGAAATGATTCGGTCCCGTGAAATCTCACACATGATAAAAATGCGCAAACATATTGAACAAAATCTAACAGCACCAGGGTTGTTTTAATAAAAAGACACCAAAATTGCGACATTGGGTTCTATAGAAGCTGTGACCGAACCCATATTTACCATGCTTTAAATGCGTCTAACGCTCAAGTCACTTTTCAAGCTGCTTTTGTAGAAATAGAGGAACCCAATTTCAAACATATTAGAAAGTATCTACTTCAACTAAAATGAAACCAAGTAGCTAAATTTGGAATCGTGAAAGGCTGACCTGGTCGCACCAGATTTGAAAACTGGACTAGGATAGCGTGTAATTAAAACACTAATTGTGCTCAAAGCTACTTTCTGTTACAGTAATTACTTATATTTAAGCTTAAAAGTATTTTCAGTGCATGATTTCATTTCAAATTTGACGATATTTTAAAAGCCCTATTTTGAATATTTTTATATTTCTAGTGCAAATTGGTCTAGGCGATTATACTGTGATTGACAATAAGACGATTCTAGACGTCCAGATGTGACGATTTCTACAGATTCTAGTACACCGTAATATATAATAGCTTTCACGGAAATCTATGCGAAGTAGTCTCGTAATTTGCGAGGTAAAGCAGTCCCGCTCTTGCACGCACTCGTAATGATTTCTTCATTGTCACCTATGCATTCATTCAAAACAGTGGCAGCAGACTATAACATTATTATTATTATTATTGTGGTATTCGCCGCGTCCTACGGTTGAGTTCTGTCATGGTCGAAGAGTGCGGCCTAGCAAATTTGTCCTGGTTCAGTGAATACACAGTTAAATTATTGAAAGGTATGTATCGTATGCGTGGTGTGTCGTATTTCTGAGTAGTAAGTTTCTCGAGAATCTCTAGATGTACACTATTGTGTACGACATGCCGACCCAGCTCATCCTGATTTTTTAACATTTGTAATGCGCTCACATAGGAGCCAATCGCCTCAAAAGCTTGAAATTGCGACAAGTTCTAGTCAGTTTGCGCAAATTAATCAACTTACAAAAAGTATAATACAGTTTTTAAAACCTTTTAAAGAGAACAATTTCCTCTGGGGCAAGTTTAGCTTTACCACGAAACTTGCGGTGACATCATCTGAGGGACAGACATCTGCACGCATATAGACAGTTTTTGTTAATGCGAATAACATTTTGTTCCCATAAGCTTAGCAAAAAATGTGTGGCCAAAGAATCGTATGAGGCCTAGCCATTTCTATTCGCTCCTATTCAATTGTTCTTCTTCAGCGTTTGGCCTGCTTCTGTTGTTTCTGTGATTGCCACAATATCTCCGCTGCCGCCTCTAGCGTCAAAAAAATATTGCTTATCGTTATATGGATAATAGTTTTAACTTGCCCACTTCATTACTTAGTTTTGTTAGTACTTGCCTTGCTTGTAAGCGTCGTTGTTTTACAGAAGCAGCTTCATTTTCCATCGATGTTCCCACGATAGCGGCCATCGCGGAGTTGCTGCTGCTGCTCAATGAGTAAGCGAAAAAAAAGGCGATATTGAATCGTCGGCGTTTGTTTGAAACACCTGGAGATCGCTACCAGCTGATGGTGAGTTCCGTTTGCGACGTTGAAAAGAAGTTGCGCGCTCTCTCACCACACTAGAACGACTAAATGAAGTTATCGGATAGGCCACGGGGAAAAGTAGTGTTGAAAAACCACTTGGGACGAGAACCAGAGACTGAGTGCGCTCGTCGATCCTGTTTTAGAGATGCTTTTGAATTTAGGGGAACATCGGGCGCTCAGTTTGATATAGCCTATCTGGCGTTGCTTAAAAATCCATTCCTAAGCTGAAAATGATCGTAATGAGCGAGGATGATTGGCAACTTGTAGCGCGAAAACTTGTCGAAGCAAGCAAGACCGAAACAAGACAGTTGTAAGAAATATCGATTTAATCCCCTTCAGTTTTGTCAAGGAACTCCATGGGAAGCGATGCATGGCTTTAGCAATATCACACGCCTATGCACGTACGACTGAAGGGCAATACGGCGAATGGAAGTATATCCGAATCATAAAGACAAGAAGCAAACACAGAATGCTAAAGGGTGCCTCGCAGTTTCACAAAATGTTCAAAGGCCACCCTCGTCAACTTCAATTGTCGAGCTCAAGTAGAAGTTAATGAAAACTTTAAAAGCGTCCGAAGCAGTGGGAACGATTTATTTTGTCGTATTGTTAAGAAACTTTGCACTTATCGTGTGTGATAATTGAGCTGTTAAGAAACAAGCCGTCTAGTATACATGTTGTGCCAAGTGAACCGTGTTTACTAAGTTTTTGGAGCAACCTGAAGAACAATTCTGACGTTTTGATACTATATGTTGTCACTTCTCTCATAAATACGCAATTTTGTTTTTCTCAACATGGCATTGTTTAATTATTTCAGCAGGTTAAATTTCTCCGGCTGGATCACTCGATTTCATAGCTGTATAAGTCCGATGAAATGATCACGTGGCTAAACTAATTATAATTGGCATTGTTTTTCCTCTTTTCAACCACCGTACTTCAAGTAAGAGTCCCGACGAACCTTATTAAAAAATTTTGGGCATGCCTTACAACGCGCACGGCTTCGAATTTGCTGCATGTTTTAATAGGACAACATATTAAATGTACCGTACTTCTTTGAAACTTGCAACCGTTTAAAAGAATTATTTGTGCACTTTTCTGGTGAAACTTGTAGGCAACTAGATGGAATTAGCGGCTCGGGGGCAAGCTACGCAGATCAAATCATAATTGTTTTGGACGCTCTATGGATTAAGTATTATACATGCTTTTTGCTATGAATGCTAAAGGGTTTATCAGGAAGACTGCAAAATACCAGATTTAACGGGAACTAATTGCTCAGTAGCTTGTCGGATCTCAATTGCTCGGTTAATTCTAAACATAGGTTAGCACAGGCTATTTCCCGAAAAGGCACTGACAAATCCACTGCCTGTTGCCTTTGTTGACCTTCAAAGAATGTTTTTAGGTCATGTGCTTGAGCATTGAGTTCTCTATACGAACTCATTTGCCTGCAAAAATCTTGCTCATTGTTATTCTAGATTTCGAGGGCGGCTACATGCGAAAATTGGGATATAGGAATATAGAAAACTGTAAATAGCTCGAACTACCAAGAAACCTAGGTGATACAAAGGTCCGCTGGGTGCTATCCGAAAGCAACATCAAGATTACTGAACTACCACTCAGCGATGCAATAATATTTATATATAAAATTATATATAATATTTAGATGCTACGCAAGTATCGTCTTTAAGCGTTGTGACCCAGAATCATATCGAGTATTGCTGTTGACACTGGCCACTGTTTATAAAAACGGTAGGTATCAACAAAAAGCTTAAATTATGCATCATTAGCACGACAACAACATGATCAGAGGGATCTTTGCGTTAAAGTGTGATTATAGCCATTGGGAACTAGGAAGACATTTAAAAAAAAATCAAGGATGTGTTATATCTAACTAGTGTTGAACGAAATCTTACCTTTTTGTTTTGATGTCCTGACCTAGCTATTTTTGTTTAATATATAATTCTCTTAGGTAAGAGTAGCTGCTGGTGTATAAACTGGCGTCTCTGTGTTGACTAATAAACGTTGGTAACTATTAAATAAAAGCAATTAGCGTAATGTGCTCTTTTCGCGCTTAATGTTAAACTCTGCTCTCTTAGCATAACTTCCAAGTATCTAATACACTGACGACCCAGTTCGTCGCAGTACTATATGTGTGCTGATAAATAAATACGAAAAGCAATCAACACGATATGTGTGATTGCTGCGAATCCATTAGTTGCTTTCGCGAAAGGAACATTTTATACAGACGAATTAGTTACTACAGTAACTAGTTTATACAGACGAAGCCGGACACATTTCAATGAAGTTAAGTGTCAGAAAAGCACCATCATAAAAATTTAGTGCTTGAGTTCCGTGGTCATGTATTACAAAATGGTCTTACGATACGTATGTAAAATGCATAATTCTGTCTTGTAAAAATGCTTCTTTAACGAAAGGACATACATGTAATATAAGCACAATGACCTTAACCAGCTGCGGACTCGAAACATTGGCCTGACGTCTTCCTTCGATCGAGATATACCAGCGCGGCCCTATGAGCATTGTGCATATGCACATTTCTAGTAAGATGCATCATTATATCTTTAGGTAACCTACAAGGTCTTAGTAACTTATCTTAGGCCGCTTAGTAACTCGAAACATAAAAACACTACTGTGTTATTATTGATAATAAACACGTGAAAAAAACGAAATCTGGCATTGAAGTGATAAAGTGTTCAAATAATCAGTACTCAGTTAACTTTCTGTAACTATAAAAATGCCACATGACAATAAGCTTGCTTGCAGTATCTTTGACCTGTATGCTCAAATTCAGTATTACCAGCGCCATAAATTTGCTCGCTCTGCACTGCAACTTATTCAGCTGGATCGTAAACTGAGGAAATTAGGCGATATCAAGAGCTGTTTTTCTTCATTTCAAAATGCGCGCGTCATTCTGCCAGCAGCACTCATCTAGCAAAGTTATGAACTACCTTGTGGCATCGTCCTTCTGTATCTGGTACACTGAAACATACGAAAAGTACACGGGCATTTTAAGCAATGGTTCTTCTGCAACAGGCAATATCATAGGCGGTGAGCAGAATACTATAATTGAAAATGCACTACCGGTATTCAGTGTTTTCGTATAGCAATAGCGATGCAGCCAGTAACAATGAAACCGTTGCTAACTAGAGTATATCGAAACATACTGGTTAGAGAACAACAGGTGCTGAACGATCTCCGTCAATAGGTTCAGGATTACACAATAAGCAAAAAGGTGCCTGGAAAGAATTTCAACGGAATACATATTCTTTAGAAGCATTAATTTCATAATAAAAAGGGGATTGTTTAAAAAAAGTGAAAGAATGGCAAACCTGCAACGAAGTAGACTATTACCAAGCTTCATGTTGAACTGAGCCTTCGCGTTCACAGCCACAATGCCCCATGGATACACAGTCAATGACGTCTTTTCATTATCAGGTAATGTATAAATTTTATTGGACTTGTTTTATACGGTCAGTCATCTATACGAACCACTAAAGCAAGCAACACAAACGAGTACTTAGTCAATAAGTTAGGATTTGTTTGAAGGTGAACTTGCAAGGAGGAATACATAGGAAATCGAAACGGAGTCGATAGTGATTCATGTTAATTATAGCATCTGAATTTTTATAAAAATAAACAACACCGGTTCGATGATGTTGTTATCGTCGTTGCTTTCCGAAGCAGGCTTTTAGATTCATGAAAATATAAAAATAGGATTCTGCAGTACAACTCGCAAGTTTTAGGTTTGAATTGGTGTATTGTCTAAAGCGCGCTAGAGTTGGCTATCATAGGGTAACACTTTTCGAGAGAGCGGTGAGCACCATAGAGTCTTTGAGCCTCTGCTTTGGGGGTTACCTAGGTAAATTTATTAAGAAAGCAAAGCCAAGGAAGTGTGCAAGTCTGATACGAAGTTTTCATAGAACGTTTTGTCTAAACTATGTCACTACATATATTGGTCTCTGCAAACGGCTAATTATAAGTCTCGGTGAGATACGACTGCTGTATTATTAAACCAGTAGTGTCTGACTTGAAAATTAGAAATTGCTTAGAGAGAAACAGATATATAAATCGATTAAGATCGTGTAAGTTGCCATACTATAATTGTTTTATTGGCAGTAATATGTTTCACGAAGCCCCTTACGTAAAACTCAGCGACGCTAACAAAACTTGACACTGCTGATTCACTCGTTGAAGGCGTCACAGAGTATTCGGAATACTGCATCTAGCCAATATTCTCAGATATCTCTCTCCCTAGTGGTAGAGAAAACTGTTGTTGTATACATGCGCATATTACGATAAGAATCAGACGAGGTGGGAGCTCGTCCATTTAGTGCGAAGCAACAACTTTACTGCAACGAGTTTTATTTTCGTAGAGTTAGTGCACTGAGTACCGCTATTGCCATTAGTTGAGAACTTTGAATTTATCGTCAAAATGGATTAGTAGTGCGCTTACGGGGTTATCTGTAAGTATACGCTCGATATTGTGCAGCTGCTCTTTGTAACAACAGTAAGAACAACGCAATATTGACTGCTCATATTGGGGATCAGCTGGTATAACAACAACTGTCCAGCTGTTCGTTTATGAGATTGAATGCTCATGAGCAGTGATTATGGTAAATGTCCGCTACTTTTCAAACTAAAGTGACGTTGGGAGAATTATCATATTTTGTATACGTAGTCTTCTAGGCGGAAATCTGCAACATGAATCCTTTGTGTTACATATTACGAACCATTTTGAAACGAAATTCGCCTTTCTTGGTCGTGTAGACCAAACGGGGCCATATAGCCAGATGTGATTTCTTACCCCAAGATTACCTGTGATGAGCGTAGAGCTATTATAGAAACTACTATTTATGTACTGTGCATTATATAATGAATTACGAGATCAGACAACGGTGTCCGTGCGATTGGTTGCGAATCCGGTAAATAACTGTGTCACCTACATTGGACAGCTATCTATATTGCGTCAACACGAAGAGATCTATGTTGAACTAGAATTTTGCGTCATAACTGAGTGAAGATTATAAAGGGCAAAGGTTCAAAGTATGAAAAAATAGATTAGTGAGACAGATAATTGAGCATTTAAAATAAATTATGAAAATCGCTAGCGGGTTATTAAAATTAATTTACCTTTGAAAAATTATGAGTTATTAAAGAAAAATGGTGCATGTGTTTGGCTTTGCGGTTCGAAGATAGTATTAAAAAAACAGTGCAAGACTACCATTGAGTACCGGTTGTATGTAAGCCGGTTCCACCAATTCCTAGGATGCTAATTATTTTTTTTAACGTATTCTCTATGTGGTTGATTGCTCGCTCCATTGATATTAAAAAAGCGCTTTA